>NC_141047.1:28490236-28940236 GCF_041138505.1 Cibotium barometz | reverse complement strand
GTGTTCCTGTTCATTGAGCATCGTGTGTGAGAGTCTAACTCTCCATTTAATGAGAGCCAATAGTGGTATCAGAGCAAATATATTCCATAGCTTGCTTTATAGTGTTTCTCTCTACATTGTGTGTAATTCAACACAGCTATAGTTGTCAAATTTTCACAGTTGCATCGTTTCAATCATCGTCGAATCGTTTTGTCGATCCGATCCCACTTTTCCTCGCTTCTTCAATAGGTGGACAGAATCGCCCAATTCTTGGATCATTTTTATGTCTAATCATTTTTGTCTTGGAACATTTTTGGGTGTAACCGCCTGATTCTTGGATCGTTTACAAGTTTTACAATCGAGAAATTCAACTCTTGAATTGTCAGCTCCTCCGATCGACCGATTCCAAATTTGGAATTATTTTGATCCTACTATAGCGATCTTACTCGAATGATCCTACTTTTCAATAATCCTTCTCTAATGATCCTACTTGCTAATGATCCTACTTATCAATGATCCTACTTCAACAATCCTACTTTTTGGTAGTCCTTTCTCACTAATTCTAGGTTCCATGATCATCCGATTCTACTTTTTTGGATCATCCAATTGTATTTCTTGAATTATTTGATATTATTGCTAATTTTTTAGCAGTTTTATAGATTGCGTCATAGCATCTACTGACTTCAGTTCAAGCTTTCCTTTCATGTCTTTCCTTCTTAAATTTAATAATAGATAGATATGACCAACAACTTCAGTTCAAGCTTTCCTTTCACATCTTTCCTTCTTTAATTCAATAATAGATAGGTATGGCCAACAACTCTACAAATGATTTGTTTGATATTTTTGCGAAGAGGATAAATTAGAGGGATAAAATTACTCCCTATGGAGTTTTGTGGTCAATTTATCCTTGTTATAACAAAGGGCTTATGAGGGCCTATGGTAATGACCCCCACCCTACTGCAATTACTCTTGATACTCCTCAAAGGGGATGATAGGATTCTCATGATGCTCAAGCTTTGGCATTGATGTTTCCTTATCAACTAAAAGGTCTATTATTTCGTAAATTCTCTCTTGTAGAACATCCATACTTAGAATACTTTAGAAGTTATGCATTAGGCAAAAATGCTGCAAGGATTGCCCATCTTAGAACATAACTTGGCAATGAAAATATGCAAGAAAAGAGGTCCATGAATGAATATTTGACAAAGTTACAGGACTTGAGAGAGAAAATTCTCAATATTGATGAAGGACATTATTAACATCACCCTTAATTCTTTGCTTGAATCTTATCTGGATTTCAATACTTCCCTCTATCTTTTATTGAGAGGTAATGTAGCCCCTCTTACCTATTAAGAGCTTGTAAGCTTATTATTGTAGGGAGGAAAAGTTTGGAAAGAATATTTATGAGAGTTCTAGCAGTGTGATCAAGCTTTAGAAACCATGGATAAGGGTGAAAATTTTAGTGGAAGACTAATTCTAACAAAAATTCTGAGGTTAAGGGTGATTCTAAAAATCCAAAGAATGTGACTTGTCGATATTGTAAAAAACCCAGGTATGTAATTAAAAATCACTTTAAACTTTAAAATAGAGAAATGAAGAAGAAATAATCCAATGAGGATTCCAACATTTCTACCTTCGATGATAAGAGTTCTAAGAAAGAGGACTGAGCCAACATCATTGTCTATCAAGACTTCTCACTTTTATGGCTATTTGTAGTTATAATCTTGAATGCTAGGTTTGGCCACACTTGCCTTTTGCATGTCAACAAATGGTGGTAATCCTACATTGAGTCCTCTATTAAGGAGAGCTCTCATCGCTTTAAACATGTCGAGATCTCCACTCAATCGAGTGGCTATAGTTGTACTTGTTTGTGAGGCCATAAAATCTAACAATTTGGGGAACGACCCCCTTTCCATAAAAAGATGTCGGTGAGACTGGAAAATACATCTGAGATGGGCTCAAGGTTTCCACATGGTAATTGTTCCTTGAACCAATCATGGATCAAACTATGAGTGGTGGAGGCCACAGTTTCTTCCATGATAACACTTGACATATCTAGAGGTTTGTGAATCTCAATAGTATATTTTAAGGTACTAGGGTGTATAGTATCTAAGATTCTCATTTTCTTGGGCTTTGATCAAGCTACTCTTGTGTTTTTGTAACTAAATAACTAAATTGTTGGACTTGCTCAATATCCTTTTGAGGGTCAGGATAAGAGCCAAGTTTTGTCATGTGTGATCTTGTTTCCCGAATTACAGGTTCTCGTGGGGTCTCCTTCCCCATGCTCTTAGTTTGGGAGGTATTTTCCTACCAAGTTTAGAATCGGTCCTTATGCCCAAGGAGTCCGAGTCCTCATATAGGTCCCTAATGAAGACTGGCTCTTGAGGCGTTCCTAGATTTGTCTTTTTGGTTTCCTTCATTTTCCCATTCTTAACCAACTTTTTTCTTCTATGGCCCTTCTTCTTCTTCTTAGACTCTACTACCAAGGCCACATATCGTTGCTCGAGAACATGTTGGTTTTGGGCTTACATAGCTGAGTGATAGCATTTAAAGGTTTGTGATCTATATTTTTCAAGATTTGCCTTTGAGTTCGATTACTTACCCCAATCATGTTTAGGGATGTAATGATGGGTTCCATAAAGCTCCCTCATGCACAAAATACTTTAGGAATAACCTTGGAGGCCCATTAAAGTTTAGATGTTCTTCAACTCTCAGGGTTTGATTCCAATCACCAGCCTTGCCATCTAGTGTAAGGCTAAAAGAATTGGTCTTTGCAAGTTCATACCTTAAGATGTCTTCAAGGATCACCCCCTCATTGAACTTGTACATATGATTCACAATTTGTGTAGCCTTTCTAGAGCTACTCTGTTTGTTATCTCTCATGATTGGTCCTATAATTTTAGCCACACTACTCTCCCCAATGCTTGCACAAAGGCTACTGGATCAGTTGGGAGGGTTGTTGGTGTTGGAAGTACTAATACATTAGGGGTAACATGTGGTATGAAGGGTTCTCCCTCTGTGAGTGTAATGGCATGAATCCCGAATGAGTAACATGAGTCTGATAGGTAGGGGGTCATACAAGAATTCCCATAGGTACCGATGACATATGAGCCAAGGGTGCCACTGGTGTAGTCATTTATGAGGATGTCCCCCTTGCTCTAGGTTGCATTGGCAAAGTAGAGGAAGATGCAAGGAATCGAGGATGTTGGGTGAAGGTTCCTCCTTTTATGGCCCTAAGTAGATGATATGATGTGTTAACTAGGCCTAGAGCCATTGTTATAGGGACTACTGCAACCGTGGTTGCCATAGTTGTGACCAAGGACATGAAACTAAAGGGAAATGTTGCATGGTTAATCATAGGTGGTGCCATTATGAGTGGTGTAGTACCCAATACCACAGATTCTTTGATTTTTCTAATAACCTCTCGAGTGGGTATCCCTCCATGGCCTCGGAATGTGAAGCTCGTGCTAGGAGACTCTTGGAGTCTTGTGTAATCTTGGTATCCCTCCATGGCCTCGGAATGTGAAGCTCGTGCTAGGAGACTCTTGGAGTCTTGTGTAATCTTGAGGAACAATAGTAGCAGTCGGAGCTTGGTCCATCGTGTAGTGAGGCATCAGCACATATGTGGGAATAGTAGGGCTTATTGATGGTGTCTCCATCTCACTCAAGGTAGGGCCTCATGCATTACTTGTCCCAACCTGTGTCATGGGACACAGTTTCCTCTAAATCTATCTCTAAAATGTGCCGAGATCTACATATCATTGCAGGAGGTTTTAGGGCTAGGAGAATGTTTCTAGTTTTTTTTTTAATTTCTCTATTTCTGGTGTTAGAGAACTTGTCCAAAATGGAATTTAGAGAGTTCTAAAGGGTTGTGCATGCACTTTTTTTGGGCTAATCAGAGGGCTTCTTAAAGTGGGTCTATGGAAAATTGTATTTTTTTTGGGGTCTCATATCAAGTGCACCACATTGCAACAATGGCCTAAAACATATAATAGGCAAACTTGTGCATGCACTTTTGTTTTTTTTTTGCCCACGGGCCTTATAACCTTTTTCCTTTTACCCTTTTCCCATTTTTAACTTTTATCTTTTTTAGCTTTTTATTTTTTAAAGTTTTTAACCTTTTACTTTTGGAGTTTACGGTTTTCGGTTTGTAGTTTATTCTTCCTAAGTAGTTGGTGGTGGTGCTACCTCTCATTATTGACATCCAGCCCCTCATGGAACAATTCAATGATGGGAGGCTCATGGATGCGATTGATGAGGTGGTTAAGGGAGAAGCTCTTAGGTGGGGGGATGAATTATGGATGAAGTAGATGCACTACAAAAGTATGGTGCAAATGGATGGTGTAGAGTGTTGAGAATTGTGGTGCCAAAGTGCACTAGACAAGAGGTATGGAGTGAGAAATGCCACATGGCAAGTAGATATTTATTCCATATGCAAGGGAAGTCCCATGAGATTTGTACCTCCACCCTATAAATAGGGTCATTTTTTAAGGAATGAATCATCTCATGCACTTTGCACATCTCAAGTCTCTCTATCAGTCCAAGCTAATCTATCTTGGAACCTAATTGATTTGAGTCTATTGCACATACACATCATCATGTGTATAATTAGACACCATCCACCTTAGGTCATTTTAATCATGTGTAATTAGTAGGTGATTAGTGTGGGATTAGCATCATTGCCATATGGAGAGCTTGGGTCTCCCAAAATCTCAACATGGTATCAGAGCCTCTCCATAGCTCTCCTACCTATCTTCCCTCTTCTCATTAGTCTTCCCATAGCTTAATTAGCACTAATCATATCACTAATCACATCTTAATAATATATCCATTTCATCCGATTGTGGCCCAAATTTGACGTGCTCTATTCTCTCAATCCTTTGCACCATTGCCTAAACCCTCTTAGCCACACATTCCTCAACCTATTGCTAAGCTACACATCCAAGGGTTTGGCTAATTTTATCCTCTACCTCTCGATTTTCATGTTTCAAACCGGCGGGCTACTATCCATGTTTTTTAAACTTTCATTTTTACATGAAGTCGATCCAACGATTGGATCTTCTTAGATCTTCTCTGCAATGTAGGCATGCCAAAACTATCCAGTTTTTTTGTTGAGGTTTTCAACATTTTCAAGTTTTTGCAAAGCTTGCATTAACCTTGAATTGACACCAAAAGCACTCATATTGCATTGCGGCTTCTCTCAAGAGCTTCAGAATCAAAAATCAAAAGTGGGAAGTGAAAATTTCTTATTTGTATTGCACCAACTCTTTGCATTAATCTTGCTTGTATTGCTACACATGCCCAACTTGTAATCAAGAGGTAGACACTGCTGAGTAGTACTCAGTAAGACCCCCCCAAACATGGAACAAGAGATTAATAAATTCAATGGTGATGGGTTTTATACATGGCAAATGAAGACCATGTACATGCTTATGCGGAAGGGTCTTTGGGAGCTCATTGTTTGAGAGTGAAGAAGAAGCAACCTCTACATCAACGAATCCTAAAAACAATCATAAGGCTTTGGGTATAATCGCTCAAAATCTTGGTGATGAAGTGATTCATCACATTGTAGGGCATCAAAGAAGCAAAGGCGGCATGGCAGGAGCTGAACAAGATCTTCGACACACCAAATCAAAGCACTCCAAAATCAACTTGCTAAGCTCGACAAAGCAAACAATAAAAGCATGGCCTCACACATCAACAAATTCAAGGCGGTAAAACAACAACTCCATGCAATTAAGAAGAAAATTGATGAAGATGAAGCTATTGATGTATTGCTTAATAGTGTGGATATTAACTCTATCAGAAGTAGAGTCTTCTTTGTTAGAGTATGAAGCAAAACACAAGCCACACTCAAGAGAGATTGCACTCTTCACCAAAGGAGGAAGAGTCAAGAACAACAAAGCAACTACCTCAGACACAAATTTACCAAGGTGTTTTCATTGTGGAAAACTTGGTCATGTAATCAAATGAGTGTCGTAAAACAGGGACAAGCCTAAACTTGTATGTGATCACATTGTGGTAAAATTGGCCACCTAGAAGAAAACTGCTATGGGAAAAAGAATCAAGCCAACTTCACCAAAGCCATAGATGCTTCAGAAACACTTTTTTAAAGAAAAATGAAAACATGTATGCTTCACCCCTTCTCTCTACAAAAAGTTCTTAAGATTTGGTAAACCAGTCTCTGAGACCGATGATGTACTCATCATGATGAGAAATGGCCAAAGTAGCCTATCACCCCTGCCTGTGATTTGCCATGTCGGCATCAAGGGGGGGTTAGTGCCAAAGTCGCACATTTGTATCTTGGGTCAAAGAAACCCTAGCACATAGAGGGAGTTAGGAAGAGTGAAAGCTTATTTGTATGACTCGCATCCAACCACATTGAATTAGCCCAAAGATTTGGCATCAAGGGGGGGTGTTGAGAATTGTGGTGCCAAAGTGCACTAGACAAGAGGTATGGAGTGAGAAATGCCATATGGCAACAAGTAGACATTTATCTCATATGCAAGGGAAGTCCCATGAGATTTATACCTCCACCCTATAAAAGGGGTCATTTTTCAAGCAATGAATCATCTCATGCACTTTGCACATCTCAAGTCTCTCTATGAGTCCAAGCTAATCTATCTTGGAACCTAATTGATTTAAGTCTATTGCACATACACATCATCATGTGTATAATTAGACACCATCCACCTTAGGTCATTTTAATCATGTGTAATTAGTAGGTGATTAGTGTGGGACTAGCATCATTACCATGGAGAGCTTGGGTCTCCCAAAATCTCAACATAGAGTCAAGCCGCTTGGAGCGGTGGGTGGGGTGGCTTTAGAATCTCTCCTAGGTCGGGTTGGGTTTGTTTGGCTCCTAGGTGTTTTGCATTATTTCCCACATTATCAAAAGGGCGTGCCTCATTGGCTTGTAGAGATTCTTCTCTAGAAGGCTGGTGCCCACATTATCAAAATGGCATGCCTTATTGGCTTGCAAAGCTTCTTCTCTAGAAGGCTGGTGCCTACCATGGTTTCCATTTAAAGACTCTTCAAGGTCATCCTCTTCATTTGCAAGCTTTTGGCTTCGGAAAAAAGGTATAGACCTCCTGTGCCTCATTCGGTTAGCCACATGGATGGTATGATTATGGCATCTTCGGTGGCGAGACGATAAGTGTAGACTATGTGATATAGTTAGAGGATGCCTTTTTGTGTTGTATTGGTTATAGGGCATGTTACAAAGCTGGTGGTAAGTGGACTTCACTGCTCGGCAAACGTGGGTAGCATCGTCGAGTGCATAAAATATTTATGGATAAGGAATTTGAGTCAAAGTGGTGCTATGAGGTCAAGGAAGTGATCTTCCTCTTAGTAAAGAGTGACTTTTTCCTTTCTATTTCCGCACTTGTATGCTCTACTCTTGTTTATTACAAACTTCATATGAATGATTGTTTGGGGTTTCAATACATTGTCTAGCTCATTGCCTTATTAAGGTAGACGAGTATTTACTTTCTAAGCGGTGAATAAATAGCTAGGAGTATATTTTCTTCCTTTTCACTGGAACTGTTATGTGCATATACTAGGAGGCTAACCCACTCTAGGCTTGTGAACATGGGAGCATGGGAACATGCTCCAGTGGGGCAAGGTTTAGTTTTAACCTTGGGTTGAGGTTAGGGTCAGGTAACCAAGGGTCACACACATGGAAATGGAGAGTCAAGAGTAACTTGAGAGCCCTCCTATATAATAGGGGCATTGGGAATTCTCATGGGATATTCTCTTGTGTAGAGCATTGTGTCTACTCTCTTGCCATTTCAAGTTAGAGCTAAGTGCTGCGGGAGTGAAGTCATATCTCCTAGTGGTATGGGACACTAAGATAAGATATGTGATACTTCATTGTATTTATGTGTGCAACCTTAGGCACAAGGGTGGTTGGGTGGATGAGTATATGCCTGGTTCATGCATGTTATGTATGGTTATTAGCTAGAGAGATCTTTAGGGTTTTAACAGTATCAGAGTGGTCTCTAGTTAATTTTTGATGTTTTTCTCCTCTTATTTTTCTCTCATTATTCCAAAAAATTTAGCATTTATAATTAAATTTTAAACATTTTCTAAATAAAAAAATATTATTTTCTTGTTTATTTTGGTGGTCTATGCGTTGGGAACATCAACATGATGGTTGGATCGCGGTGCTTCTCAACTTGGATGATGTATCGACATTGCGAGAAAATTCCGTGAGTGGAAACGTTATTTTTCTTTATTTTTACGGTTAAAATAAGCATTTACGGATTTTTTTAAACCAAAATGCTGCACATGATAATGTGGATATTTTGCTAAAAAAGGATTCCCCTACATCTCAAATAAACTTAGGAATTTTTTCCCAATTTTTAGGACATTGTTTGAGCATTTTATGGTAAAAAAAGCATTTTAATGCATTTTTTACAGGTTTCCCGCAGGCATGCTATCAAATCTCTATCGATTTTCTGCTGAATTGTAGTAGGGGACAGCATGTCAGTGCATCAGGTTCTCTCCCATGTGCGTGGCAATTTTCATATCTCTCAAATCCAAATTTTCTTTCATATTCTTCTCCCTCATGTGAACACCGCTAAGGTGAGGTAGATTTGTTTAATATTAAACATCATTAAGTCTTAATCATGATTAATAAAAATTATGATTAACACTTTAATCACACACAGAATGGTGAGTAGAGAAGAAGGAAGAGAGAGTGGAGATGGAGGATGAGTGGGGGAGTGAGCTCTGCTCCTCTCCCCTCTCTCTTTAAGTCGTGCGCTCTATGAGGGGAGGGGGGGTTTTTGCAAGCCGTCGGCACACAAGCCCTCCCCCACGCTTTCTTCAAAAACAAAAAAGGTTTTAAATAAAGCTTAGTTAAAAGCTTTAATATAGATTTATTAATTTTAATTAAAAGTTAATTAAACTTTGGTTAAATCTTTAAAAAAGGAAAAAAATCTTCTTATTCATGATTTTTAAAAAAAAAAATCATGATGAGCCCTTTGACCTTTGGGGTCCTTTTTTTCCCTTTCAAATTTTGATATTTTTTGTCTTTTCATTTTTTAGCAACCCTTGACTTTTCGTATTTTGGGATGACCTTTCGGGTTTTGAATTTTTTGACCGTTCGTATTCTAATGCGTTTGGGATGCATTAAAATTTTTAAAAATTTTCAAAAATTCATGGAAAATTAGACAAAGGTTACTTCAAATTTTTGGAATATCCAGGTTTGGTGACCGGCATGTGGTGTGTCCGTTCGAGTGCCCGTGATCGTTTAAATTCCTTTAAAAAATCTTTTTTTTGCCCAAAAAATTAGTAAATTCATTAAAATTCTAAACTTTAATTGGATTTCATAATTGTAAAGTGGAATTGAAAATTTTCATGTTTGATAGGATTCTCAGGGTAATTTTTTAAATAATTACCAAAAATTAAAAAAATTCTAGAAATTATTTTAGAAATCCTAGAAATTGGTATTTTTGAAATATCAATTGTATTTTGACAAATCTTATTGCAAAACATTTCTGGAAAATTTTAGATTTGGAGTGCCATAAGATAGAATTTGGTGGATTTCAAAATTAGTAAATTTTGAGGCCCTAGAAAATAGAAAAAATTAAGAAAAAAATCATGATAATTTTTTTTTCTCGAGAATTTAATATTTTCAAGGGTTATCTAGTGTTGAAGTACGTTTTTTACGTACTCACATTAGATATATGTAGATTATTCGCATATAATTGATGTGAGTATGTCTCGTATTTACAGTTGTTTCCGTTTGGTTGATTCTAGATGGTGTTTTCATGAATTTTTACCATTGTTTAGCCACCAAAATGCTAATTAAAGCATTTTTTTCTTATGTGCAATCAATTCCAGTGAATTGATTTGCTAGATCATTTTGGTCAAAAGAGCGCAAGTGAAGTTGAATTCGAATGAATCATGATTTTTGAAGAATTTTATTACAATGGCTCATATTAACTTCTCAGTCAATGATAATGTTGATGAGATGAGTGATCATTCCAACTTGGGTGGGGAAGATCTAAAATTTCAAGTTGAAGAAGAGGAGGTTGTTGGAAAGAGTGAATTTTTCGAAGTGACAGAGCATCTTGAGGCAACTATTGCCAAATGTCATGACAAGATGGAGTCACTAAAGATGCAGATGACTTTGCAAAAAGCTCTTTTGGGCGGCACCTCCTGGTCCCACCAAAGCAGTTGCTCCGTCGTTTGCAACAAAAGTGTACGACGGTGAGAAAAAGGAGAAGACTCAATAATGTGTAGATGCCTAGCTCAATAGGTGGACTACACATTTTTCCTTTCATCCATTCATAGATGCGCAAAAGTTACAGATGGCGTAGGGTTTATTGAAAGGAAAGGCATTAACTTGGTGGAAGGATCTCAAAGATGATTCCATTCCCACCACTTGGCAAAGTTTTGAGGAAGCTTTTAAAAGGGCACGCTGCTCATGTGAAGCAGCACTGCTGCTGCGAGCACCATCAACCAAGGTGCCACTAGGACCAGCACCACCCACACACGTAGTCCATGCCAATCGAGTGTGCAAACATTGCTTTTGCTTAACTACGGTCCACTAGCATCTCATTATCTTCTGGCAATATTTGATGTTTCAATAAGCTGTTACACAAAATAGTCAGGCTAAGAAAATGCATATAAAGGTACATAACTTACTAATTGCATATGATATCATCACTTACGCAAAAAGTTTTAATATGCTCGTATCAAACCATCCAAAAATTGATTGCAAGTTCAATATGGATAGGCAAGCGCGTAAGACAGACACATGTGCTCCACGATATAGTGGAAGACGAGCAAGCCTGCGTAGTTATTTCTCTTGTTGGGAAGCGTATTCCACATGTCGTGTGTTTTCTTCTACCCCTTCGTGTTCCAAACCTCGATCTTCTATTCCATCGTCGTGTAAGGCATTTATCATGTCATCCATGTCATGTTCTAGTATTTTCTCTCCAAATCCGCCTCAAGCTCCTCGGGTTGTTGGATCACCTCGTTTGTGGCTACTCTTGTTGGAGTCTCCATCATTCAGGCCAGACTGGTTCGTCATTGTTGAAGCGCGCATTGCCACTAATTAGATGTTCCAATCACTCCACCGAAAATATTCCCCATTTTTTTCTATGATCATTGCAAATTCGTCGACGTCGAGACACTTGGTATTTGCAAAGTGAGTACATGGGCAAAGTGTCTTCTCCTCTAAATCAACAAAATTTGAGGGTGTGGCGTCGTCCCATGGTTTCCATATTGATTTGCAAAAAGGGAACGAATGCTTATTTTTGGAGGGGAATCCTTCCTTAAGTATTTGTGGAGGGTGGTAGTCAGTGATAGGTAATTTGAAATGTCGGGGATGCGCAAGATCTGGAAAAATTTTGAATTTGAATGAAAAGTAAGGACCGTCAAAAAAGCCGTCAAAATATACGTGGAAAAGAGCGTGGGAATTTTATTTTTTGGACTCTTATTTCCACGCTATTTCCCACGTATTTTTGATGCTTTTTTTCACTCTTATTTCGACACATATATCGACGGTGCAGGTTTTTACAAGAAAAAAAAGCCTCTCTTTTTTTTGCTTTTTTTTTCGTGCACGTGTGTTTTGCTTGCTTCCTCACCAGGTATGCCTCCTTTTCCCTCGCTCCCATCTCCTCTTGGTTACATGTACATGTGATGTAAAATGTCTGTGTGTGTAATTATGAGTAATTTTCTTGTTTTTTTGAGTAATTTTCTTTCTCACCGGCAGCTATGCCTCCTTTTCCCTCACTCCCATCTCCTCTTGGTTACTAGATGATGCATAGTTGGCTTGCTGCAACTTTTCACTTTTAATGTCATTCTGCTTTTTATAGTAGCCCTTTTCCATGTACCCTGGTTTTCCACAATAATAGCACTTTAATTTCTTTGCCAACCACCTCGACCTCTTTCGCTCCCCTTGCCTCTAGATTGACCTCTTCCACTTGTGTATGATTGGTGCTACTCCGAATCATGGACTGTTGTTGTCTAGAATTTTGGTTTTCTTGTTGGCTACCACCTTGGCGCCTCGACCACAACCTCTACCTCTCTCTCTCTACCTAAATTAGAGTAGAAGGACTATTTTGATGCGTTCTTAATTTGTGAAGAAGAGTCCTAACCTAGAGATTTTTTGTCTATGATCAACATAGATAGCAAGTCCTCACCTCTACCTATGTCTCTACCTAAATTAAAAGAAAAACTATTCTGATGTGTTCTTGCTTTGTAAAGAATATTCCTCACCTAGAGACTTTTCTTCTATGATCAGCATAGACAGCAAGTCTCAAAAGTTGGAAATATTTTCTCTAACTGCAATGGAGGTCTTGAATGTCTTATACTCTTTACCAAGCCCATTCAAATAGACACTCACCAAATCATCATCTTCCACCGATACATTGATAAAACTAAGGGATTCAACAATGCCCTTGATCTTTAAAGCATACTCATTGATAGACATGATTTTCTTTTTCACAGTATATAGCTCTTATTTTAGTTGCAATTTCCTTGCCTTTATATTGGTTTGGAACATCTGCACCAAGTTCTGCCATGCAAGTGCTAGAGTGTTGGCATCCTGTATGTGTCCTACCATTGTGTATGTAACACTAGTCGAAAGCCAAAACATGCCTTTCCTTGCACCCTAATTTCAATCCTTGAATGCCTTTATATCTACTGGAGTGGCATTCTCTTCAAACAACTCTAGAGGCTCCTCATTGTCTCCTTTGACATAGTCCCAAAATCCTTTACCCATTAGGAAATTGTTCATTTTCTAAACTTCCAAGCATAGAATTTGTTCTTGTCCAGCTTCTCACTAACCATCTCATTGAGTCCGTCAGACATATTAGCCTACAATAATGAGAAACCTGCAAACAAACAACCTATAATACACCATTATGTTCTGTAATTGCTGTCAGCACAACCTGTATGTCACTAGATATGACCAGAGTACATGTACATACACCAAATATCAACAATAAATATGCAAACACTATCTGAACTCCCAAAATACACTCCTGCATTGTAATAACTAGAGCCTCAAGATAGTTCTCTACCTGAACTTCCCAAAACTACCAAAATTACCTTGCACTAGCCGAACGGAGATTGAAATGCTCCCGAAATGTGAATCTAGCCTGCAAAACTACAGTAGAAATACTAAGTACCACACAAGCATCTCCAAGCCTACAAAGACAGCTCCTCAATCGGAGATGTATAGCTCCCAAAGCTATCGTGAGGAGATGTTGTACCTAAACAAGAAGGGAAAGAGATGATGATGCTCTTACCCGTGTACCGCTTCCTTCCTTGCTTGTTCTTACCTCTTTCTTGCCTCCTTAGCTATCACATAGATTGAAGCTCTGATACCATAAAGAGAATGTGGGGGAGGAGAGGGAGAGCTTGAGTTCCTTGCAACTGAACACACACACACACACACACACAAGAGAGTGTAGGACACAAGACAGAGATGGATGGTTGAATTTTCTTCTATCTTCTTCTCTTCTCTACAACCATATAACTAAAAGATAAGAGTACATACATAAAGGGAAAGTACTCTTCTACAATAACATGCAATGGTTGGTCCATAATGTGAACCTGACTACATGAGCTGGCATTATAACTATGCCATAACTCTAGTACTCCAAAGTGGCTATCACACAGCTTGTCATCAACTAGTGGTGGCCACAATGCTCAGGAAAAGGGCCTCCTAAAGAGGAAAAAAGTACCCCGACCCACTATTAGCTTACATCCATACATCACTACCATATAAATGGCTACACATGACCCTTACCCTTTTTGATAACATTGTAGGCCTTCTTTTTAGTTATTGTTTTCATGTATGAAACTATGTTGTCCCAGTGGGTTTGAATATACATGGTGGTCTCGAGAGAAATTGTTTTAATCTAACACAAATTAGTTTCATATTCCTGATGTGATAATTATTAGCATTTTTTAATATACCTTTGTCTAATGTTAAAAATAATTTTTTTTATCTAACCATTGAAAAAGGGAGTGACCTTCAAGCTCAACCAGTTTGAATTTAAAAAAATGCATAGATTAACCAGTTTTATAACTAAATTTTTAAAATTTTGAATCTTTAAATTCAAAGATATGCAAAATTACAACTGATTTTTCTCAATTTGGGCCATGAGAATTACACTAAAGGGCATCACTAGGTGGGTCATCAATGTCTGTCGCAGCACTAGTTCAGCTCAATATCTCAACAGTTAACACCTTTAATAATTTCTTATAATTTAGGTATCCATCCTTGTGATCGTCTAGCATAATCCCAGTAACAAGTTGATGAGAAATGGGTGCACACACCAAAGAGGTGGCTATGTAAATAAAGTAAGTCATATAACGTCATGTATTTAAAAACTTTAAATAAAGTAAGTTATATATTGTTATGTATTAAAAAAACTACAAATAAATAGAAATAAAATATGAAAAAATAGAAAAAAATTATATAATTTTCTTAACATCCAACATATCCAAAGTGAATATGATGTCATACATTCCTGTTTCTAAAACAAAACGAACTTTTTTAGAAAACATACATAAAAGAAAGGAAAAGAGCCATGGAGACTTCTTTTGGTATGCATCCTCCTCTTGCCACATGGCAGCAGCAGCGAAAGGGAGCTTACTCATTAGGAAAGATACACATACCTACAAAAAGACACATACAAAAAATTAAAACACACAACTTCAATAAAATACCTTAAATTATCACTTGGAAACATCTGAGATCTCCTTGTAAACAATGTTACTTGTTGTAAACCTACAACTCTCAGATAGAGCTAAAGCATTTGCAGCAATATCTTCAAGCAAAATCTTTACCCCATAGAGAGATCATACTCGTGAAAATGCAACGTATAATTTCCACGTGCATTAGGAATTTTTTGAGGTCATTTTTGGGCCTTGTAAGGAAGTTTGACCGGAATATTCCCTCCAAAAAGGGGCACCGGATAAAATTTTGGCAAACGAACTCCAAATTTGTCGGACCTCACATATTTAGATTCTACTCTTCAAAAGCTATCCATTGATATATAACATGATAGGGTTCGGAGAAGGGACAAGATAGATACCTAGAAGATTCCTTTTTGCCTGGGAAAGATTCTTATTATTTGTTTATCTTCATTCCAAGCCACACGGGATATTGTCTCTATCTCGTGTTGAAGGTGCGTCTCACTGTATATGAAGGTAATTCATGGAAAAAAACTCTGTCTCCAACTTTAGCCTCCAAGACTTTTGAGTGAAATGCCGTATAAATCATATCAACCATGTACTATAGTAAAGCCCACGTCTTGGATCCAAGTTACACAACAATATAATGGGGGCTTCTAACTTTAAAACCAAGCAGTGAGAGGTGGATATTCTCCCCCCAGATTGAGACCATTCAAAAATTCGGTGGAGTATAGAAAGGAATTATCCTCACTCTCTCACCAACAATTTAATCTGCACTAAAATACTCTTTAGCCGCCTCAACACACATGGCATCCAAAGCAGTTTTCCTCACAATATCTGAACTTCACTATTTTTTGCAGCAAGAATGGTACATTAACTGAAGTATGTAGCGTATTATATTGTGTAACTACTCAATTATGAGTACACCAAATTGACCAAGTATTTTAGAGACACTCTTTGCAAAACCATATATGTTGGTAGAGCCACCATTTGATTATCACCACTACAACTCATTCCATTGCCAATATTCATAATCCACTTTTTGAACCCATTTCTTTTATTAGAGTTTTTGGACACAATCCACATATTTCCAGTTAACTTCAAAACTTTAATGGAATTCTATAGAAAGGAGCGATACAATGATGTATCAACAATATCCTCTTATCTACCCTTCACAACTATAGGTAAGAACTATCTGGAATCTCCCCCAAATAGCACAACCTTGCCATCAAATGGCTTATTAGAAGACATTACATCTTGTTAGCTCCTTTTCAATTATTCAAAAGCATAGCGTTGGATCATAGGAGCATCATCCCAAGTAATCAGTTTAGAAACTATCAAAATCTTAGCAAGCTGTCCATGCACATGAATTTTTCATGTTGAATTGTCTAGTAGCAATACCTGAGGAGTCGATGGGCTAGAGCAACATGCCCTTTTGCACAATGCAGTCGTATTAGCAATTATATAGATATTTCTTTCTTGATCCCCCGGTTCCATCTAGAAAGAAAATATCACCCAAATCCATGGCCATAACGTGCAACACAATTTTGAAAGCAATTCATTGGAAATGGTTCAATGTTTACTCCATGGCACATGATAAGTTGATTTTTTCAACCATATTAAAAGTGCTCTTGCAAAGACAACACAACCTATGAGGATCCCAAGCACAAGTATTCACGAGTGACACACCCTGCCCCTACATTTGTGAGCTAGCTCATGGAACATTGGCTTCTCGGTTGAGCTGTTTTATGCTCTAGAGTGTGGTTGGGCAAAGTCCTATGACAAGTGGTTATTTTGTACATCTTTTCCGTGGTGGAAGGGCCTTCCACTTTGTTATCGGTTGGCCAATTTTGATGGAATGTCTCAACTTAATAGAATGCATTTTGAGCTCTTGGGTGGAAACAAACTGCTTTTTGAAGAGAGAGCCTTTAATATAATCTAGAATTAACTTATCATGTGCAATGGAGGCAACATTAAACCATTTTGAGCTCTTGGATGGAAACAGACTGCTTTTTGAAGAGAGAGTCAACATTAAACCATTTTGAGATCTTGGGTGAAAACAGACTGCTTTTTAAAGAGAGAGTCAACATTAAATCAATTTGAGCTCTTGGGTGGAAACAAACTACTTTTTGAAGAAGAAAGAGTTTTTAATATAGTTGAACAATTCAACTTATCATGTGAGATGGAGTCAACATTAAACCATTTTGGGCTATTGGGTGGAAACAAATTGCTTTTTGAAGAGAGAGATTTTAATATGGTTGAACAAATCAACTTATCATGTGCGATGGAGTAAACATTAAACCATTTCCAACGAATTGCTTTCAAAACTGTATGAACAAATCAACTTATCATGTGCGACGGAGTAAACATTAAACCATTTCCAACGAATTGCATTCAAAACTGTGCGAACAAATCAACTTATCATGTGCGAGTAAACATTAAACCATTTCCAACGAATTGCTTTCAAAACTGTGTTGCACGTTATGGCCATGGATTTGGGTGATATTTTCTTTTTGGATGGAACCGGGGGATCAAGAAAGACATATCTATATAATTGCTAATACGATTGCGTTGTGCAAAAGGGCATGTTGCTCTAGCCCATCAACTCCTCAAGTATTGCTACTCTATTGTTGGAAAATGGTTGTAGTACATTCAAGATTTAAGAAGCTGTTGCAACTAGACAATTCTTCAACATGAAAAATTCATGTGCATGGGCAGCTTGCTAATATTTTGATAGTTTCTAAACTGATTACTTGGGATGAGGCTCCTATGATCCATCGCTATGCTTTTGAAAAATTGGAAAGGAGCTAACAAGATGTAATATCTTCTAATAAGCCATTTGATGGCAAGGTTGTGTTATTTGGGGGAGATTCTAGATAGTTCTTACCTATAGTTGTGAGGGTAGATGAGAGGATATTGTTGATACATCATTGTATCGCTCCTTTCTATAGAATTCCATCAAAGTTTTGAAGTTAACTGGAAATATGTGAATTGTGTCCAACAACTCTAATGAAAGCAATGGGTTCAAAGAGTGGATTATGAATATGAGTTGTGATAATCAAATGGTGGCTCTACCAACATACATGGTTTTGCAAAGAGTGTCTCTAAAATACTTGGTCAATTTGGTGTACTCATAATTGAGTAGTTGCACTATATAATATGCTACATACTTCAGTTAATGTACCATTCTTGCTGCAAAAAATAGTGAAGTTCAGATATTGTGAGTAAAACTACTTTGGATCCCATGTGTGTTGAGGCTAAAGGGTATTTTAGTGCAGATTCAATTGTTGGTGAGAGAGTGAGGATAATTCCTTTCGTTACTCCACCGAATTTTTGAATGGTCTCAATCTAGGGGGAGAATATCCACCTCATTGCTTGGTTTTAAAGTTAGAAGCCCCCATTATATTGTTGTGTAACTTGGATCCAAGACGTGGGCTTTACTACAGTACATGATTGATATGATTTGTATGGCATCTCACTCAAAAGTCTTGGAGGCTAAAGTTGGAGACAAAGTTTTTTTCCACGAATTACCTTCATATATAGTGAGGCACACCTTCAACACGAGATAGAGACAATATCCCGTGTGGCTTGGAATGACGATAAACAAATAATAAGAATAAACCCTAAATGTATTGGGTTATATTTGGTAACACCTATATTTACGCATGGAAATTATACGTCGCATTGTCATGAGTAGGATCTCTCTGTGGGGTAAAGGTTTTGCTTGAAGATATTGCTGCAAATGCTTTAGCTCTATCTGAGAGTTGTAGGTTTACAACAAGTAACATTGTTTACAAGGAGATCTCAGATGTTTCCAAGTGATAATTTAAGGTATTTTATTGAAATTGTGTGTTTTAATTTTTTGTATGTGTCTTTTTGTAGGTATTTGTATCTTTCCTAATGAGTAAGCTCCCTTTCGCTGCCATGTGGCAAGATGCATACCAAAAGAAGTCTCCATGGCTCTTTTGCTTTCTTTTATGTATGTTTTCTAAAAAAGTTTGTTTTGTTTTAGAAACAAGAATGTATGACATCATATTCACTTTGGATATGTTGGATCGAGCGTTGAATGTTAAGAAAATTATATCATTTTTTTTCTATTTTTTCATATTTTATTTCTATTTATTCGTATTTTTTTTAATACATAACAATATATAACTTACTTTATTTAAAGTTTTTACTAATACATGAGGTTATATGACTTACTTTATTTACATAGCCACCTCTTTGGTGTGTGCACCCCTTTCTTATCAACTTGTTGTTGCTGGGATTATGCTAGACGATCACAAGGATGGATACCTACATTATAAGAAATTATTATAGGTGTTAACTGTTGAGATATTGAGCTGAACTAGTGTTACGACAGACATTGATGACCCACCTAGTGATGCCCTTTAGTGTAATTCTCATGGCCCAAATTGAGAAAAATCAGTTGTAATTTTGCCTATCTTTGAATTTAAAGATTTAAAATTTTAAAAATTTAGTTATAAAACTGGTTAATCTATGCATTTTTTTAAATTCAAACTGGTTGAGCTTGAAGGTCACTCCCTTTTTCAATGGTTAGACAAAAAACATTGTTTATGACATTAGACAAAGGTATATTAAAAAATGCTAATAATTATCACATCAGGAATATGAAACTAATTTGTGTTAGATTAAAAGAATCTCTCCCGAGACCACCATGTATATTCAAACCCACTGGGACAACATAGTTTCATACATGAAAACAATAACTAAAAAGAAGGCCTACGATGTCATCATCAAGGGTAAGGGTCACGTGTAGCCATTTATATGGTAGTGATGTGTGGACATAAGCTAATAATGGGCCACGGTACTTTTTTCCTCTTTAGGAGGCCCTTTTCCTGAGCATTGTGGCCACCACTAGTTGATGACAAGCTGTGTGACAGCCACTTTGGAGTACTAGAGTTATGGCATAGTTATAACGCCAGCTCAGATAGTCAGGTTCACACTATGGAACAACCATTACATGTTATTGTAGAAGAGCACTTTCCCTTTTTGTATGTACTCTTATCTTTTAGTTATATGTTGTAGAGAAGAGAAGAAGATAGAAGAAAATTCAACCATCCATCTCTGTCTTGTGTCTTACATCTCTCTCTTGTGTGTGTGTGTGTGTGTGTATTTGGTTGCAAGGAACTCAAGCTCTCCCTCTCCTCCCCCGCATTCTCTTTATGGTATCAAAGCTCCAATCTGTGTGAGAGCTAAGGAGGCAAGAAAGAGGTAAGAACAAGCAAGGAAGGAAGCGGTACACGGGTAAGAGCATCATCATCTCTTTCCCTTCTTGTTTAGGTACAACATCTCCTTGCAATAGCTTTGGGAGCTATACATCTCCGATTGAGGAGCTGTCTTTATAGGCTTGGAGATGCTTGTGTGGTGCTAAGTACTTTCTACTGCAGCTTTACAAGCTAGATTCACATTTCGGGTGCATTTCAATCTCCGTTCGGCTAGTGCAAGGTAATTTTGGTAATTTCGGGAAGTTTTGAACTATCTTGAGTCTGGTTATTACAATGCAAGAGTGTATTTTGGGAGTGCAGATAGTGTTTGCATATTTATTGTTGATATTTGGTGTATGTACATGTACTCTGGTCAGATCTAGTGACATACAGGTTGTGCTGACAGCAATTATAGAACATACTGGTGTATTACAAGTTGTATATAGAAATTGTTTATTTGCAGGTTTCTCATTATTGTAGGCTAATATGTCTGACGGACTTAGTGAGATGGTTAGTGAGAAGCTGGACAAGAACAAATTCTATGCTTGGAAGTTTAGAAAATGACCAATTTTCTTATGGGTAAAGGATTTTTGGACTATGTCGAAGGAGACAATGAGGAGCCTCTAGAGTTGTTTGAAGAGAATGCCACTCCAATTGATATAAAGGCATTCAAGGATTGAAATTAGGGTGCAAGGAAAGTCATGTTTTGGCTTTTGATTAGTGTTACATACACAATGATAGGACACATACAGGATGACAACACTGTAGCACTTGTATGGCAGAACTTGGTGCAGATGTTCCAAACCAATATAAAGGCAAGGAAATTACACTAAAATAAGAGCTATATATTGTGAAAAAGAAAAGCATGTCTATCAATGAGTATGCTTTAAAGATCAAGGGCATTGTTGAATCCCTTAGTTCTATCAATGTATCGGTGGAAGATGATGATTTGGTGAGTGTCTATTTGAATGGGCTTGGTAAAGAGTACAAGCCATTCAAGACCTCCATTGCAGTTAGAGAGAATGTTTCCAACTTTTCAGACTTGCTGTCTATTCTGATCATAGAAGAAAAGTCTCTAGGTGAGGACTCTTCTTTACAAAGCAAGAACGCATCAGAATAGGCCTTCTACTCTAATTTAGGTAGAGACATAGGTAGAGGCGAGGACTTGTTATCTATGTTTATCATAGAAGAAAAGTCTCTAGGTGAGAAATCTTCTTCACAAATTAAGAACGCATCAAAATAGTCCTTCTACTCTAATTAGGTAGAGACAGAGGTAGAGGTGGTGGTCGAGGCCAAGGTGGTAGCCAACAAGGAAACCAAAATTCTAGACAACAATAGTCCAATGATTCAGAGTAGCACCAATCATACACAGGTGGAAGAGGCCAGTCTAGAGGTAGGGGGATCGAAAGAGGTCGAGGTGGTTGGCAAAGAAATTAAAGTGCTATTATTGTGGAAAACCAAGGCACATGGAAAAGGGCTACTATAAAAAGCAGAATGACATTAAAAGTGAAAAGTTATATAGCAAGCCAACTATGCATCATCTAGTAAATAGCGGGGTGATGATAGAAGTGAGTAGCTATTTAAGATGCAGCACATGCTTAGTTCCACAAACAAGAGATGTTTTAAGGTCTCAAGATATATGGTATGTGGATTTTGGCACCTCTAACCACATGACCAGTCATGATAAGTGGTTTAGAGACATGCAGAAAATGGAATGTCGCTGGGTTGCAAAAGGGTAACAAAAATGGCAAGATGTTTACTTTGGATGCGAATATGCTTGAAGTAAAGGCAGCCATGTTTGAGCATGGAATAGGTGTCCTTTGTAGATATTGACATATGGTACAAGCACATTAGTCATGTGAATATACAGCCGACTGAAGTCTATGTAGGTCCAAAATATTGTTACAGGTTTTCCAAAGTTTAAGGTTGATGGTATACATAAAGTATAAGGTGAAGCATGCTAGCTTGCTAAGCTAGCCAAACATGCTCTCCCATATGAAAATCATGTTAATGCAAGGCCATTAGATGTTATACATTCAGATGTATGGGGACCGACCAAGACTGTAGCAATTGCAGGTTGCAAGTGTTATGTTACAATCATTGATGGACCACACCACGAAAGTGTGGGTTTACTTCATGAAGGAGAAAAGTGAGGTGTTTTCTCACTTTCAGAGATTTAAAGTCTTGATTGATAAGGAAAAAGGCATGTAAATAAACTGCCTGAGATCAGATGGTGAGGGAGAGCATTTCTCCAATGAGTTTAGCGATTTCTTGAGAAAGCAGGGAATCAAGAGATAGTTTACATGCAGCTACACTCTGCAAACAGAATGGTGTTATAGAAAGAAAAAATAGGCACATTGTAGAAGTGGCGCATGTCTTGATGGATAAAAAGGATATGCCACACTATTTTTGGGTAGAAGCTGTTGTGTACATTATGAACAACAGGACACCCATTGCAGTTGTTCATGGTATGATGCCTGAATAGAAGTTTACAATCATAAGATCAGATGTGTCTCACTTGAAAGTGTTTGGGTGTATTGCATATGTGCATGTTCCTGATGAAATAAGAACAAAGTTGGATCCAAAGTCAAAGAAATGCACATTTATTGGTTATGCTATGGATTAGAAAGGTTATAGATGTTATAACCCTATCACTCATAAGATGCAAGTAAGCACAGATGTCTTTGACGAGATGAGTAGCTGGTATGCACCAGTGGGGTGAAGTAAACAGAAGATGCAGATGTAAGAAGTGCTAATGCTACGCCACATGTAGAGCAGCAATCATAAGTGCTTAGTGGACTTGGAGAGTCCTCTAGTAGTGGATCCCATGTTAGTCCATGGAGAGTCCTCTAGTAGTAGATCCCATGTTGGTCCATGGTCATGCAAGTTGAGGACAGATGTATGTACATATGTATCACGTAAAGGGAAGGAAAATGTAGATCAACCTTTTATGCTTGATCTATTAACAAGTCACTCATATATACGGATGGTGACTCTAGTGGCTTTGAGTAAAGCCTTGATCAAGAGCTTGGCATTCTGTTTGTGGATAGTCTTGGTGTGAGGAGAACCAAGGATGTTTTGAGGACACCTCACAATGATCTAGGTGTACGCAGGTCGATGAGGGTTAGATACCTTGTTGATAGGTTGAGATATGATGGATATATAGCTCATCATTATGATTACATGGTTACAGCAATATAGGAGTTGGAGCCTACTTGTTTTGAGTAGGCACTTGGAAATAAGAAATGGAAAGATGGCATGAATGAGGAGATGGCAAAATTGGATGCAAATGCAACATGGGAGTTAGTGCCTTTGCCTAACGAAAAGAAGGCAATTGGATGTAAGTGGGTGTATAAGGTCAAGCATAACGCTGATGGGTCAGTGAGAAGGTATAAGGCAAGATTGGTTGCCAAGGTCTATGCACATACTTATGGCATTGACTATGAGGAGACATTCAGCCCGGTTGCAAGAATGGCAACCGTGAGAGCTATCATAGCTATGGCTACAGAAGCAAAGGACTGGTCTTCACATCAAATGAATGTAAATAATGCATTTTTACATGGTGATTTGCATAAGAATAAGTATACATGATGCATCCACCAAAGCTATAAGAGTGATGCACACCTAGATTTTGTGTACAGGTTAGAGAAGCCTTGTATGGCGACTTGAAAGCAGGTACCCAGAGCATGGTCAAACAAGATCGGGGAGTATCTTATCACTATTGGATTTTAGATATCCAATGGAAATATTTCACTTTATGTGAAAAACACAGATAGAGGGATCATGCTATTAGTCATCTATATGGATAACTTGATTATCATTGGTGATAGTGATACTGACATACATGATGTCAAAAGGCTTTTGAAGCAGAAGTTTGAGATGAAGGATTTGGATGAGCTGAGGTATTTCTTGGGCATAGAGGTGGTGAGATCACCTCATGGAATTTTGTTATTATAGAGGCAGTATGGCTTAGACATGTTGTCTAAGTATGGTATGATAGATTGTAAGCCAATTTAAGTGCCATTGGAGCATAACACAAAGCTTTCCATAGATACAGGTGAGCATTTGAAGAACCCCACTATGCATAGTCGCATAGTGGGTAGCTTGATCTATATGACCATTACTAGGCTAGACTCAATGAGCTATGTTGTTGGACTTGTGAGTCAGTTTATGTAGGTCCCTAGGAAGCCACACTTAGATGCGGCTAGACGGATTCTCAAGTACATAAAGTCCACAGTTGAGTATGGACTTTTCTATAAGGTTGGTATAGAGATACAACATGGGTACACAAATGCTGATTGGGCTAGTAGTATACATGAGGTCTACCAGTGGTTTTATGTTCTCATTTGGGAGTGTTGCTGTGAGTTACTGAAGTAAGAAGTAGCTAATAGTTTCCTTACCAAGTATAGAGGTAGAGTACAGGGGTGCTGATATAGCAGCTTGGTTTTAGAAGCTACTTGGTGATATGGGTGAGCCCGTGGATAGGGAAGTTGTCATTTATTGTGATAACATGAGTAGCATACAATGGGCCAATAACCCTGTATACCATGCTAGAACGAAGCACATTGAGGTGCATTATCACTTTGTGAGTGAGAAGGTTCTAGCATATGTCAACAT
The DNA here is from genome assembly GCF_041138505.1 of Cibotium barometz. Lineage (NCBI taxonomy): Eukaryota > Viridiplantae > Streptophyta > Polypodiopsida > Cyatheales > Cibotiaceae > Cibotium > Cibotium barometz. The sequence goes on along the minus strand of NC_141047.1, from coordinate 28,915,748 downwards.
AGAGGATCACGATTCAAGTGGCTGACATCTTCACACACGAAGGCATTCCGCATAGAGAAACATGCTACATCGGACATTAATGATCCACCTGGGTGATAGCTTCTGTCTTTATACCACTGGTATAGTTGGTGAGATTATGGTTAATATGCCACCAGTGGAAGATAGGCTGTGTGACCACCACTTTGGAGTACTAGAGTTATGGCATAGTTATAGCGCCAACTCATATACTCAGGTTCACACTATGGATCGACCATTGTATGTTATTGTAGGAGAGTAATTTCCATTTATGTATGTACTCTTATCTTTTAGTTATATGGTTGTGGATGTTAGTAAACCTAAAATGGGATTGATCATGGTGATAGACACAATGACCTTGCTGGTCCTCAACGGATGAGTCCATGGCTCTGTTATATGGATCTGTTGGTTGATCTTGCTGATCTTCAATGGAGATTCTATCTTGATTTTCATAAGTGATTATATTGCCGGTTACTATGAGCTAGGAACTATTGAAAAGGCCCCTGATTGAGTGGACAGGTGGTGAGCGTTCTGGTTGTTGCCAATGATGCCATCGATACACCGATGAGGGAATGATTGGAAATAAGGATTCAACTGGAGATTTTGAGGATTATGATCAGTGACACTATGGTTTCATTAAATGATTGTTTTAAAGATAGAAGAATCTGTGAAAAGGCAATTTCATATTGGGTGTGTAAGTGGTGTGACTGGCATTAAATTTGCATGAATATCTGGCTATGGGGCCTGGGAACTCTTTTCCCTGGTACCCGGGACAAAACCTAACCAAATTCCTAATTGGATCCCATCATTACAGCGGTTGGCTAACCCATGGGACTGGATGGGGTTAGGCCGGACTGATGGATGGAAAAAAGCGTTGGTTTCTATGATCCAAGTGCAAGTTTCTTCCTTGATCTGACCAAGTGACTCGCAAGTTTGGTCAGTAATGACCCTAACTACGTTAGAGTACAAATATACTGGAGAAATCGCTCGTGCTTTCCGGTAGGGGGAAGTTTTTCCAGGTTCGGTTTTTGAAGAACCAAGGGATTAGTCTCTTGATCGGATATCCATGGGCGAGGCCCCAAGTGAAGGATTCTGGCCTGCGGCGTAAGAAGTGCTACTTTCGCTCTGCTAGCACCCCCAAATTCTCGTTGCGCGGAGGGGGCAGGGATCTTTCAGTCACGGAAGTTGGACCCTCGGGACCTCTTCCTAGATATTGAGTAAATAAGGAATACAATTGTCTAGTTATACATAAGAAATTTCTATCTACATAACTCCCAGAATTCCCTATGTATCGTGAAGTTCACTATATAGAGAACCACCCAAAGTTCCTTGTGCACAGCATAAATGCATCGGAGATGACAATGGAGACGGGGTGCTGTCAGAGGTGGTGCAGGCAGTGAAGGAGGCCCTGGAAGCCCGCCTCCATGTTGATCATCAAGTCGACGGAGTCATGGAAGCTGGACCCTACGTCAAATTGTCTGGAACGCCGACAAAGCTGATGTTGGAGGCAGTTGAGCTCTTGATGGGCACTGTGTTCTCGGAAACTACGAAAGAGACGAAGAAGCCATGACTGGCGAGCTTGAAGGAGAGCTGCATGAGGGGGTTGATATGGCCTTGCTGTGCAAAAAAAAAGGCAGGACCACTATTTGGGGAGAAGCAGGAGGGGAAGCCATGGCCAAGACATTACTATGCTGCTCCAGCCGAGGATTAGCTGTGCAACCCCAATTCCCAAACGGTGGTGACACCTCAATACTGTCAAGCAATAATGCAGCTGTTTCTCCAGCTGAGGATTAGCTGTGCAACCCCAATTCCCAAACGGTGGTGACACCTCAATACTGTCAAGCAATAATGCAGCTGTTTCTCCAACAATATAAGTCCAAAATTTAAATATTAATTTTTCCTCTCCCATTTAAAATCAGTGTTCTAAAAAAGTATTTTCTCAAAAAGTGGAAAACCTTCATCTAGAAATTGTGAAATTATTTATAAAGAAAAATCTTAAAATCTGATGGTTTTTGTTCTATAATTTCTCAAAATCTCGAGGTATTTGTATCCTCGAGTTTTAAATTTAAAGGTATTTTTCAAAATATATGGGTGCAAACTACACCATGTTTTTTGAATTGAGGTCCTAGGTCTTGGAGTCTATAGACTTGGGAAGGCAATTGGTTATCCCAATGTACATTTTTGAAGTATTTGGAGTCTAGACTTGCATTGATTAAGGGGAGGCAATTGTTTATCCTAATGTATGTTTTTGTTACTTGTATGGTTCCTTATGTTCAAAGGTTGATTTAATTAGAGTATAGAGAATTAGTTATGGAGTAAATGTGAGAAGGTGAAGAGACTCCATATATATCATGGAGTTCAAATTATAGAGAATTAGTTATGGATTAAATGTAAAAAGGTGAAGAGATTCCATATACATCATGGATGATGTTATGGCTCACATTGAAAGTGGTTAGTAAGCTATGTAATAAATGTGAAAAGTGTACAAAGACTCCATATATGTGTCAAAGTCCTATAGTCACGTGTGCATATATGTGGTACTTGGATTCTTTTTTAAAAAATTTTCTCTCTCTCTCTCTCTCTCTCTCTCTCTCTCTCTCTCTCTCTCTCTCTCATGCTTAAAAAAATATTTAATTTAAGCATGAATGAAAATTTATGTGTTTTATCACCACAATTCATTAAAGAACTTCAATTGTATTAAAAAGCCATTCAATTGAATGCTTCTCAAGCTTGAGAGGGGTTGAGAAGAGAGAAACATTTGGAGATTAAAGAAAAGAAACCATAAACCACATTTTACCTCCTAGATTGCTTGATTCTTTGATCAAAGTAGATGTCCCCAACCAATCAATTGGTTTGGTATGTTGATGAAGTCTCCAAGGAAGATTGAAGAGAGAGAGAAGCTCCAATCTCTTCAATTTTTAGAGGATAATAGAAAATATCATCATTTCAGTATAATACTGGCATGGTATAGTTCTCATATTTTTTTACAAATGGCTAAGATTTATTTATAGGTGAGGGAGGCCTCTAACCAAGTCCAACTAGTTTTTGGAATTTTTCAGGTTCAGTTTGGCTGAATTTGGACAAGATTTGGACCTAGTTTGGCTCCCTTTTGATTTGGTTTGATCTAGGAGAGAGGAGAGATAAAAATATCACAATATTTTTGAGTTTAAAACTCCACCACACATGTGAAATAGGCACCTCCTTGAAGAGCCCTGTGCGCTTTTGCCGCACAGGTCATAGCTGGGGACTTGCCGAACACCGTATGCGAGCCACGAATGGCTGCAAGCATATAACCAGGAAAGCAAGCTCAAACAGAATGCAACAGGTGTGTCACTCACCGCTCAACTGCCGCCTTGAAGGATTCTCGTGTCGCAGTGAAGAAGGAGCCGCCGTCGTCGCCTCTACCGCCTCTCCCGTCTCTCCGCCGTCGTCGTGCCGCTACACAGTGCTCGATCGCTCTCTCACTCTCTCTCTCTCTCTCTCTCTCACACACACGCAGGAGAAGGAAACCAAGAGGATAAGGCAAGAGCACTCTTGTATTCACAACACATGAGAATGAGGGTTTTAGGGTGTACATTTGACTCTTATAGGTGACTTGGCCGTTCACACATGGGCGCCCATACATGGCCGGCCGATCCTAACCCTTACCCTGCTGATATTCAAGGTGCGCCTTTCATCGGCGATCACCCAATCCCTTTATCTTTCACATATGGTGCCGACAAGCCCAGCCCATGACTCAGAATATTTAAATTAATGACGTAAAACATAGTACGTCTCAATGTCCGCCATGGGTTAACATGCCCCCCTTCCTGATGTAGATTCCGTCCTCGGAAGCTATGGTATGGTAAGCTCGATAGGGTTGTTGTGGTGGACCGTCTGCAAAACAGGGAAGTAGAGTGAAAGTATGCTGGAATTCAAAAGATATAAAGTGTATAAATTTCAGCATGTTAGACCACAATGGATGTTGCTATAAGAACTTAGTTGAAGGGTCACATGAATGAGCTAGTGTAGCAAATTAACAGGAGTTTAAAATTATTGAAAGTAAATCAAGAGTTAGCAAGGTGTCAAAGGTTAATCAAGGTTTATAACTAGCTTAAGTCAAGAAAAATAACCAAGCTTAATAAATAAACAGATGACCACACTGTGTCTACTCTAAGAACAAGTTAATACCACGAGCCTAGGGACACAAGAAACATCAGAGTTACAGGAGCCTTTTGCCTTTATTTCTTTATGCACATGACAATTTTTATACGCAATGGCGGCCTTCCTAAGGCAAAACTAACATCGATCCTGGTACCATGTTTAACACAAGGCATTATCCAGGAATCTATTAGCTCACTTTAGGCAAGGCTACCCCCTACCAACCAAGGCATCGGTGTGGAGTAGAATACTCCTCACCTACCAAGTATCAATAAGGCGATAGGCCAACATTAAAGCACATCATAGTCTTGTATTGCCATTTATTGTAGGCTTCTTTTTTTTTATTTAATAATTTCTTTTGATCTTCGCTCCTGAACTATAATTTGTCTTGCATCCTTTTGACAAAGAGTAAAAGCTATGTCCTAGAGGTCAACACACACATGGCCAGGTGTCAAACATTAAGAAGGTTTGACCCTAGACCTAAGACAATCGTATTCCAAGGTTAACTAAAGACGTCATGCATTCTCAGGAATATATCCAATAAGGTTAAGCTCATTAATGATTTACACTAGCACGTCAAGCAACTTCAAAAACTAAGTAGTACATTGACAATTTCCATGTGGTCATGCATTATAGTTCATGCAAGTAATTGAACAGAAAGAGAGTGGGTATGGAAGAATTACACCTGTATTTTGGAGATCTCCTTGATGCGATGAGAGAAATGCCCGCAATTTGATGAGATATTTATGTATGAGCGTTGCGGCTATCTTAGGACTTGAAAGCGAGCCCATCTCAAACTTTTCAACCTGTACAATCAACTAACAAGCACTATACCTCGAGAGGCACATCAGTGTGAAAAATTAAAGACTCGTTTAAGGAATCCAAACTAGAAAAAACGTAAAAACACTAACCTACCTACCAGTCACCACACTACTACTGAGGATACGGTAAGAGGATGTTGTAGAGTCCTGGATCTAGCCCTAAGGCTAAGCCTCTATCCGCATCATCCAAATAAATAAAGTCAACCTCAGTAGTGCCATGAGTTTCATCCGTCCATTCATCGTTGTCAGATATTTCCTTTTCATTTTCCCATCCACATAAACTCATCAAGAATGTAACCATGCGAGGATAGTCATCTTGTGGAAAAGGAAAGCATTGGGCTATCGGGGATATTTCCTCTACAGAGTAGGGGTCAGTCATGGTCAATAGGCGAATTAGCCATTCTAATTCCTCAACATTTTCCTCTCTGGCTAGTACATCTATATGATCCCATTCAGTTTCAATTAGCACATGTGAAATATCTGAGAAAGGTACAGGTGATACCTCTCATCAAAGGTGGGAGTGGATGAAGTGTATGATGATCGTGCATCTGCCATATCTGCAAACACAGATATAGCATCAGTAGGTTTGTGACAGGTCAATCTAGTTCTTGATTGTATACGGATATTTATCCTCTTTTTGTGCTCTTGCTCTTTTTACTATTTTTTGTTTTTCTTTTCTTTATTTATTTTTATTAAAATGTATGAAGCTATATATATACATCCCCTTTAATTTGGCAATTACATGGTCAGGGGAGAAGGTTAAGGAGGAAGCATTAGAATGTCGAGCGTGAGTACATGCTCCCCCTTTCCTTGGGTAGATCATATTATTTGCAATGATGTTGCAGCCTCTTGGAACCAATTTGTCCAGCGGGTCATAGGTTGTGATGTGGGCAGATAGCTTTTTATGACCCTTGTGGCCACATCCAATTGTAGAGATGGTAGTGTACGCTCCCATTGACGAATGGAGGAAATGGTTTCCGACGATACTATTACAAGGGGAGACATAGACTCATCGGTTTTTTGTTGGGTGTTGACAAGAGTAGGTGTAGAGCATGTAGAAAATTCTATATGAGTGTGTGCCTGGCATGAGGAGCTAGAAGCTTCATGTGGCTCCCCCCTTCCTGAGCTTGGTGGTAATGATCGATATCGTTTGGGAATCCAAACTAACTCTGGAAGAAGTGGTGCGGAGCACTCTGTTACCTTTGCCTTACCACGGTCTTGAATTGTCATTGGGGTGGCAACAATTGGTTTGCAAGGTTTTACAGGTGATGTAGAGGGATTTAGCTTATGTTTAGGGACCCAAATCTGGTCATTCCCCTCGTAGTACCCTTGGGCTACTAATAAATTTTTAGGGATCCATCGCGATGTTACATTGCCCTTTCTCGGGTGGGTAGCTGCTTTCCTTTTACGAGGCTTCTTGGTGGCTGAACGAGATGGAGCAGGGGAAGTAGCTATTAGCGAAGCTTTTGGGACCCATTTGTATGTGTTTTTTGGCATAGTAAGTGGAGCTTTAGAGACCACCTTGCCTGTTTCCACTCTTGGCATTGAAGCGTTAGAGGGATGGCAAACAATCAAAGATGGTTTTGCCACTGGACTTTGTGATTTTTCATTATCTTATATTTGAGTGGATGACTTAGGTGCGGGATTTTGAGCGGTCAGACCTAGTGTTGGTTCTTGCGTTGTGACTCGTCTAGTTGCCCAATCGATATTGCACTTGGTGGCCATCATCCATTTGCGCCCTAAGTTTACAGTCCCTTCCATGGTACCCGCAGGCATAACCAAAAAGCTTCGAATTACGGTCCCCTTGTCATAGGCAACCGGAGTGTGCAGAATTCCTGAGATAGGGGTTTTCTTCTTGTTGATTCCTTGAACTTGGATAGCACTCTTGGATAAAGGTGGTTTTCCAAGTTGACACCACACGCCATATGATAACAAATTGTCTTGAGCTCCTGTATCCAATAATGCATTATACAGCACCTCCCCGTAAGAACTCTGTAACTCAATTGGGTATCTTAGAGGTGGGTCGGATTCCAGTGAATCCTCCTCTGCCTCCTCAAAAAATACTTGCGTAATTCCCAAGTTGGCTTCTCGTTGTCGCCAAGCACGCTGTTGACATTCTTTGGCTTCGACTCTTGCTTGTATCTTTTTAAGCTCAGCTTGTTCTTTAGCTGCCTTCTTTTGATGGATTGCATGTAACTCCTCTTGGCTCAGGGGGTCATAGTATCTTTTAAATTTACTCCCATTAAGGAATCCAATGGTTTCAACTCCGTCGAGAGTCTCTACTCTAATGGTACCTTGCGGGGTAATTTCACATACTCTATACGGTCCCTTACCAGCATATTTGAGCTTCTTCTTTTCGTTACGCACTCCATACATCAGGACTTTATCCCCAACCTTGATGTCCTTATCCTTCAGGTGGCGATCAAACCATTTTTTCCTTCTATCCTTCTCCACAAGGGCATTGTATGCAGCCAATTGTCTTTCTTCGTTTAGCCGCTCAAGGATATATAGACGCTCTCCTAAGGGATTACCATCCCAACCCTCTTGAGTAGCAATACGAAGACTAGGAATGACAAATTCCCACGGCATGACTGCTTCTTGGCCATATACCATTTTGAATGGTGTGCAATTAATAGCCACTTTGTACGCAGTACGATAGGCCCATAAAGCTGTCGTAAGCTTTAGATCCCAATCCGTGCGATGAGCTTCAACTATCTTTGTCAAAACAGAGATTAATGTCTTGTTTGTACTCTCGGCTTGGCCATTCGCTTGCGGATAATAAGAAGTAGATTTATGATGGGATATCATGAAATTTGTTGTGAGCTCCTTAATCATGTCATTTATAAAATGCGTCCCATTGTCGCTCACAAGCTCAAAAGGACAACCGAAGCGTGTGATTATATTTTCAAAGAGGAACTTGGCTGTTGTCCTCGCATCTGCCTTACGTGTCACTTTCGCTTCAGCCCATTTGGTCATATAGTCAGTGGCCACAATAATATAGCGAGATTGTGTGTTTCGGGCCGCTGGGCTAATTGGACCTACAAAGTCTAAACCCCACTTTTCAAATGGTTGGTTTACTTTGATTGGATGGAGGGGCATCTGATCTTTCCGTTGGGGTTTCTTGTATCGTTGGCATTCATCGCAACCCTTCACAAAGAGTGATGCATCTTGGAACATAGTGGGCCACCAATACCCTGATTGTAAGATCTTTCGCGCAGTTAAGTCTCCTGAGAAGTGACCACCGGCTACGCCCATATGTGCCTCTTGCAAAATGTATAGATACTCATCCTCTCGGGCACAACGCCTAAGAACGTCATCCTTTCCTCTTTTATAAAGAGTCCCTGCTATCAGGCAATAGGGTTTGCATTCTTTGATCAGCTTTCGAGCTAGATCTTTACGAAGCTCCTTGGGTGGAAAGCCATTAACCAAAAAGTTGACAATCTTCTCACTCCATTCAGGCATTGTCTCCACCATGAACAGAGAAGTGTCAGGTAAGTCATCATCAACCCCTGTAGGAGCCTCACCATTAGGTATGCGAGACAAATGATCAGCCATAACATGTTTTTTGCCAGGTCTCACAACAACAGTGAAATCAAACTCAAGAAGAATCAATAGCCATCGTGTGATTCTTCCTGTGGAGCATGGTTTGTTTACCAGATACAACAATGCTTGATGATCCACATAGAAAACAAACTTGGTGGCAAGGAGGTAATAACGAAATTTCCTTACTGCATATATCATTGCCAACCCTTCTCGCTCCGTAGTGGTGTAGTTCATCTCAGCATCGTTCAACTGGCGAGACTGGCAAAGCTAATGGGGTAGTCTAGCTTGTGTTCTCCAGGTTGAGTTAACACACACCCAATAGCAACGTTTGATGCATCAATATGCACATGGAAGAGTAAATCCCAGTTAGGCATTCTCAAGATTGGAGCACTCGCAAAGGCCTTCTTTAATAGCTCATAGGCACGGTCACATTCTTCGGTCCAAATAAACTCGATAAGAAGCTTATACAATGGTCGAGCTATCTCGGCAAAGAAGAGAATAAACCTTCGATAATAACCAACATGGCCCATAAAGCATTGGACTCCCTTGTAGTTGGTGGGTGGTGGCAATTCCAGAATGACCTTGATTTTACTCTCATCCATGGAAATCCCATTTTTGGACACTATATGCCCTAAGATAACTCCGTGTTTAACCCAGAATTGGCATTTGAAAGGATTCAAGGAGATGCGATATAATCTACACCTTTCAAATATTTTTCGTAAACACATCAAGTGCTCGTCCCAAGAGGAATGAACACAAAGATCATCTAAGAAAGCTTCACAGAATTCCCTTAGATATTCCTTAAAGGCCGTGTTTATCAATCGTTGGAATGTTGCAGGTGCATTGGTAAGCCAAAAGCCATGACGCGAAAGGCAAACACTCCAAACTCTGTGATAAATGCTGTTTTAGCTTGGTCCTCGACTGCAATTGTGATCTGATTGTAACCCGAGTACCCATCTAAAAAGCTATATGCCTCCTTGCCTGCCACTCTTTCAAGTGCATGTTCAGAATATGGCAAGGGGTAATGATCCCTTCTGGTGGCTGCATTAACCTTTTTGAGATCAACGCACACTCTGAGTTTCCCATTCTTCTTTGGTACGATGACTATCGGAGAAACCCATTCTGAGTGCTCAATAGGGTATATGAATCCACATTTTACAAGCTTTTCAATTTCCTCTTGTACAATCTTTGCGGACTTAGGATTCATTGGGTAGGGACGTTGCTGGACTGGTTTAGCAGTGCTAATCATTGGAATCGTGTGTTGCACCACCGAGGGTGGAACACCCTTCATATCATGATATGTCCAAGCAAATATGTCCTTGAATTCTTTAAGAAGCTTCGTAAGTGCAGCTTCTTCCGCCTTGGTGAGGTCTTGAGCAATAAAAACTGGTTTAGACTCCTCACCCGGATCTGCTAAGTCTATCTCCTTAACTACCGCAGGGCCATCGTAGACACCGCTACTCCCATTGGTAGGCGTTCGTTGGTAGGCGTTCGTTGGGCTTTTGTGTAGACCACTTTACGTTCCCCTGTGGTAAATGATTTGAAATGCTCGGGTGCGGGTGTAAGTCTACTGGTTCTTGTTGTGCCAGGCTTTTTTCTTTCAATTCCGCTTCCTTTTGTTGCTGTGCCAACTCTTGGTTTTGCCGCCTTCTTGCAGTACGACTTAGTTTCGGCTTCTCTTTGATTTCTAATTGGGCGATGTCATGAGGTTGCGGAATACACCACATGACACTTTGGAGGTATTGTCCCCAATTATCCGCTAACTTCCGATGAGCATCAATGGCTCCTACATAAATAAGCCATTCTGCAGTAGATCTTTCCTTGTTTATTACAGTGCGTACATTAGCTCGATAGCGTTGGCGCTTATGTCTCGTTTTCTTCTTACCAAGTTTTTGATTTTTGTTTCTATCAGATTCGGACTCACTTGGTCGATCTTCACTTTCGGATGAACTACAGGAGGTCACTGTCCTAGGCCTTGAGCACCTTGCTTCCACATTTGGGTGAATATTTGATTCATCCCCCCCATCAGAGTTAGTTTCTTCTTGAGATTCATACTCAGAGTTGCATTGGTCAGAGTCTTCGCTACTTTCAGTGTCAGTGGAGTTTGCCACTTTTTCGCCATCAGGAGTCAAGTGCATAACACCTATCATGTTTATTGGCACTAACGGTGGCATATCTTGCCCCTCAGTGTTACCCAACTTGTGCCTCTATTTTCCCATGTGTCTATGGTTGCCGCTAGGTGTACCCAATCCACGTTATCCGACTCAGTCATACCCGGTAGGACATCCATATAAGGAGAATCTTTCCCATCATCAGTCTCTTTTTTGCATGTATAGCAATACCTTAATGGGGCGAAGTGAATAGTGGTATCCGATCGATTATCAATGATAACCTTGCTTCCTAAAGGATGTGCACGACCATTCTCAAGATCAACTCGAATGACAGAGTCCTGGAATTGTAGATAGACATGGTTTTTCGACCAGTCATGCACCATTTGTGCTTCCCTCATGAAAGGACGTCCTAAGATCATTTGATATGACATAGGATGCTTGGAGAAATCCATTACAATGAAGGTATGTTTTACCTTGTATCCCAGAACCTTGATCTTAAGGTCCCTTAACATTCCAATAGGTTTAGCAATAGTTCCGTTTGCCATCTTAACCACTATGTTTGTGACTTCGAGGTGAGGTCTCCCCATAGATTCCCAACAGTTTTTAGTCACAATGCTCACTCCAGCACCACCATCAAGGATTCCCTTTAGAGTTAATCCCTTGGTAGTAATGGGGAGGGTTGCATTAGATTCGTCACCTTCAAAGTACTGTCCCAACTTGTTCACAGGTATTTCAACGACCGAGTCTTCATCTAGGTTGGGTTGTAGATCTCAATGTTCCCCTTTATCTTGAAGCATGTCGGGTCTATCCATATTTGCAAATTGTGGTAGCCCCGCCTTTAGTTCTCCATTGAGAAATGCCCGAAGAGCTAAGAATAGCTCAGGATCTCCGTATAATTTGGATATGATCGTGGTTCTGATTTCAGAGGACATGAAATCCATTAGCTTGGACACATTCAATGGTACTTTTCGAGATATCGCTCCTTGACTAGGAACTGGTGAAGATGGAATCACTTCCTCTTCGATGGGGTCAGGCATTCCCTCACTAAACATTCTTTCAAGCAAAAAGGGTGTTTTCCCACTTCCTGATGTCCTATCCTCACTTTCTTCCCGAATGATACTAGGTATAGCTAGTGGTTTATGGTTCCTGTGAGGCTGAACTTGCGTAGGAAACACTGTGTCTGGAATTTTGATTTTTCTCGGGTTTGGCTCCAGTTCTCTTTGTGTTTCTTCCACCAAACCCCTTAAGTGTTGCACTTGTTCAATCTCCTCAACTGGGTTTGGGTAAGTTCCAATCTTTTTCTTGAGGGTTTTTGGCCCACGTGGCTTGTCTTGGGGAGTCTCAGTCAGTTTGGGTGGTCGAGAGGGCATTAACTGACTTGGTTGTGGGGCCGAGGAAGTTTCCTTCTGTTTTCCCTTATTTATGTACTCACTTGATTCTCCTTCATTGAGCTCCCGAGTGGGTTCCTCCCTTAAGGTAGTGGCTTTGGTCCCCATGGTTTCTATTGAATCGGAATCATCTTCAGGATCATTCATATACACGGGGTCGTCTCCTGTCCCTATGTTAGTCTTTGAACTAGGCTTGGAGCTCGTGGCATTAAGCGATCTCTTCCGCCGTGTTTTCTTTTTCTTTTCCCGAGCGATTGATGCAGTATCCCTCTCTTCAAGAATGTAGTTTTGATTTTGAAGCATTGACCATGTAACTACATTCACGGGTACAACGGGTGTGGTTCCTCGTGCTTGGTTGGTGACCTCAACCAAATTCAATGGCGTAATCTTGGGTGCATTAGGATTATGTGGACATTGAGTGATCAAATGATCTATGCCACAACGATTACATGTAAGTACCGGCATTCCCGATGTGCTCCCTTGATTTGGTTGCATTTGAGTAGCGATGTTCTGTAGCCTATTAGGGCACTCCGCTACACAATGCGGTCCACCACACTCGTAGCATTGAAGAGGTGGTCTCCTTGCTAAGGTATTACTTAAGGTTTTGCCCTCTTGTGGCAAGAGCAGCCGCTTGATATACAGGCTTGACTTGCCCGAAATGATCCTCCATGTAGTACTGAGGAATCATTTCAAACGTATCAATCCCATATGGAGCAGTGGGGTCTATCTCCTCTTCATAATCCCCACATGGACTATGTGACTCACAACCCATCTGGTTTATTGGGGTAATCCCATATGGAGCAGTGGGGTCTATCTCCTCTTCATAATCCCCACACGGACTATGTGACTCACAACCCATCTGGTTTATTGGGGTAATCCTTGGATGTGGAGGTTGTGGTCCTAGCACTGGCGGTGGTAACGGCATAGACTGGACTACATTCGGGTTCCTTGGAACTATGTGCTGTGACGGTTGCTCGACAGGTTGTGCAGGCATCAGCGCGGGTACTTGAGGTGTGTTTGACCAGGCTAGTGGTGCCTGATTTGCCAACATTCACTTAAGTACTAGGCAATCTTTAGATTGATGGCCGTACTTACCACATGCATTGCAATTCCCATTGAATTTGACTCTAAATGTGGGACATTCACTCGTGCTATGTGGTCCTAAGCACACCGAACACCATTGTTGCTCTCTCCTTGGGTACATATGGCTATTTTGAGGAGCTCGATTACCCCTAAAGTATTCTTGGAGAGCCTTAGTAAGGTCGGTCAGACATTTCAGATATCTTGGGCTCCTTGGCAATAGGTTTCACCGTCATTGGCTCGTGCCCAGATACTTGCGAACTAACAGATTTTGTCTCCGAATACACCTTTTTACCTGCAATCATCAAGTTGTCTTCTAACTGGATTGCATTGGCAGTGACTGCTTCCCACATTGTAAGACCTCTAATGACTAGGCCATTGTATATGTCCTCGTGGCGCAATCCTCGGATGAATCTATCGAGCAGTTGGTTATTATTGAAGCGCTCATCGGGAGTGCAGCGAGAATTTAGATGCTTCAATCGACTTATAAAGTCTCTCACTGACTCCCCTTCCTCGCCAAGCACACCCTCACGTATGTATTCTTTCAAGAACAATCTCTTGATAGTGGGGTAGTGAGTGCGCTCTTCAACCCTTAAGGTTCGATACCAATCTCCTGCCTTCCCACTCAAGGTTAAGCCTAAGGCTTTACACTTATGCAGCTCATTGTGCTCTTCCAAGGAATCACACACGTGTTCAAAGACTTCAATGTGCTTCCTAACATCCTCGTTACCACTGAAGTTTTGAGTGAGCTTAGCCACTTGTACTGCCTTGCTTCTAGGTTCTCTCTCAGGCATGCCCCGCATGTTTTCCGCAATGGATCGTCCGATCGTCTGAGCAAACGCTGCGAGATCACCTAGGTGAGCAGGCATAGCTGGTGGAGGCACTTCTGGGATAGCCTGGCTAATAGGAGTTGGCGTTGGTCTGAGTATGTTGGCAAATGACGTAGGATATGATATGTGACTAGGCCTAGCTCCTCTTGGATAAGGGTTGTGATACGGCGGTCGTGGAGCATACGCCATTGGCATACTAAGAGGCATAGGAGCTACATGAGCATGAGTAGCGATAGGTACATATGGTTGATAGGCATTGGCACGCACTGTCGTATGTACTGTTCCACTAGGTAGCGACGTCGTACTAACTACAGCGGCAACAGGTGCACTTCCCGTTATGCTCATCATTGGGGTAGGCATTGTGGATTCCTTAATGGAAAGTTGAGCCAAGGTTGGAAAGCTAAAGTTACTGCTCGTGGGCTCAACCTGCATTGAGACTCCAGGCGAAACAACATACGAAGGGTCTATGGGACTCACCGAGGGAGTCTCCAATTGTGATAGGGTTGGTTGTTTGGCCTTGCCCGTATCCAAAAATCTCATAGGGCCAGTGGAAACTAAGTTCACTCCCCTATTTTGCCTCTCAATTTGGATAATTCTATGAATAATCTACATATCATTTGTTGTTGCTCCTCTAGATTAGTGGCGCTAGATGTAGATCGTAGGACTTCTAACCAACCTACATGGTATGTGTAACCCGTGTATAGGTCAGTTAGAGTCTCTGTGTGTAGATCATATTCCCAATTTTCATTGAGAAATATCCCATCAAGACTTGGTGTGCCAAACGGTTCTCTTGAAGTGGACGCAATGTCACTTCTTATGGATTGGCTTCTAGGGACCTCTACTTTAGGAAGAGCATCGGAATGTGGTAGCTCAGTAGGGCCCTCATTAAACAAAGTGGGTAGAATGTCCACATGGACACTCTGTGGGAGGGTAGGGTCCACATAAGATGTGAATGGCGAATCTACTACCCCTCCTTCTTCATTTACTTCGCTTATCGCATGTTCAGAGCGTGTAGCTCTACTAAAGGTCTCTATTAGATGACTAAACATGCTAGATCCAGGTTGTGGGGCCCACACTGGCATGTTTTGGCTTGTCTCCTCAGGATTCTTAGTAGGGTGCCCTTCCATGGCTTCTGAGTCAGAGGACGAGTCACTATCCACTATTCGTGGATCTTGGGTTGCACTCCCTTGGGTTCCAGCCGAAGGCCAAGATGCTAACGTGGAGGGATGGTGTGAGCCTGCGTAGACTGAAACGCTTTCTAGTGGCTCAGGCTCTAGCACCCGACCAGAGCGTAGATGCATATGACGTGGGTACCCTACGGGCGTTGGTAACTACCCTTAAAGCCCACACAAGTGGTTTCTTGGGTATTTCGTACCCCGTTTTTACTTGTTTTTAGATTGTTTTTAACTCGTTTTTGACCCCCTTACTTACGGTCGAACTTGGACTAGGGCGTGTGATAGCTCGAAACGAGCGTATCGTTTAAAAGGTCTTAGCGTGCTTTACAGCACCGTGTTTGCCTATCCAGAGCTCCTGTAATCCTCAAAACAGTCTGTTTCCTTGTGGGGAAGGGGCGAAAGCCTATTTGCTTGTGGAGGAAAGGGTGAGGGCTTTATCCCACATGCTCACTTTACTCCTTGGGGAGTGGGCTACATATAGGGCACAACTTTCCATAAGCTCTCACTTGAAAGAAAGCTATGGAGGCTCACTCTCCTATATATATATATCAAAAGACCGAGACTGGGGCCGGGATCATGGGTCGTGGGTCGTGGGTCAATTGGGGTTTTTTCTTTTCAAAATTTTTTTTCTCCAAACAAAAAATCTTTCCTCTCCACACGTTTGGTTTTTTTCTTTTCAAAATAATATTTTTATTTTTATTTTTTTATTTTTTCAAATTATTATTTTTTATTTTTTATTTTTTGAGATAAGTTTTCTAGGGTTTCAGTCTTGGCCGCGGCGTGGTTCGCACACAGCACAGGTCTGGGGTTTCAGAAATCCCCCCTCACACGCAGAAAATCAGATAACAGAACGCACGCCCATACGCGGAGCGGATAAATAACAAAAGAAACAGAAATGCAGAAGACAAATTGCAGAAACAAATTGCAAAACACAAAAACACCTCAACAACACAGAAACACCTCAACAACACAGATTGCAAAACACAGAAACACCTCAACAACAAACACACAGTCGCTTTCCTGCAGTGTAAATTAAACTTCACGCAGCAGCCCGAGCTGCAAACTGGAGCTTGGTGCAGGGCAACTCCCCGGCAGCGGCACCAAAAATGTGCACTTTTGCCGCACAGGTCGTAGCTGGGGACTTGCCGAACACCGTATGCGAGCCACGAATGGCTGCAAGCGTACAACCAGGAAAGCAAGCTCAAACAGAATGCAACAGGTGTGTCACTCACCGCTCAACCGCCGCCTTGAAGGATTCCCGCATCGCAGTGAAAAAGGAGCCGCCGTCGCCGCCTCTCCCGCCTCTCCGCCGCCGTGCCGCTACACAGTGCTCGATCGCTCTCTCACTCTCTCTCTCTCTCTCTCTCACACACACACACGCAGGAGAAGGAAACCAAGAGGATAAGGCAAGAGCACTCTTGTATTCACAACACATGAGAATGAGGGTTTTAGGGTTACATTTGACTCTTATAGGTGACTTGGCCATTCACACATGGGCGCCCATACATGGCCGGTCGATCCTAACCCTTACCCTGCTGATATTCAAGGTGCGCCTCTCATCGGCGATCACCCAATCCCTTTATCTTTAACATATGGTGCCGACAAGCCCGGCCCATGACTCAGAATATTTAAATTAATGACGTAAAACATAGTACGTCTCAATGTCCGCCATGGGTTAACAAGCCCCCTTCTCCTTACCAAGGTGTCAAAATTGAATCATTATACCTAAAATATCTCATTTTTGTAGTAATACTCATAGTTTTTTACTAATAAACCTTGTCCTTAGTCAACTCTTCATCTTATGTGAGCATTTACTCATTTTTTGGGGTTTTTCTTTTATAAATTAGATTTATCTCCTCCTCACACTTTGATTGATCCTATTGGCCCCCATAGGAACCTTAATTGGAGCATAATTCAAAAATTTCTGAAAATCTGGACCTTTAGGCTAAGATCCTTTATACTTATTTTCAATTAATTCCAAATGCACATATGAAAGTTCTTTTTGCATTTCTGTTTCAGGGGAAACCATTTTAGACACTAGGAGGATTTTTATATCCAAAAATATCTCAATTTTGAATTACCTCTCTCTAGACATTTTCTCTCTCTAGATCAAAACAGGGTAAAACAGAATCTTTCTTTTATTTCAAAGAGGGGAATAATTACAAGATCAGAAGGGGAGGTTCTTCCACCTGTACACCTCAAAAGCTGTACACCTCAAAAGCTGGAGGGAGGAATCTTACATCCTACCCCACTTAAAAAATACGAGATGTCCTCATCTCGTATAGGTGGAGTATGATCTCTTTCATCTTCTTCTTCTTCTTTAATCACTTCCAGCATTATTGCCTTGGAAGTGGATGGCCAATTTGGGAATATCTCTCTTTGACTTCTCCTATTCTGAGGCGGAGGTCTTGCATTACTTTGGATTGAAACTGCAGGTTGGTTAGAGGGTCTACCTCTGGGATTTCTCTGATTTTGGCGGAAAGAAACCTGATTATTCTGGAAGGAAGGAGCCAGAGTCTGGAATCTTGATCCCTGATTTTCTTGCCCTAAAAACCTTGTTCCAAAAGGAGTTAAGCAATCCATACTGCGATGTCCAAATCCTTGACAGTTATAGCATTTCACTCCCTTATTCAAGGGTGGAACTTTTGAAGTTGAATTCCAAGGGATTAAGTTCCGAGAAAAGGACATTTCTTCCATTCTGGAACTTCCCATATCCTAGGCTTGACCCTTATATCTCTTAGACGGTGGAAGATTGGAATCACCTTCTGGGACTAAAAACCTTTTGAAAGGTGATGGTGCTGGCTTCGGCGGGACCTTGACATCAAAGGCCTTGGCGAAATCCTTCGCCATCCGCACTACTTCGGCCATGGAAA
Organism: Cibotium barometz; assembly: GCF_041138505.1. Lineage (NCBI taxonomy): Eukaryota > Viridiplantae > Streptophyta > Polypodiopsida > Cyatheales > Cibotiaceae > Cibotium > Cibotium barometz. The sequence goes on along the minus strand of NC_141047.1, from coordinate 28,897,772 downwards.
CTGGCTTGTCATTCTTCACTAGGATATTCAAAGGTTTGATCAGTCCCCGAATGAACCTGGCCACCATCAGATGTTCTTCATCCAGCGGTGGCGAGTATTTGAGGAGGAGAGCGAACGCTTGGTGATATACTTCAATAGTTCTGCTCCCCTTGGTGAACTCTAAGAATTCATTCATCTTTGTTTCCAAAAAGCCGGGAGGACAGAATCTCTTCCTTAAGTAAATTTTGAGATCATTCCATGTCTAAGTGTTTCGATCCACACGGTTTGTCTCGCAATGGTTTCTCCATGCTACTCTAGTTGTTTCTACTATCTTCAGCCTTGTAAGAGCCATTTTGCTCTTCTCATCGTACCCGGTGACATCGAAGTTGTAAGATTCCTCCCCAGCCTCTCAAGATGTCCAGCATCTTCCCGTGTAATCAAATCTCTCTTCGGAAATATAAAAGATCTTATTTCTAACTGTTTTAGCCTAGAGAGAGAAAATTATTCTAGAGAGAGAATATTCAGATTATGAATATTTTTGGATAGAAAAATAACTCATCTTATTAAAATAAGTTTCCCTGAAACAGAAATTCAAAAAGAATTTTCCAATGTGCAATTGGAATTAATTGGAAATGGGTATAAAGGACCTTAGCCTAAGGGTTTATGTATAGAAGTATGCATAAAGGATAAATTTTTATATCAAAAGTGTTACTTTTATCAAATTTTATTTTCATGCATAGAAGTATGCATAAAGGATAAATTTTTATATCAAAAGTGTTACTTTTATCATATTTGATTTTAATGCATAGAAGTATGCATAAAGGATAAATTTTTTATTATAAAAGTGTTACTTTTATCATATTTGATTTTAATGCATAGAAGTATGCATAAAAGATAAAATTTTATTATAAAAGTGTTACTTTTATTATCATATTTGATTTTAATGCATAGAAGTATGCATAAAAGATAAAATTTTATTATAAAAGTGTTACTTTTATTATCATATTTGATTTTAATGCATAGAAGTATGCATAAAAGATAAATTTTTATTATAAAAGTGTTACTTTTATTATCATATTTGATTTTAATGCATAGAAGTATGCATAAAAGATAAATTTTAATTGGAGATCGACGTAAATGAATATTCCTCAAGAAATCCATGTTTTTGAAATCTGTAAACAAATATTCGTTGAAAGAAATTTTAGAAAAAAAAAGAGAAATTGAGATAGTACCTTCGAGAAAGATAATTTTAGGAAGAACCTTTCCAGACCTAAACTTTGACTCAGACTATTGACCAAGACCTAATTCCTTCGTTAGTTTCAATCAATGACGATGTACCAGTTCAGGAAAAATGTACCCAAATCATCGACCGAATCTGAAACTAAGTTAAGACTTGTGATTTTGATCTAAGGATCAAGTTAACAGAATTCGAGGAATTCTGTTTAGAATTGAGAACTGGATCTAGAAGTAACGAGATACGGATTTAAGATATACTCATGGTATTTAAACAAAATCAAAACTGTAAACTTGCATAGAAACCCTGCCTTCTTAAAAGACTATCTTACGCCAGAATGCTGGAGGGAGCATTTGGCATATATGTTTATCTAAGGGAAGTTCGGTTACAACAGCTGGCGGGGAGTGTTCGAGGGACAGCTCACGCGGCAAGGCTTAAAATGGTGCGCTTTTGGTACGATGGACGAGGGCCGACGAAGCGGTCCCTGAGTGAAGTGCCAGGACACCTAAGGAGAATCGTGGAGGGTTCTGACCAGGCGATGCACGAGCTCGCGGTACCGAAGACATCCATGCATATGTCGAAGAAGATATTATATGATGGAGCTATGTTTTTTGTAATCTATCACTGAATCTCGTTGTTGACTCGTTGGTCTCAAAACGGAGAGTCCAAAGTGATACTGTTTTGTTGAGAAACAAAGACTCAATGGGAAATTTTGAAGTATGACATGTATAACCCGTAAATTGTTTATCAAGGATTGTTTTTATTAAAGTTTAATAAAGAGGAGTGTGTGAGTATCTATTTTCTAAAGCTAAAGTTAAGAAAGGCATTTCAATTATGGGTGGGTGAGTACTTGTTTGGTTCCACCGATTCCAGTGTGGTAGGGTGGTGGCTAACCCATGGGCCGGATAGGCTGTAATCAGTGGAGTTTTAATAATCAAACTGAAAAATATGAGAATTACGCTAAGATTCGAATAGTTAGACAATTCCCTGATAAATTTTTCAAATAAGTGGATCAACGGCTGTGCGCCTGACCTTGATCAGGAAAAAAGCGTTGAAGTTACTAAAATGATCAAATTATATCAGTGATAATTTCCTTCTATCTGATTTATTCAGTTGAAGGATAGCGTAGAATTGTTCACGTTAGAAAAATTCGTTTAAAAAAAATCATAAAGGTGGAATCGTCCCTGCTTTCCGGGCTTGGGAATTTTTCCCAGTTTCGGTTTTTGGAGTGACCACCAGCTTAGTCTCCTGCCCGGACATTCGTTGTCAAAATGAACCCTGTAGACTCAAAGCTTAAAGCTAAAGAACCAGAATGGTTAAGTGAATTTGATGATCTATTCCCAGCAGAGCTAACTGAAATGCCTCCAATTCGAGAAATAGATCATGTGATTGAATTGACCCCCGGAGCTCAACCAGTAGCCCTACGCTCTTACAAAATGCCAATTCTTGAAGCCATCGAACTCAAGGAACAGCTTAGGCAGCTGTTAGAACAAGCGTTTGTAAGACCCAGTGTTTCACCTTGGGGTGCGCCAGTTCTCTTTCAGAAAAAGAAAGATGAAACACTTAGACTCTGTGTGGACTACAGAGGTCTAAATCAGCTGGACAGTTAAGAATAAGTATCCCCCAAGGATTGATGAGCTTTTGGACAGGCTAAATGGAGCCCAGATCTTCACAAAAATAGATCTCAAATCCGAGTATTACTAGATCAGGATCAATGATCCAGATATACCAAAAACAGCCATCAATACTCGCTATGGGCATTATGAATTTACTGTCATGCCGTTCGGATTAACTAATGCCCCAGCTACATTCAATCGCCTAATGCAGGACATCCTCAGAGAATACTTGGATGACTTTGTTCTAGTTTTCTTTGATGACATTTTGATTTACTCAAGAAATGCAGCCGACCATGAGACTCATGTCCGAAAAGTTCTTGAGATTCTAAGGAAGCATCAACTCTTTGCCAAAAAGAGCAAATGCACTTTCTCTGCTGACCACGTTGAATACTTGGGTTTTCTGGTATCCAAAGATGGAATTTCTCCAGATTCCACAAAAATCCAAGCTGTCATAGATCGGCCCGAACCAAAGACAGTGAAAGAAGTCAGAGGATTCTTGGGATTGACTGGTTGGTATAGAATTTTTATACCAAAATATGCTCTCATAGCTTCCCCCCTGACTAACCTTCTCAAAAAGAATATCCCATTTCAATGGTCTGCCAAGTGCCAAAGTGCTTTTGATAAGCTGAAGACCGCCTTGGTAACCACTCCCGTTCTGAAACTGCTAGATTTCTCTCTACCCTTTGAGGTAGTAACTGATGCAAGTGGTTTTGCCCTGGGAGGTGCACTCATGCAGGAAGGTCATGCAGTGACCTATGAATCCCGAAAGCTCAGAACGCATGAGAGGAATTATGCTGTCCACGACTTGGAATTGCTTTCAGTAGTCTATGCCTTAAAGTTGTGGAGACATTACCTACTGGGTAAAAGATTTACTTTGATGACAGATCATCAGAGCTTAAAGTGGATCTTTACTCAGAAGGACCTCAACATGCGCCAAAGAAGGTGGATGCAAACCTTGCAGGAATTTGATTTTGAAATCAAGTACCGCCCAAGCAAAGAGAATGTGGTAGCAGATGCTCTCAGCAGAAAAGCCTCCTTGCTTGCAATTACTGTAATATCAAATCCTTTGATTATTCAAGCAAGTGAGAAGATCATGCAGGATAGATTCTTTGGCCCTATTGCTACCCTACTTATGCAGGAAAGCAAAACTCCGCAGGAGTTGAACAGAGTTCAAGGGTACAGCCTGGATGACGGCATTATGTATTATAATCGCAGGTTATGCATTCCCAATGATGAGGGAACCAAGGGCCAAATTCTGAATGAAGCCCATGACAGCCTTATTTTGCAGGACATCCAGGTTTCATCAAGACCTACATGTCCGTAAAGAAAAGCTTCTTTTGGCCTGGTTTGAAAAAGGATGTGCTGAATCATGTACGTCAATGTCTGACATGCCAGAAAGTCAAAGCTGAGAGAGTAAAAATGCCTGGAAAGTTACATCCATTGGACATCCCCCAGATGAAGTGGGAATGTATCAGTATAGACTTCATTACTGGATTACCTTCAGTGCAATCAGATTACAACTCCATCTTCGTGGTAGTCGACATACTAACCAAAGTTGCCCATCTAATTCCAGTAAAAGAAACCTACACTGCAGTGGATGTGGCCAGAGTGTTCCTCAAAGAAATCTTCAGATTGCATGGCCTACCGAGGAGAATAGTAAGTGACCGAGATCCCAAATTTACTTCAAGGTTTTGGACTGCATTTTTCGAAGCAACAGCTTATCACCCTGAGACCGATGGTCAAACTGAAAGGGTAAACCAAGTAATTGAAGAGATACTTCGGACATGCTGTGGTGGCAGGGAACCCAAGAAGTGGCTAAGCTATCTGCATCTAGTCGAGTTTCCCTACAATGCTTCTTATCACCGAAGTATCGGGATGAGCCCTTTTAAAGCTCTGTATGGACAAGATTGCTTAACTCCATTAACTTGGTCTGACCCATTGATTAAGGTCGAGATGTCCAGACAGATGCTTGACGACATGGAGCAACAGATGCAGTCAATTCGTAAAGATATAAAATTTGCCCAGGATAGACAGAAGCAATATGCAGATAAGAAGAGGACAGATAGAGAATTCAAAGAGGCAGATATGGTCTTCATTCGAGTTCGGCCCAAAAGAAGTTCCTTATCTCTTGGGAAGTACAAGAAGTTATCACCCAGATATTGTGGGCCATATTTGATTACAAAGAAAGTAGGTGACTTAGCCTACGAGCTTCTTTTGCCTCCTCATCTCAAGGTTCATAATGTATTTCATGTAAGCCTTCTAAAGAAATATGTGCCAAGCCCAAATCATATGCTTGATGAGGATGAAATCCTAACCTCTTCAACCCAAGGACAGATGGAACTCCAACCTGAAGAAATTCTCGATGTTCGAGAAAAGATTCTCAGGAACAGAATTCTCAGAGAATTATTAGTAAAATGGAAGTTCTATCCTTTTGAAGATGCCACCTGGGAGAATGAAGCCGATCTGTTGTTGCGGGATTATCCCCAGTTTGCGAGATGAGGACATCTCGCGTTTTTCAAGTGGGAGAGAATGTAAGATTCCTCCCCAGCCTCTCAAGATGTCCAGCATCTTCCCGTGTAATCAAATCCCTCTTCAAAAATATAAAAGATCTTATTTCTAACTATTTTAGCCTAGAGAGAGAAAATTATTTTAGAGAGAGAATATTCAGATTATGAATATTTTTGGATAGAAAAATAACTCATCTTATTAAAATAAGTTTCCCTGAAACAGAAATTCAAAAAGAATTTTCCAATGTGCAATTGGAATTAATTGGAAATGGGTATAAAGGACCTTAGCCTAAGGGTTTAGATTTTCAGAAATTTTTGGATTATGGTCCAATTAAGGTTCCTATGGGCCAATAGCATCAATCCATGTGTAGGGAGGAGATAAATCCAATTTGTAAAAGAAGATACCCAAAAATGAGTAAATGCTCACATAAGATGAAGAGTTGACTATGTACAAGGTTTATTAGTAAGAAACTATGAGCAATATTAAAAATATGAGATATTTTTTTTGCCACGTGCGTTTTGGCTTGAGGCTATTATGTGTGTTGCATATATACTCAACAGGTGTCCCACTAAGGCCTTGCAGACTGTTACTCCATACGAAGATTGGCATGGCAGAAAGCCTTCTATTGGTCACTTGCGTGTCTTTGGTTGCTTGGACTATGCTTTAGTGCCTATGCAACAACATAGAAAATTGGATGATAATGCATTTTTGTTGGTTACAGTGCTGAGAGCAAGGGTTACAGTTGTATCATCCGCGTCAAAGCGTATCTTGATTAGTCGAGATGTTGTTTTTGTAGAAGATGTTGTGCAGCCTTTGTTATCATGTACCAAAGAGACAGGTGTGAGCTCACGGGATGTATTTGATACGTTGTTGCCCCTGTTTACAGGTGGGAATTCAAATGTAAGTCCTAATGAGGCAAATATTCAACCTATGCAGATTTCAAATGACATCATAGATCAGCCTATTTCTGATGCAGATTTACAGGATGTAATTTATGAGGATAGGGCTGAAAATGAGCAGGCTAGAGGTATGCCTAAATGGCTGGTGCAAACCTTGCGTGATAGTAAAATTGATGCACCTATTTCTAGTCGTACACGTTCAGGTTTTCAGCATGCCTCTTATGCATTAGATTGTTATGCTTTGGCTGTGTCTAGTATGTGTGAAGAGGAAGAACCTCTTTCATTTGATGAGGCACAAAAATCAGAAAATTGGTTGGCTGCAATGCAAAGTGAATATGATGCTATAATGAAGAATGGCACATGGTCTTTGTGTGATTTGCCTATTGGTAAAAAGGTCATTGGATGTAAGTGGGGTTTTAAGTTGAAACGAAAGCCAGATGGCAGTGTTGATCGCTATAAGGCTAGACTTGTTACAAAGGGTTATGCTCAAGAAAAGGGCATTGATTTTGATGAGACCTTTGCTCCCACTTGTCGTATGACTACCATTCGTAGCATTTGTGCATTGGCAGCTCATAATGGTTGGAATGTACATAGTTGGACATAAAGACTGCATTCTTGAATGGAGATTTGCATGAGGAGGTGTATGTATCACAGCCTCGTGGTTTTGTTCAAAGAGGGCAGGAAAACAAAGTGTGCAGGTTGAAAAAGGCTTTATATGGTTTAAAGCAAAAGCTCCACGAGCTTGGTATGAAAAGATACATGCATATTTGACTGCACATGGCTTTCAGAATAGTCCAACATAAAGCACTTTGTATATTAAACGTGTGGATGATGTACATCTAATCATTGCTCTCTATGTCGATGACATGCTGCTCACAGGACCAAATGAGAGTCATATTGCTGATTTTAAGGCTGGTTTGAATGCCTCTTTTGAGATATCAGATTTGGGACATTTGCATCATTATTTGGGGATACAATTTAAGCAGTGTGATGGAGGTATTGCTTTGTGTCAGACAAAGTATATTGAGACATTGTTGCGGAGATTTGGCCTTGAAGACTGCAAGCCTATTGCTACTCCAATGGAGACACGTTTGAAGTTGAGTCTTCATGATGCTAGAGATCACTTTGATGTCACACTCTATCAGCTGTTGGTTGCCTCATTTATGTATGCATTACGAGGCCGAACATTCAGTTTGCAATCTCACAGGTGAGCAGGTTTATGCATAGCCCAGGGTCTCAGCATTGGAAGGCAGTTAAACGCATCTTTCGCTACTTGAGTGGCACCATACGTCTTGGGTTGTTTTATCCCAAGGGGGGATCGTTTTTGCCGCCAAATTTACATGCTTTTTCGGACTCAAATTGGGCTGGTTACTATGACACAAGAGTGTCCACAAGTGGTTTTTGTTTCATGCTTGGTAGCTCATACATATCTTGGTTGAGCAAGAAGCAACCTACTGTGGCCACTTCTAGTTGTGAAGCTGAGTACAGGGCAGCTTTCACAGCAGCTACGGTTGAGTGTGTGTGGCTCAGATGGCTTATGGTGGCTGACTTGGGTGTTGGACAGGAGTCTGCCACCTCTATCTACACTGACAGTCAGAGCGCATTGGCAGTTGCGAGAAACCCAATTTTTCATGCTCGCACAAAGCACATTGAGGTGCATTATCACTATGTCAGGGAGAGACTCTCAGCAGGAGAGATCAGCTTGGCCTATGTGCCAACACAAGACAATCTCGCCGATCTTTTCACAAAGGCACTTTCTCGTAAGAAGTTTGAAGCTTTCCACAAAGCTTTGGGCTTGCTCCCCTTTGTGGATTGATCTACTTCGGGCATGGCACTTCCCTATACATGAGTGCCAGCTCTCGTTCACACCATCACTCCCAAGGGGGATTTGTTGCCATATATATAGGCAGTGATGTGTGTGAACACACTTAGGACCGCCGGGGCACTTTTTATCTCTTTAGGAGGTTTTTTTCCCGGCTTGTATATACGCCCATTATTCTAGGGCTAACTTATCTTTGTACATCGACACAATCTAATACACTGTGTTCTCCAAGCTTTGTGTGCTTTTCTGCAACCCTAATTCCAACAAGTTCTTTTTTTCTCGACGACTATTTCATATTCATTCTCAATTTCTCAATTAAATTATATTCAATATTCCTCTTTTGAATAAAAGAATTCATGGGATTTATAGAAATCAATTCTACCCATATTTTCACTTTTGATAAATAATCATTATACTAAAAATTCCACTTCTTCTTATTTAATTTCTTCGATCTCAAATACCATGGAAATTCCTCTTTTTGCATTTAATTAATTGTATTCCAATGACATGGGTATTCCTCTTTTATCATCAAATATTTCTCATAAAATACCCATTAATTCAATATGCTAGGAATTTCTCTTTTCCCATCTAAATGATGGAATTCCAAATGTCATAGGAATTCCTCTTTTAACATTTAAATATTTCTCATAGATAAAATAAATTTATCTAAATTTTATCTTTGAATTTAATTAAAATACTCATTAATTCCAATATACTAGGAATTTCTCTTTTCCCATCTCAATGATGGAATTCCAAATGTCATAGGAATTCCTCTTTTCACATCTAAATATTTCTCATAGATAAAATAAATTTATTTAAATTTTATCTTTGAATTTATTTAAAATACTCATTAATTCCAATATACTAGGAATTTCTCTTTTCCCATCTAAATAGTTGAATTCCAATATGGTGGGAATTCCTCTTTCATCATTTAAATTTATCTATGCAAAAAGATAAATTTAACTAAAATCCTTCTTTAATTTTTAAGTAAAATATACATTATTTTAGCATCCCAATTTTTCTCTTATTTCATTGGAATACATGGATTTCCATTGTCATGGGGATTACTCTTTTACCATAAAAATGGATTACTAGAAATTTCTCTTTTTTCTAATCAACATAAAAATTAAATTTTTCATGATTATAATGAGAATCATTCAATTAATCTAGGATGATTAATCCTAGAATATGGTAGGAAGTCCTGTTTTCATATTATGAATGATTTATGATTTATTTGTTAATTTTTCAAAAATTTTACCATAGCTCCGCTGCGATTACTGATAACTCTCAATAATTTGAAAGCATAAAGTTTAGTAATACCCCTATGATTAGAATAACCATTAATTGGATCAATATCCAATTATGGACTTGATTCTTAAATTTTTCATAAATTAAATAGCATAAAAGCATTAAAAAGTCACTTATTTGGCCTCTAATTTGACAAGCATAGAAATTACTTTTAGATTAGAGAATTGCTTCATGAGAAGCTTCATTTGAATATAGAATAGGTCATAGGAATGACCATTCTTCGGGGGGGAGAGAGACATGCTTAAAAAATATTTAATTTAAGCATAAATGGAAATTGATGTGTTTTATCGCCACAATTCATTAAAGAACTTCGATTGTATTAAAAACCCATTCAATTGAATGCTTCTCAAGCTTGAGAGGGGTTGAGAAGAGAGAAACATTTGGAGATTAAAGAAAAAACCATAAACCACATTTTACCTCCTAGATTGCTTAATTCTTTGATCAAAGTAGAGGCCGCCAACCAATCAATTGGTTTGGTATGTTGATGAAGTCTCCAAGGAAGATTGAAGAGAGAGAGAAGCTCCAATCTCTTCAATTTGTAGAGAATTTTTAGAGGATAATAAAAAATATCATTATTTCAGTATAATACTGGCATGGTATAGTTCTCATATTTTTTTACAAAGGGCTAAGGATCTATTTATAGGTGAGGGAGGCCTCTAACCAAGTCCAACTAGTTTCTAGAATTTTCCAGGTTCAGTTGGCCTCTAACCAAGTCCAACTAGTTTCTAGAATTTTCCAGGTTCAGTTTGGCTGAATTTGGACAAGATTTGGACCTAGTTTGGCTGAATTTGGACAAGATTTGGACCTAGTTTGGCTCCCTTTTGATTTGGTTTGATCTAGGAGAGAGGAGAGATAAAAATATGACAATATTTTTGAGTTTAAAACTCCACCACACATGTGAAATAAGTGCCTCCTTGAAGAGCCCCCTTCTCCTTACCCAGGTGTCAAAATTGAATCATTATACCCAAAATATCTCATTTTTGTAGTAATACTCATAGTTTTTTACTAATAAACCTTGTCCTTAGTGAACTCTTCATCTTATGTGAGCATTTACTCATTTTTGGGGGTTTTTCTTTTATAAATTGGATTTATCTCCTCCCCACACTTGGATTGATCCTATTGGCCCCCATAGGAACCTTAATTGGAGCATAATTCAAAAATTTCTGAAAATCTGGACCCTTAGGCTAAGGTCCTTTATACTTATTTTTCAATTAATTCCAAATGCACATTGGAAAGTTCTTTTTGAATTTCTGTTTCAGGGGAAACCATTTTAGACACTAGGAGGATTTTTATATCCAAAAATATCTCAATTTTGGATTATCTCTCTCTAGACATTTTCTCTCTCTAGGTCAAAACAAGGTAAAACAGAATCTTTCTTTTATTTCAAAGAGGGGAATAATTACAAGATCATAAGGGGAGATTCTTACACCTGTACACCTCAAAAGCTGGAGGGAGGAATCTTACACCGTTGACTCGGAGGCGGGCTTCCATGACCTCCTTCATCGCGTGCACCACCTTCGATAACACCCTGTCTCTGTCGTCATCTCTGACGCATTTATGTTGTGCACAAGGAACTTTGGGTGGTTCTTTATATAGTGAACTTCACTATATATAGGGAATTTCGGTTGATTTTTTGGTTATGTAGATAGCAATATCCTATATATAACTAGACAATCATATTCCCTATTTACTCAATCTTCTATATCTAGGAATTGCTGGCCATGATCTAGGTTATTTGGTTTCCTATATAGAGAATGGATAGAAAACATGGGCTATAATCTAGATGATTAAATTTCCTATATAGAGAAGAGATAGGAAGTATGAGCTATTATCTAGGTAATTCAATTTACCTTATAGAGAATGGAGTGCCTATGTAGAGAATTGAACCACAAAATGATTAACAAGTCATTAAAAAGTACTTAACATTAAAACTTTTATACCTAATATTTATGCATCAATATTATTACAAACATAAATACTTAAAACTCTCTCTCTCTCTCTCTCTCTCTCTCTCTCTCTCTCTCTCACACACACACACACACACACACACACACACACACACAACTCAATATAGCATATATTGAAATATAAGGATATGCTTTAATTTAATACCAAAAAATAAGAGAATGATTTTACCAATTCTAGTGTGACTTATGCTAGGCTTAGAAGTTGGGATGCTAAGCTAAAAGATATACAAAGAAGAAAAAAGATTTATGTTAATTTTGCCATAATTTGAAGATTTTATTGGTAGCATCTTGATCATTATGAATGCTAAATGTGGCGTCATTTCAATATTGCTAGTGTTTCACAAGTTTGGAGTTTAAAACAACAATCAAATAAACCTACAAGAATGGAAATGATGAGAAAGAGTACGTGTTTTAATACACTACAAGAGGCGAGGCCATTATCCACGCTTTTTTCGATGCTTTAGAACTAAGCTTAAAATCCTCTAAACGTCGAAATACCCGTCAAAAAAGGCATCGAAATAGACACCGAAATAAGCATCGAAAAAAGTAATTTTACCACGCATTTTTCGATGCCCTTTTCAACGATTATTTCGACTACTATTTCGACGATTATTTCAACTGCTATTTTTGACAAGTATTTCGACTATCATTTAGATGCTATTTTTGTCATTTAAAGATTTGTATTAATTCAATGGTTGTGTGTTTCCTACCTTCAGGGCAGCTTGCATTACTAGAGGGATAGTAGAAGAAGATAATAGATCATGGGTTGCGTGTATGGAGGAAGCATCATATGTATAATGTGGTTTGTACTTGAGACAGCTTTTTGTATTAGTGTTTTGTGAACCATCTTCTCCAAGAATATTGTGGGAGAATTTTTGGGAGGCAATGATAGAAGATTTTATACATACTTTGTTATTAAGCATTGATTAATTAGTCAATTTTGATGGAATTCGTCAACTGCATTTTGAGCTCTTGGGTGGAAACAGCTTGCTTTTTGAAGAGAGCGCTTGTAATATGGTTGAACAATTAACTTATCATGTGCAATGGAGGCAACATGAAACTATTTTGAGCTCATGGGTGGAAACAAACTGCTTTTTGAAGAGAGAGTCAACATTAAACCATTTTGAACTCTTGGGTGGAAACAAACTGCTTTTTAAAGAGAGAGTCAACATTAAACCATTTTGAGCTCTTGGGTGGAAATAGACCACTTTTTGAAGAGAGAACTTTTAATATGGTTGAACAATTCAACTTATCATGTGCGATGGAGTCAACATTAAACTATTCTGAGCTCTTGGGTGGAAACAAACTACTTTCTCAAGAGAGAGCTAAATTTTATATGGTTGAACAATTCAACTTATCATGTGATGGAGTAAACATTAAACCATTGCTACGAATTGTTTTCTAAACTATGTTGCACATTGTGGCCACGGATTTTGGTGATGTTTTCTTTTGGGATGGGCCAGGGGGATCAAGAAAGACATATCTATATAATTGCTAGTGTGATGTGTCGTGCAAAAGGGCATTTTGCTCTATCCCACTAAATCCTCAGGTATTGCTACTCTATTGTTGGCAAATGGTCATATAGCACATTCAATATTTAAGATACCGTTGCAACTACACAATTCTTCAACGTGCAAAATTCATGTGCATGCGCAGCTTGCTGAGATTTTGAGAGTTTCTAAACTGATTATTTGGGATGATGCTCCTATGATCCATCACCATGATTTTGAAACATTGGACATGAGCTTACAAGATGTAATGTCTTCTAATAAGCCATTTGGTGGAAAGGTTGTGTTATTTGGGGGAGATTTTAGATAGTTCTTACCTATAGTTGTGAAGGGTAGATGAGAGGATATTGTTGATACATCATTGTATCACTCCTTTCTATAGAATTCTATCAAAGTTCTAAAGTTAACTGGAAATATGTGGATTGTGTCCAAGAAATCTAACGAAAGCAATGAGCTCAAAGAGTTGATTATGAATATTAGTAATGAAATGGTTTGTAGTGGTGATAATCAAATGGTGGCTCTACCAACATACATGGTTTTGCAAAGATTGTCTCTAAAAGACTTGGTCGGTTCGGTGTACTCAGAATCTACTAGTTACACCAGATAATATGCTACATACTTCAATAAACATGCCATTCTTGCTGAAAACAATGAAGTTAGTATTGTGAATAAAACTGCTTTGGATGCCATGTGTGGTGAGGTTAGAGAGTATTTCAGTGTAGATTCAATTGTTGCTGAGAGTGAGGATAATTCCTTTTTATACTCCATCGAATTTTCAAATGGGTCTCAATCTGGGGGGAGAATATCCACCTCATTGCTTGGTTTTTTTTGTTTGCCGAATGCAAATGCTTTAGCTCTATCTGAGAGTTGTAGTTTTACAACAATTAACATTGTTTATAAGGAGATCTTAGATGCTTCCAAGTGCATTAGGTAAATTATGAGCTCATTTTGGGGCCCTCTAAGGAGTTTCATGCTCTTTCTCTTTCTAGAAAATGGGGCCATGGTGAGCCCTATCAATATTATGACAGAATCCCTCCATGTGACATATCATTGAGAAGCTTATGGTGAGTACATTTCAAATATACAATCTTCGCCAACTTTCAAGTAGTAATGCTCAAGATACACCACAAACAAGATTTAAGATACCAAAATGTAACGTTACATGCCACATCATCACTTTTGAAACCACTTTTTGGGGAGCTTCACTATCCTATGTTGTTAGAACCCCATCATGTTATATACCATTGAAAAGATCTTGAGGAGTACATTCTAAATCTACCAGCTCCGAAAAATTTGGGAATGATGTGCTCAAATTTCACCGTCGCCTCATGTTTTAGAGAGAGAAAGAGCATGAAACTCTTAGAGGCCCCAAAATGAGCTCAAAATTTCCCTAATGATAGTTTCAAGTATTTTATTGAAGTTGTGTGTTCTAATTTTTTGTATGTGTCTTTTTTGTGTGTGCCTTTTTGTATGTATGTGTATCTTTCCTATTAAGCAACCTCCCTTCCTCTACCATGTAGCAAGAGGAGGATACATGCCAAAAGAAGTCTCCATGGCTCTTTGTGTTTTCTTTTATGTATGTTTTCTAAAAATGTTCATTTTGTTTTAGAAACAAGCATGTATGACATTATATTCACTTTGGTTATATTGGACTGAGGGTTGAAGGTTAAAAATTTTATATCATTTTTTTCTATTTTTCATATTTTCTTTCTATTGATTCGTAGTTTTTTTAATACATGACATTATATAACTTACTTTATTTGTAGTTTTTTTAATACATAACATTATATAACTTACTTTATTTACAGAGCCACATCTTTGGTATGTGCACCCCTTTCTTATTGACATGTTGCTAGGATAATGCTAAAAGATCACAAGGATGGGTACATGAAATATAAGAAACTATTATAGGTGTTAATATACAAACATTTGCATGTTTCTTTATGTAACTTCTTAATTTGTTTTACGATTCTACCTATGGTGAACTTTTTCATAGTCATAGTTGATGAGGGGATTGAGAGATATGAGGTTAGTGTTCTCGATGAGGAGTTGGCGGTATATTTATTTACGAAAGTGTGTTTTTGACACGGTCCATGACATGGAGAGATGTGTTGCCTCTTTTGAGGGTTACTATATACCAGAGGCTTAGATCATATTCACGACTTGTAGAAGCTTCTCCTTTCGATACAAGTTCTTTGTGGCACCTGGCATAGCTTTATTTTGGTCTTCGTTTGTGTCTGGTAAGATTACCTATAATAGATTTTTTTAAATTTCAAATTAATGTTTTATCAATAATTCTCTCTTTTGTGTGTAGGTCCATGAAAGAAGAAGACATCCACACTTCATGGGTAGTGCACTGGAGATGTGTCGCCACATCGTACCATGTTGGGCGTGGCAACATCATGCATTGCATGTGGTTAATGGCTCTATGAAGCGGAAGCTTGGCTTTTCTACTTATCACTAGATCAATCAATTGATTCTTGTTGCTTTTTACTTTCCTTTTTTTTTCAATTGATCTTTTTCATTGCTATATAGCTTACTATCCACTCCATTTACTTCCTTTTAAGGAGAGGATCAGGGTTACTAATGCTGGCCCCACATAAGTTGCAAAGGTTTTGTAGCTCAATTTGTTCATAGATGAGTGATGCTTAAGGAGGCACTTGTTAGAGGAAATGCTGGCTCAAATAGTTTTCCAACTAAGAAGCAAAAATGTTGTTGCTCTCTCTCTTTCTCTCTCTCTCTCTCTCTCTCTCTCTCTCTCTCTCTCTCACACACACACACACACACACACACACACACACACACACAATTAATTTGTTGAGACAGATGAGTCGTTCTTAAGGAGGTACTACACAAATAGTTTGCCTACTAAGACGCAATGTCTCTCTCTCTCTCTCTCTCTCTCTAGCTTTCTCTGGAATAATCTTGCCTAGAAAGAAATGATATCCACCCTTACACAAGGAGAAGGTGCCCTCTCATCACATGGGAAGAGGAGAAGAAGCCTGACCTAAATCCAACCCTAGACTCCTAACTAACCTGCCTCTAATACCATGTTAGAAATCAAGAACTAGGGAGGATCAAAACAAAGAGCTAACTTCATAATCGAGATGATTAAACAATGATCAATAGGAAAACAAAGAAGACGAGTTTAGCCCCTAATCAATATTTACTTTAAAAAAAAAAAAAGAATCCAAGTTCCACATATACTCACACATGACTATAGCACTTTCATAAGCATATGGAGTCTTTGCACACTTTTCACATTTATTCCATACCTTACGCACCACTTTTCATGTGAGCTATGACATCATCCATGATGTATATGGAATCAACTAATTTACTCCATAATTAAACCAACCTTTGAACTCCATTATATGTATGGAGTCCCTTCACCTTTTCTTCACATTTACTCCATAACTAATTCTAAATACTCTAACTAAATCAACCTTTGAACATAAGGAACCACAAAAACAAACATTGGGATAACCAATTGCCTCCCCTTAATCAACCCAAGTCTTTAGACTCCAACATTTTTAGACCTCAGTTAGTTCTAAAAAAAAATGGGTGTAGTTTGCACCTGCGTATTCTTCAAATTTAAAACTTGAAGGTACAGATACCTCTAGATTTTGGGAAGTTATAGAACAAAAACCTTCAGATTTCAGGATTTTTCTTTATAAATAATTTCACAATTGTTAGATAAAAGTTCTCCACTGTTTGAGAAAATACGTTTTTTCGAACACTGATAATAATATTCAAATTTTTTCTTCGGAGCAACAGTGTCGGAGATGACAGCTTCATTATTATTGGTGGACGGCTGGAAATGCGTATTGAGGTGTCGCTACTGGGGCCCGCACGTCTAATACTCAACTCGAGCAGTAGTGTAGCAGAGCACAGCTGCGTCTTGGCCATGGCTTCCCCTCCTGCTTCTACCCACATAGTGGTCCTGCCTTTTGCACAGCAAGGCCACATCAACCCCCTCATGCAGCTCTCCCGCAAGCTCGCCAGCCATGGCTTCTTCGTGTCTTTCGTAGTTTCCGAGAATACTGTGCCCAGCAAGCGCCCAACTGCCTCCAACATCAACTTCGTCGGCATTCCGGACCATCTTACGCCGGAGAGGTCCCGAGGGTCCAGCTTCCGTGACTCCGTCGATTCGATGATCAACATGGAGGCGGGCTTCCATGACCTCCTTCACCGCCTGCACCACCTCCGACAGCACCCCGTCTCCGTCGTCATCTCCGACGCATTTATGCTGTGGAGCCAGGGCATAGCCTCCAAATTCTCTGTCCCTTTCGTCTCCTTCTTCACCGCCAACGCCACCTGCTGCGCTCTCTTGTGCCACCTCCCGGCCCTCGTAAGCCGGGGCGTCTTGCCGTTCCCGCGAGGTACGACTCCTTCCGTTGGCAGGGGCTCCCTTTGTTTTTTTCTCTCCCTTGGAATGAATGTTGGCTCTTTTCCCTCTTTCCTGCAGACGACGAGGACCGGTTGATCTCCGAACATACGGTGGAGGGCATACCGGGAGTGCCGGCGATACTGCCGGTGGAATTTCCGATGTGTCTGACGTTCGACGCCTCGCATTTCCGGTACAGGTTTGTGATGGACATAGGGTACGCTCTTCAGAAAGCGTCGGCGATCATAGTGAACACTTTCGAAGAGCTGGAGCCAGCTGCGGTGGCCGCCGTACGAAGAGAGAAGCCCATCTACACGGTGGGGCCTCTGCTGCTTATGTCCGGCTCCCCGTCTCGGCTGGATGTGAACTACTGGCCGGAACAAGACCACTGCCTGCTGTGGCTGGACAGCCGGCGGGCGGCCAGCGTTCTCTATGTGTCGTTCGGCAGCGTTGCATCTCTGCCCACATCGCACATGCAAGAATTTGCCTTGGGTTTAGAAGCCAGCGAGCAGCCCTTCCTGTGGGTCATCCGCCCGGACTCCATAGACGGCCCTCTCGAAGAAGTCCTGCCGGACGGCTTCTTGTCCCGGACAAAAGACAGGGGTTTGATCATCTCTTGGGGACCTCAGCTCATGATTCTGTCCCACCCGGCCATTGGCAGTTTCCTTACACACTGCGGGTGGAACTCCATCATCGAGAATTTGTCCACGGGCGGGGTGCCCATGATATGCTGGCCGCATGTGGCTGAGCAGCGCCTGAACCGCCGCCTGGTGGTGGAGCATTGGAAGATTGGCCTGGCGTTCCGGCATGAGACTGACGGTAGTGTGGCCAAAGAGGAGGTGGCACGTGTAGTTGGGGATATGATGAATGGCCAGCATGGCAAGGATCTTAGGAGCTGTGCAAACAAGGTGAGAGACATGGCCAAGCAGGCTGTGGAGGATGGGGGCTCTTCACGTGACAATTTCGAGGCCCTTCATAAGTTTCTCGTGCTAAAAACCGAACAGCAGGCAGCATGATCCAATAATGAGAGTATTTATGCTCTGTGAAGGTACACTTACTTTTACAATCGCTTGTTATAGCACAGTCACCCATTGTGTGATGTTGTAGCTATTAGCTTTGAAGATGTGATGACATCTCTTTTATGTATATGAACTTGCAGCTCCTCTTGGGCGTGGATGACTAACTAGTCTATGCTATGCATGATGGAGTTGATGATTTGAAGCTTTGTGAGTAGACTCTCATGGAAGTTCGGGTTTTGTGAAGTTTGGATATCATAGCTAGTAGAACCTTGAAGTCAAGTGGGTGTAAATAAAGCTCTTAACATGCATGACTTCATATTATTTTTTGGGCATGCTCAAATGTCTAAATGGTCCATCTTCCTTGTTTCATATGAATGCTTCGCGAGTTTCTTGATAGCTTCGAGCTACATAACAAGTTCTTGCTCCTTGTGCAGGCATTAATATTGATCACCTTTCTTGCGTTGTGGATTTCAAAAGGGTGCAGAGTTGATTCTTTTCTAAACCTACCTCTCTCTTTTTTAATCCACCCTTAGCGTAATGCAAATTTAGGTGTTAGTTGACTCTTTTGAAAATCTAGCTCTTTTCTTTTTCGTTAATGAGGTTTGCATAAACCCTTTTTGATAAATGCTCCTTTGAAGAGTACAATGACCTTCCTTGGATTGTAGCTCTTTTTCTTTTTGTTAATGAGGTTTGCATAAACCCTTTTGATAAATCTTTCTTTGAAGTGCAAGTGGCCTTCCTTGCATTGTAGAAACAAGCTATACAATGGTGGTGTTAGTGTTGAACAATGTGGAACCAGAACGAGAGAGAGAGAGAGAGAGAGAGAGAGCAAAGAGACAACGATCAACTTGAATTATAGCAAGAGGTTTACAAAAGGCTTTTACTCTCGGCAACAGATGGGTGCAGACAATCATGCATTGAAAATGAATGGATACAACAAGAGGGGAGAGGAGCCTTTATACAGGGAAGCCTTTAATAGAAATTGGGATTGAGACAGAAATTCGAGGAAGATTCGCAAGGTGAATTAAATTTTGTATTTTGTAAATTTTTTATTTTTTTGTATTAGTGTAATTAATGTAGATTAAGTTAATCTCTCTATAATTTGGGCCACTAGGTGTTAGATTTGATTAGTTGGCCATATTTAATGCATGCAGGCTTTTCTGGTAGGCCTACAAGCGGAGGATTTTGAAAATATTGCTTTTCGGTAAAATCGTAAAAATAATATATATATATATATATATATATATATATATATATATATATATATATATATATATATTAAAAAGGATTAAGAAAAACACAAAGAGCTAAGCACGCAATAATACAAAGAGAATGCTTGAAAACACAAGGTTTTCATAAATCTTTTGGCTAATATATAGGTCTCGCGTAATGGATTTCACTTGGCACAACATTGACGCACCAATTCATTAGGAAAATTCTGGACTCAAAAGAGGGTTGTTTCAACAATAATATAATAATAGACACATAGATTGAGTGACATGTAATCTACGAACGAGATTCACCGGTGGTGGGACCTCTGTACAAACCCACCCAAAACGTGGAGAAACTCTTATCTTCATGAAATATTAAAAAAAACCATCACCTTGTCTTAAAATATTTAAAACCGTTTTTTTGTCAGAAACTAACACAATAAAAGAATGTTTTTCACATTCCTGTGTTAGACGTGGAGCACTAAAAAATTCTTTCCACCACCCCTAGAACTAATGAAGCTTGAATGCTTGGAATAGATAGATACACATTCTCCCGGTTATTCCCTCAACTTGGTTCCACTTTTGAATCTTGAAACATCTTTGGCGCCCAAAAGAACACACCGTCCCTCATTTCATCCTCCCTCCTTGATCCACAAAAGCGGTTAGCCCAGTCATCCACTTTCTGCTGCTTCTTTTTTCTCATACGTCTGTTAATCTATCATGGCACCCGAAAGTGGACTGAAACGAGCAAGGAGCAGTATCTCATCTGTTGTGTTGTATAACATAAAAGACGAGAACGAAGAATGGATTCCCCAAGTATACAGGAAGTACTCTTGGGTCACTATGCAGCCAGGAAAACAAGGCCACTACCGAGTGAAGGGAAAGGCATCTGAAGACTTGGCCAAACATTGGAAAGGAAGGATCCTTGACTTTAAGATGGCACCAGGAGGGAAAACTGTCAAAGAAGTGTTGATCCAGCATGTATTCATGCAAAAAGAGATCAACGTGGGACCATTGGAAGGACTTCCAAGACACGGACCACATTGTAAGTGCTTGTGTTTTGTATTTCAATGTTGCAAATAAGGTGATTGATATACATTTTTCTGCCTTGCACAGATTTGTACCCATCCAATCTTCAGGAGTGGGAGCCTGCACAATGCTTGACGGGGTTCTTGAATGTCGTACATGGTGAGGTGGGGGAACTTCAATATTTTTCATGATATGCCAAAAAAAATACTCGGGCATCGTCCAGCTGGACCTCCCGAAACCAGTTCAGCACATCGAGGTACGGAACTGACTCTACTAGCAACAGTGTTGAGACCAGTGAATCAATCTAGAACACTCGTTGCTGTACATCCTCGGGCAATAGCGAAATAACAAAACTTCACAAGGAAACATATCAAGAGTGAGGCATCAACTTTAAGAGCCAAGAATGAAAAATTGTGGGAGGACAGAGAAAAGAGTATACCTTAAAACACATCTGAGCACTTTGTCGTTGACTTCAGTTTTGGGATCAAACAAAATGTTGATTTCTTCAGCATGAATCGGGAAATAACATCTATGCCCTCTAATATTAAAGGGTACATAGAACTCCGGCAACAAAAATTGCAGCGCCTCCCGATTCATGGCGTGGAGTGCGCGAACATTTTTCCTTTTTGTTTGCAATGCAAGCATTGCAGCTTGATGTTCCCTTTGAGCGCTTGTCATTAAATTTGCCCGAGTCTGATGCTCATGATCTGGACCTCCCTCGGTCACCTCTTCAATTCTCACTTTTTGTACAGGGCGGACATCCAAAATTTGTAACATTCATTCATCAGTAAACGTAACTGGTCTAAGTAACTTATCGTATCTGAAACGAAGGGCTATTAGGTTGAAAAAATCTTTGTTCATTACTGTCACCCTGTGTGCGTGGGCAGCAAGAACGTAACTATCCAAAAAAAATTCGATCATCCAATCTTTTGTGGCCTCTTGCAAGCAAAACAAGGCCGATGCCTTCCACCTAAACAAAATTCCATTCTGTTCACAAATTCTCCTGGCAAGCCTCTGGAATGGCAATCTGGGAATAGCAGCTGTCGGGTGCTTCATAAACTTTTTGATTTCTCGCAGGGCTGCCGAATGCTCTGCGAAACGCCTTAGTCTAGGCTGCGTTTTGGACAATCGGGAAGGACTGCTTGATTTTCTTGATCTTGAGGCTTTCAGAACGCCCATCTTCTTCCCAGTAGATGAGGGAGCTGCATTGTCAATGGGTCTAGCTGTATGCCTTACACGAGCCATCTGAAAACGCAAGAAAAAGCAGAAAACTTTGCTATTCAGTAGTACACGATTAACAATTCACCATAAAGCGAGAGAGGGGGGCCAAGAAAGCAATATGCACTTCCTCGCGTTATGGTGAATCCATTCACCATAACGAGAGATGAAGGTCCACAGAAACACAATTATCCTTCTCGCATTATGGTGAATTCATTGACAACAATAAGAGGCGGATTATCGTGCATTCTTTGAGCTTCGATCTTGTGTTAAAGTGATTTGATTCACTATAACGCGAGACTAAGAGCCAGTCAAATCAAAACAATCCTCCTCGCGTTATAGTGAATCGATCTACTACAACGGGAGGAGGGTTCTCCCGAATCTCTTACCATTCCGTCTTGCAGTTTGGTGAGTCGATTCACCATAACACATAGAGCAGTATTGAGATTCTAATGACTCGTCGTCTGCTTTACGGTGAATCGAATCACCATGACGGAGGGCAAACAGTCGAAGAGAAAACAATGGCAGGGGGCAAACAGTCGAAGGAAAAACAAAACAATCAAGTATTATACAAGAAACACAAAACAATCAAGTAATACACTTTCATCACATTCTATGAGTGGGAATGGATGGAGACTGTCGTGTAGGAGGTGATTTAATTGACACCAATAAGAGGTAGATTATCGTGAATTCTTTGCCCCTTGGTCATGCGTTATGGTGAATCGATTCACCATAACGCGAGTCTAAGGGCCAGTCAAAGCAAAACAATCCTCCTCGCGTTATAGTGAATCGATTTTCGCGAATCTCTTACGTTTGCCTTCTGCCATGGTGATTCGATCCACCATAAGACATGGAGCTTATTGAGATTCTAATGGCCCGTCGTGTGCTTTAAGGTGAATCGAATCACCACGGCAGAAGGCAAACAGTCGAAGAAGAAACAATGGCACAGGGCAAACAGTCGAAGAAAAAACAAAACAAACAAGCAATATACAAGAAACTTACAAAACAATCAAGTATTATACAAGAACTTACATTTCTTGCGTGTGAATGGATGGAGACTGTCGTGCAGGAGTTGGAAAGTCGGTTCAGTACTGTGGCGGTAGTCGGAAGTCACCTGGAGGCAAGCAGGAGGACGGACAAGGCAAAATCGATAAGAGGACGAAAAGGTGGCGTGATTAACGGCTTTGATTAGTCTTTAGAGCGAACACACGTGCTGGCGGGCTGCCAGGGCGACTAGGCGGCGCTGACATGTCGTATAGCATTAAAAAGGGCTTTGATTAAACTTTATAGCTTGTACACGTGCTAGATACATGGCGGGATGCCACGTGGCATTCATGGAATGGCGGGCGAAAACGCGGCGCTGACGTGTCGCGTAGCATTAAAGATGGATTTTCTAGGATACTCATCTCATTTATTGCCTCTCTTGGAGTTCGTATTCTCATTTATCTCCCCACCAACGGCCTTCATCTCCATCAACGACTGACTATCTCCTCCAACCCTCCTTCATCAATCATCCTCCTGTATCCAACATCAAAGACAAACCTCCAACCTCCTTCATCTCCATCTCCTGCGACGATTGTATACAATTCGTTTTCCTGGTATTTTTATCTCCTTTGTGCTTTTTTCTTCTTTTGTTATTTCGTTGTTTTGGTTTCAGTCGTGGAGAACTTCTTGCTTTGTCTTTTCATCGCGTTAAGGTGAATTGAAAACCTATGACTCCTCGCCTTATGGTGAATTGACTGCGAAGAAGAGTATTTTAATTCGTTTGACACCTCCTCTCTCAGTATGGGTACTGGAGAACTATCTTTATTTTTAATTCACCATAACGTTAGAGGCGTTGCCAAAGGATGATAAAGTCGTCATGTTGCAGGGAATCAATTCACCATAACGTGAGCGAAGGTCCCATAGGAAGCACAATATTCCTCCTCGCATTATGGTGAATCGATTCACCATAACGCGAGAAGAGGTCCTTGACTTAGCTGCAATTTTATTTGCGTTAGGGAAAATAGATTCACTACAACGCGAGGAGGAATACCTGGATTCCTCTGGCATCTCCTCTCGCGTTATGTTGAATCCATTTACACCACACAGAGATTTGTTGTTTGAGATCGACTGTCTCTTGATTCATTGCCTGAACTAATATTTTCCATGTCTTTTCTACAGACTTGAATTCAGCCATGGCGCAAGTTCAAGTCGAATTTGATGTGGACGAAGAGATTAAAGAAACACCTGCAACTCTATTATATGACTTCCTCTACAAATGTCGACATCATGATTTGCACCCTGCAATTTCGTTGATGTTCAATTGCGATTTTTCTCTGGAGGATACATTGTCTAGCCATCATGGATACTTCGAAGAGGCAAAGCAAGAGTTTGACGAGCTCACAAATGAAGAACCAATGATGATTGATGGGAAAAGTCACATTCATTTTAATCTCAAGGTGTCCTCGGAGAAGAAGCAGAGGTTAAACAGGGATTGGCACAAGGTGCCATGTGATAAGAAGAGAGCCTTGCTATGCCCTTTTCACAAAAGAAAATGCCGCTTGATGGAATACTCCTACGCCTTCTTATGCTTCTTGCACATGAACGTGCAATTAACAGATGAAGAATGTACAGAGCCGCCTGCAAAAATTGAAAGTGAAGACACGATTTCTCGTCAGGCTAGTCCCACCGTTGAGGATGCTGCTGAAGAGGAGGACACTCCTCATGTCATTGAGGAGTTCAATGTTGAAGAAGAGAGGAAGCTCAGTTCGGTGGTTGATATTGAGGCAGTTAGAGAACAAAACAGTGATGTAGGTCAGCTTGTGATTGAATCAGATGACTCCTCCCCCATTCCAACGCCATTACTCCCCTCCTACCAAGTAGGAGATTCAGAGTATATATTGCTGACAGACATACAACGTGTATTTAACTTAAGGGAGGATCATTGCATAGCTTTCATAGCCCAGAATCTGGAGGTCAATGATAATTTTGTAGATGATGATGGGATAGACAAGTACCTACTAGTGGATAGCCATGTGAAAGACACCGAGTTCCTTTCTGCTGCAGCAACACTAAATATGATCTATGCTGATGCCCTTAGATATGAAGGAAAAGATGCCACAGAGAAAGAGCTACAAGAAGCAAGGGACAGACTGAATATCACCAACATGGGAGGGTGTAGGGATGTGCCAAATAAGTCAGCGGAAACCGTTCCTAGTTCGAGCACTAATTTATGGCAAGACGCCTTGCTTGAAGCAGATGAGAACCAAGAGGTTAGTTTTTTTTTGTTGTGGATTTGGCTTTATCAACTTTGTCCTGAAATGTTTGGTGATGTTGTTTCTGGCTAATGCTCCTTTATTTTTTCAGTTGGAAATATATGAAGACACATTCCTCAAACGTGCTTCAGGCAAGCGTATGGCGGGATTGGGCCACGATTCGACACTAGGAACATATATACACCGCCTAAAATTTCCTCAAATTGTGATATTTCACGCTAGCTACTCCAAGGACAATGCCAGTTTTCCTCTGATGGCGATAAAGACTTTATCCAGGTATTTAGGTGGCTATCACGTAAGGCTGAATGCAAACAAGGCAATACTTCTGGAGCGGCAAGCAGCTGTTCGAATTTTTGGAGAGGGACCTGGAGTATATTCGTTAAGATGTAAATATTATTTAACATATGCTGCTTACGGGTTGGCATGTGGAATCACAGATCCTAATCTGTTGAGTGATTGCGGGAAGAAGCATCTTCTTAGAACAGCAAGGCCAAAGGTCCCTGTTGTGCCATTGATAGAGGATGAAGAAGATGATGCAGAAACGTCAACAAAAAAGGCTCGGCTGGGAGAAGTCTCTGTTCCAGATTAACAAATTTAGATTGTTCCAGTTGCTAAGAAGTTTCGTCATATTTCTCAATACTCTTCTTGTTTACCATTACAAACTATGAAATGTATATATATTGGAAACATTTATATGGGACATAGATGAAAGCTCTTGTTCTTTTAAAATCTTTCACAGTTACATCATTGTTTTACAATATATATTTCAATGATCAATTTTCTTCCACACTCTGCCCTGTCTTTGTCGTTGTCTTAGCCATTCAGCATGATTCTGCTTTCCCTGTGAGGAGACATATATTGAACGTCTCCGTTCAGCCTGAACCTTTCTTATTGCACATGACACAGCTGATTCAGCATGTTTGATCTTCACACGAGCCCTCACTTGAATCCGCCTATACCACCACTGACATAGTTGCTTCATGGGATTACTTTTCTTTATTCCTCCTCCATGTTGAGTGGCCCTTTGATAGGCACAACGTGCTTGCCAATGAGATCTTTCCATGCCTTGGGTAGACCAAATCCCAAGGCTTCCAAACTCTTCCGCAAAAAAGGTTCCATGTGCATGCAAAATGTGCTACAAATGCTCAACAACAACAAGACATTTAGTATCGTACAATATTTTTTGAACAACAAAAAATACTCAAAGCTGTAGGTTTTCAAGTAATAACCATGTATTGTGTCAAGTTTGTCGCACCCCATGCCTTTTCATAGCTAGTGTAGAACTCTGTCACAACTGCCTCAAATTTCTCAACATCCCCATCTTCAAACCTTGCTTTTTGCAACAAAGGTGCTAGGCGATCAAGTGCCAACCACGCTTTGGCCTTTGCCACCCTTGCTTGTCCTGAAGAGCCTCGGTCAGGTACAGCTGCATGAAGCTTCCTCCACACCTCAAAATCTGTACCCAGATGACCTCTCTGGGTATGATTAGATAAGAACTTTCTGGCTTTTGCACCTCCAAAACATGGTTTGCTAGGAACATTTCCGGTCTTCCCTGATCTTCTCAAGTCCTTCTCAATCTTCACTTGACCACAATGTAAACCTGCATCTGAAAGCACTTGCTCTATTTTTTTAATAGTTCTTTCACTCTCTACTGCTGGTTTCATATTCCATGAAAATTCGATATACATGTAGACTAGTTTCTCAATTATTCTAACCAGCGCATGCAAAACACAAATATGAACTCTGATCAAAGGGATAGGAAGAATTGGATCCCAAGTAGGATCCACTCCTGGAGCATCACGATTTGGGGGTTCACGCCTATTACTGATTGCATTTAGGCATTTCCATTCTCTCTCTTTTCCTCCTTTGGAGACACCTCGTTCGGTCATACAATACAGGCAAGGATACTTGGCCATTGCTCCTTGGGAAATACCAAACATGCATTTCAAGGTTTTAAGATCTGCAGCCAGGTGCCATTCAACCTCATATTCACCATATCCTTCTACATAAAGCTTTTCGCCATTCGACTGGATAGTGGAAGGAAGCTCAGTCTGGTTGAAGTACCACTTCAGAATTTCATGGGTCTCTGTTGGAACCTGTTAACAACAACTGTTAGATTGTCTACAACATCATAACAAGAGGATAGCAACATAATATTCTTTATTTAAAAATGGATAACACGTCACCTCAAATGCAGCCAGCCACCAAATCTCATTTTCGGATTGTACACTAAAGTGCTTCTCATCAGCATTACTGATACTTGCATCCAAAGCTCTATTCATTAAAGTAATGCTAACCCTTTCCAGCTTATGTCCTTTGATCACCTCACTCTCATCAAGTTTCAAAACAAATTTCAGCCTTCCATTGCACTCATGTACACTGATGTCATAAAATTTCACCATAGCCATTTGTAATTTCCGAACATCCATGATGAAATTGTTGAACTCTGTAAGCTCTATAATTTTCTGTTCCCCGCTCTTTTTAGTCACTGTCAATGTGCTAGACACGTGACAAGGCTCTCCAACAAGTTCGACCATTCCCAAGTTGAGAATATTTCGAGCTTTGTTTACGTGAAATGGTTTTGGAATGGGAATTACTGTTTTTTTTCCAAGCTTGCAATTGAAACCCTCTTTTACTTTATTAAACAACATCCTGTAAGACTTTGTGCTTATACCAGCCATGTCACATATACCTTGTGCATCTGCAGGCGTGAATGCTTCACTCACCTCCTGCAAGGATTGCTTTGCTATGTCTGATCGAAGTCTTGCAAACTTAGGATGCTGTATTGCTGACTCCACGATGTCTTTTGTCAGAACTTTGCCAAATATATCAGAACCTTGCTCTTTTGGACCCACAACATCTGTGACCATCCTGAAGCAACAACGATAGCTATTTCAGTCCACCATTCATCTAACTATACCACCCCCACACCCAATCCCCCATCTCCAAGAAAGAAACTAAAGATGAAAATGAAAGTGAGTGCTCAAAGAAATTTAAGCTCAAAGAAATTATAGATCCCAATACCTGCAAGCTTTTACACGACGCTTCCATTGGCCACCTCCAACATTGAGTTCTTCCAATGGTTTGATCTGTCTCTTGCGTAATCGAGCACCCAATGGCGTGTCTTTCAAATATTGCAATTTTCTGTTGAACTTTTCAAGTTGTTTTCGAAGGTGTGCATTCTCACTCTCCAATGTGAAATTGTTGATTTCTCGAACTGCCAAAATTTCATTCTTCTCCTTAATAGTGTCCTGCATCTTACAAATAGTCTGCTGCAAATGATCAAACTCTTTTTGTAACCCAGCACAAACTTTTGCCTTGTTCTCGTTTGAAGCTTGCAAAGCTGTTGTGATCGATGCCAAGTAAAAATTCGCACCTTCAAGCATTTTTATCCTGGCATCTCTATCACTCAAATGTCTTTCAAAGATACTTTGACATTGGCCAAACAGTCTTTTGCAATACCCAAGCAATCCATTTTCACCCTCACACACAAACTTGAAGAAACTTGTCAACCCAAAGAATGATGGAGATTGAGAGGAGGTTGGATCTGGTGGGTAAATACTACCATCCAACCAAAGGTCCATATTTTTCTTTCCTTCATTTCGAAGCTCAGTAATGCGGGCTTCGCATGCTGGCCTAGACCAATTTCTCTTACAGCAGGGAGCATAATCGGGTTCTACTTGGAAGTGGATGTCCACCTTTTTCCTCTTTTGCTGCACAGGTTCCATTGCATTGTTCTGTGCTTTAACAACACCAAAAAGCATAATGAACTCACACTTTAACCAAAAAAAACCAAAGATATTACACTTATCTCCCGTGAAGAAGATTGCTTCATTAAAACCAAAAGACAACATCACTAAATAATACCTCCTTGTCCATCAAACAAACTTGTTGGTATCCTGGATGAACCAAAATGTACAGAGTACTTGTAAGCACAACCCTCACTTGAAAAAGGTAAGAAATGGGATTGTTATTCATGCACAAGCAGGTATGGCGCATGAAGAACAAATACTTTTCTATCCTTTTTCAAAACTTGCCGCCTTGAGAAGAAGAGAAAATCAAAAACCTCCCGCTCAAAAAAACTCGGATTTGGAGTGGTAGTGGTTGTGCAATCGGGAAGACAATGAGGGAGACAATGCAAGATTATGGGTTGCAGGGACGAAGTTCGGTTAGCAGAGTTGGCTTCGTTACATTCAAAAGTGTAATGAAGAAAGAGAGTGGTGTCTTTTTTCAATAAAATAAGGCACCATAGTGGGAATAAAAAACTATACTCAAGATGCATTGTTTTGAATTAAAAAACACCCTACATGTCAGTTAATGGAATAAAGAACTCAAAAACGACGCACGTGCCCTCCAATATTATATGTGGATTTATTGGCTTGCTTTGTCCACATCACCATCCCAAGGGATCTCTTACAAGGCCCCTTTTTGAGTCCAAATTTTCCCTAATGCATAATCTAGATTGTCAAGAACAATATTATCAAGAAGTTTCTAGTATACCACCTTTCCAAACACACTCGCGTTACTTTTATGCACCCCTTGGAGCGGCTTTTCATTCTACGGTTGTATGCCATAGACATAAATGGTTTATGCTTCTTGCCATATCCCACCTTTGTTGGCAATGTAGAACGTATTTTCAATGTTGTGGGATTGCGTTACTCCAATCTTATGGGACTGTGGTGCTCCAATCCATGGTAAGAGTAACACTGCAAAGGCATGATGACTCGAGTATTCTTTACGCAATCAGTGGACCTAATTAAGTAAGAAACACCCCAAGAGAAGGCAATGGAGCAATGGAGGCAAGAGCGTGGTAACGCTCACCCCACCACTTAATAAAATACTCTTATCCACACCATGTCTATTTTGGGTAGCAATAGACAAGTTTACAGATGATTTTCAGGGCATGAGATACTTGATAAACTTACCTGTAGTATATATGGCCTTTCATAGCCAAGATACACAGAGACCATTGCCTTCCCACCTAACTGATGGTTATGTATTCAGAAACCCACATCAGAAGGAAAATCAACCTAGTGACGTCCAATCGGAGTATGCTCACAAGCTATGGTTATCTAACGAATAAGCGTACTAGATAAGTTTGATTTACAAGTTATTGAGGTGCAGTTGTGCAGACCAGGTCTAGATTTACAATTTGTCGTGGACGTGCAACTTCGATATGGATCGGATTTTTTCACTTGCTCAAGTGTATCCTAACTCACTTTCAACTTTGAAACTATTCTTGCATATCATTACATGCATTCATAGAACTAAAAAGACTTTATGATTGGGTAAAATTTTCTTTCTAAGTGCTACTTAGAGGAACTTTAAGGCCATATTCTTTCTTAGACTTAGTAATGTTCCTACTTGATTGACCTCAAATTATGCTAATAGAGTATGTGAAGTACTCCCACTTAGCTTTTAGTGACCTTTAGCTCAATTGTAGGTGAGAAAATAAACAAATAACTATTTTTTAAAAAAAAAAGATAAAAACACACAAAAGTACCAAGAAGATAACTATTTTCATATAGGATCTTGGTAGGACATTGGGGTACTAGTGATGGTACCTTGAGATCGATGCCTTGTTCTTATGGGGTAGGATCTTGTGTCATGAAAAAACTAATAACAGAGAGGCTAACCATCGTCGTTTTAGGAGATTCTTGGCGGTCCTTAGATACTCTTGGTCTCCACGGGTTGTTGCCTTATCTCTTATATTATAATTACTAAACCCCAAAAAACACCTTTCGACTTAGCGTTGTCCATTAGAGTTTGTGTTACTTGAGCATATGACTAAGACCAGCTTAGCTATGGATAGGCTTATTACTAACCTCTAAGTTAAATTGGCCTTACGTTTCCTCTTTGTAGCATAACTTGAAGCTTACTCAGTCATTAAACAAAATGCATACATTACCATGTTTCATCTTATCGTTACAAGGAACTCTTTACTTGTCTCGTTGATTTATTTTTCACGGCCTTCACCTATCATCCCCTTCCTATCGATGGCATGGACTCGTTTTTACCAACATATTATGAGGATAGAATCTGCATCAGGAAGGAGGGGCATGCTAACCCTCATTGGACACCTCTCCAGCATCGATGCCATCCATTAACAACCGTTACTTCATTTGGCTGTTGGCATTAGAATGCTAATATTGTATATTTTACATGTGTGATCGTCCGCTTGTCTATGAAAGATGACATGAAATTAATTATGGAGATTGTATGCTTAGATTAAGTATTTGCACAAGCCTAGGCGCGGCCTTGGATAGCTATGGACCTATATTTTAAGTATGGTCGGCCAAGGAGTGAATGCTTGGGACCAAGATAAGGGTCAATTTGTATTCTCACCATTCATCCTCTTATGCATAATCAATAGATGACTCTTCTTCTCTACTCTCTTGCTCTCTTGTGTCTTGCTTGCTCATTTCGATTTGAGCTCTTGTGTGCTCATTTTTCATGTGTGTGAGAGAGAGTGTGTGAGATTGACTGCGAGAAGGATCAAGCTACGTTTGGAGTGCAGAGGCGACGGAGGAGTAGAGCTCTCGGGTGCTCTTGCAAAGACAACACAACCTATGAGGATCCCAAGCACAAGTATTCACGAGTGACACACCCTGCCCCTGCATTTGTGAGCTAGCTCATGAAACATTGGCTTCTTGGTTGAGCTGGTTTATGCTCTAGACTATGGTTGGGCAAAGTCCTATGTATGACAAGTGGTTGTTTCGTACATCTTTTCCATGGCGGAAGGGCCTTCCACTTTGTTATTAAGTATGGATCGGTTGGCAAATTTTGATGGAATGTGTCAACTTAATAGAATGCATTTTGAGCTCTTAGGTGGAAACAAACTGCCTTTTGAAGAGAGAGCCTTTAATATAATCTAGAATTAACTTATCATGTGCAAAAGGGCATGTTGCTCTAGCCCATTGACTCCTCAGGTATTGCTACTCTGTTGTTGGAAAATGGTTGTATAGTACATTCAAGATTTAAGAAGCTGTTGCAACTAGACAATTCTTCAACGTGAAAAATTCATGTGCATGGGCAGCTTGCTAATATTTTGATAGTTTCTAGACTGATTACTTGGGATGAGGCTCCTATGATCCATCGCTATGCTTTTCAAGAATTGGAAAGGAGCTAACAAGATGTAATATCTTCTAATAAGCCATTTGATGTTAAGGTTGTGTTATTTGGGGGAGATTCCAAATAGTTCTTACCTATAGTTGTGAAAGGTAGATGAGAGGATATTGTTGATACATCATTGTATCGCTCCTTTCTATAGAATTCCATCAAAGTTTTGAAGTTAACTGGAAATATGTGAATTGTGTCCAACAACTCTAATGAAAGCAATGGGTTCAAAGAGTGGATTATGAATATTATTGGCAATGGAATGAGTTGTAGTGGTGATAATCAAATGGTGGCTCTACCAATATACACATGGTTTTGCAAAGAGTGTCTCTAAAATACTTGGTCAATTTGGTGTACTCATAATTGAGTAGTTGCACTATATAATATGCTACATACTTCAGTTAATGTACCATTCTTACTGCTGCAAAAAATAGTGAAGTTCAGATATTGTGAGTAAAACTGCTTTGGATGCCATGTGTGTTGAGGCTAAAGAGTATTTTAGTGCAGATTCAATTGTTAGTGAGAGAGTGAGGATAATTCCTTTCTATAATCCACCAAATTTTCAAATGGTCTCAATTTGGGGGGAGAATATCCACCTCATTGCTTGGTTTTAAAGTTAGAAGCTCCCATTATATTGTTGTGTAACTTGGATCCAAGACGTGGGCTTTACTACAGTACATGATTGATATGATTTGTACGGCATCATCTCACTCAAAAGTCTTGGAGGCTAAAGTTGGAGACAGAGTTTTTTTCCACTAATTACCTTCATATACAGTGAGATACACACCTTAAAGACAATATCCCGTGTGGCTTGGAATGACGATAAACAAATAATAAGAATAAACCCTAAATGTATTGGGTTATATTTGGTAACACCTATATTTACACATGGAAATTATACGTTGCATTGTCATGTGAGTAGGATCTCTCTATGGGGTAAAGATTTTGCTTGAAGATACTGCTGCAAATGCTTTAGCTCTATCTAAGAGTTGTAGGTTTACAACAAGTAACATTGTTTACAAGGAGATCTCAGATGTTTCCAAGTGATAATTTAAGGTATTTTATTGAAGTTGTGTGTTTTAATTTTTTGTATGTGTCTTTTTGTAGGTATGTGTATCTTTCCTAATGAGTAAGCTCCCTTTCGCTGCCATGTGGCAAGAGGAGGATGCATACCAAAAGAAGTCTCCATGGCTCTTTTGCTTTCTTTTATGTATGTTTTCTAAAAAAGTTTGTTTTGTTTTAAAAACAAGAATGTATGACATCATATTCACTTTGGATATGTTTGATCGAGCATTGAACGTTAAGAAAATTATATTGATTTTTTATATTTTTCCAGATTTTATTGCTATTTATTCATAGTTTTTTTAATACATAACAATATATAACTTACTTTATTTAAAGTTTTTAAATACATGACGTTATATGACTTACTTTATTTACATAGCCACCTCTTTGGTGTGTGCACCCCTTTCTTATCAACTTGTTGCTGGGATTATGCTAGAGACGATCACAAGGATGGATACCTAAATTATAAGAAATTATTATAGGTGTTAACTGTTGAGATATTGAGTTGAACTAGTGTTGCGACATACATTGATGACCCACCTAGTGATGCCCTTTAGTGTAATTCTCATGGCCCAAATTGAGAAAAATCAGTTGTAATTTTGCCTATCTTTGAATTTAAAGATTTAAAAATTTAAAAATTTAGTTATAAAACTGGTTAATCTATGCATTTTTTTAAATTCAAACTGGTTGAGCTTGAAGGTCACTCCCTTTTTCAATGGTTAGATTTAAAAAAATCGTTTCTAACATTAGACAAAGGTATATTAAAAAATGCTAATAATTATTACATCAGGAATATGAAACTAATTTGTGTTAGATTAAAAGAATCTCTCTCGAGACCACCATGTATATTCAAACCCACTGGGACAACATAGTTTCATACATGAAAACAATAACTAAAAAGAAGGCCTACGATGTCATCATCAAGGGTAAGGGTCACGTGTAGCCATTTATATGGTAGTGATGTGTGGACGTAAGCTAATAATGGGCCGAGGTACTTTTTTCCTCTTTAGGAGGCCCTTTTCCTGAGCATTGTGGCCACCACTAGTTGATGACAAGCTGTGTGACAGCCACTTTGGAGTACTAGAGTTATGGCATAGTTATAACGCCTGCTCATATAGTCAGGTTCACACTATAGGGACCAACCATTGCATGTTATTGTAGAAGAGTACTTTCCCTTTATGTATGTACTCTTATCTTTTAGTTATATGGTTGTAAAGAAGAGAAGAAGATAAAAGAAAATTCAACCATCCATCTCTGTCTTTTGTCTTACACTCTCGTGTGTGTGTGTGTGTGTGTGTGTGTGTGTGTGTGTGTGTGTGTGTGTGTGTGTGTTTGGTTGCAAGAAACTCAAGCTCTCCCTCTCCTCCACCACATTCTCTTTATGGTATCATAGCTCCAATCTGTGTGAGAGCTAAGGAGGCAAGAAAGAGGTAAGAACAAGCAAGGAAGGAAGCGGTACACGGGTAAGAGCATCATCATCTCTTTCCCTTCTTGTTTAGGTACAACATCTCCTTGTCGTGCGATAGCTTTGGGAGCTATACGTCTCCGATTGAGGAGCTGCCTTTGTAGGCTTGGAGATACTTGTGTGGTACTTGGTACTTTCTACTGCAGTTTTGCGGGCTAGATTCACATTTCGAGCGCATTTCAATCTCCGTTCGGCTAGCGCAAGGTAATAGTTTCGGGAAGTTCTGGTAGAGAACTATCTTGAGTCTGGTTATTACAATGCAAGAGTGTATTTTGGGAGTGCAGATAGTGTTTGCATATTTATTGTTGATATTTGGTGTATGTACATGTACTCTGGTCAGATCTAGTGACATACATGTTGTGCTGACAGCAATTATACTGGTGTATTACAGGTTGTATATAGAAATTATTTGTTTGCAGGTTTCTCATTATTGTAGGCTAATATGTCTGACGGACTTAGTGAGATGGTTAGTGAGAAGCTAGACAAGAACAAATTCTATGCTTGGAAGTTTAGAAAATGACCAATTTCCTAATGGGTAAAGGATTTTGGGACTATGTCGAAGGAGACAATGAGGAGCCTCTAGAGTTGTTTGAAGAGAATGCCACTTCAGTAGATATAAAGGCATTCAAGGATTGAAATTAGGGTGCAAGAAAAGTCATGTTTTGGCTTTCGATTAGTGTTATATACACAATGATAGGACACACAGGATGCCAACACTCTAGCACTTGCATGGCAGAACTTGGTGCAGATGTTCCAAACCAATATAAAGGCAAGGAAATTGCAACTAAAATAAGAGCTATATACTGTGAAAAAGAAAAGCATGTCTATCAATGAGTATGCTTTAAAGATCAAAGGCATTGTTGAATCCCTTGGTTCTATCAATGTATCGGTGGAAGATGATGATTTGGTGAGTGTCTATTTGAATGGGCTTGGTAAAGAGTACAAGTCATTCAAGACCTCTATTGCAGTTAGAGAGAATGTTTCCAACTTTTGAGACTTCCTATCTATGCTGATCATAGAAGAAAAGTCTCTAGGTGAGGACTCTTCTTTACAAAGCAAGAACGCATCAGAATAGGCCTTCTACTCTAATTTAGGTAGAGACATAGGTAGAGGCGAGGACTTGCTATCTATGTTGATCATAGAAGAAAAGTCTCTAGGCAAGCAGAGAGCAAGAGAGTAGAGAAGAAGAGTCATCTATTGATTATGCATAAGAGGATAAATGGTGAGTACAAATTGACCCTTATCTTGGTCCCAAGCATTCACTCCTTGGCCGACCATACTTAAAATATAGGTCCATAGCTATCCAAGGCTGCGCCTAGGCTTGTGCAAATACTTAACCTAAGCATACAATCTCCATAATTAATTTCATGGCATCTTTCATAAACAAGCAGGTGATCACACACGTAAAATATACAATATTAGCATTCTAATGCCAACAACCAAATGAAGTAACGGTTGTCACCAATGGATGGCGTCGATGCTGGACAGGTGTCCAATGAGGGTTAGCATGCCCCTCCTTCCTGATGCAGATTCCATCCTCATAATATATTGGTAAAAACGAGTCCATGCCGTCGATAGGAAGGGGATGATAGGTGAAGGCCGTGAAAAATAAATCAGACAAGTAAATAGTTCCTTGTAACGATAAGATGAAACATGGTAATGTATGCATTTTGTTTAATGACTGAGTAAGCTTCAAGTTATGCTACAAAGAGGAAACGTAAGGCCAATTTAGAGGTTAGTAATAAGCCTATCCATAGCTAAGCTGGTCTTAGTCATATGCTCAAGTAACACAAACTCTAATGGACAGCGCTAAGTCGAAAACTGTTTTTTTGGATTTAGTAATTATAATATAAGAGATAAGGCAGCAACCCGTGGGAGACCAAGGCAATGGTCAAGAGACCTCCACCAAGAGTATCTAAGGACCACCAAGAATCTCCTAAAACGACGATGGTTAGCCTCTCTGTTATTAGTTTTTTCATGACACAAGATCCTACCCCATAAGAAACAAGGCATCGATCTCAAGGTACCATCACTAGTACCCCAATGTCCTACCAAGATCCTATATGAAAATAGTTATCTTCTTGGTACTTTTTGTGTGTTTTTATCTTTTTTTTTAAATAGTTATTTGTTTATTTTCTCACCTACAATTGAGCTAAAGCTCACTAAAAGCCAAGTGGGAGTACTTTGCATACTCTATTAGCATAATTTGAGGTCAATCAAGTAGGAACATTACTAAGTCTAAGAAAGAATATGGCCTTAAAGTTCCTCTAAGTAGCACTTAGAAAGAAAATTTTACCCAATCATAAAGTCTTTTTAGTTCTATGAATGCATGTAATGATATGCAAGAATAGTTTCAAAGTTGAAAGTGAGTTAGGATACACTTGAGCAAGTGAAAAAATCCGATCCATATCGAAGTTGCACGTCCACGACAAATTGTAAATCTAGACCTGGTCTGCACGACTGCACCTCAATAACTTGTAAATCAAACTTATCTAGTACGCTTATTCGTTAGATAACCATAGCTTGTGAGCATACTCCAATTCGACGTCACTAGGTTGATTTTCCTTCTTATGTGGGTTTCTGAATACATAACCATCAGTTAGATGGGAAGGCAATGGTCTTTGTGTATCTTGGCTATGAAAGGCCATATATACTACACAGGTAAGTTTATCAAGTATCTCATGCCCTGAAAATCATCTGTGAACTTGTCTATTGCTACCCAAAATAGACATGGTGTGGATAAGAGTATTTTATTAAGTGGTGGGGCAAGCGTTACCACGCTCTTGCCTCCATTGCTCCATTGCCTTCTCTTGGGGTGTTTCTTACTTAATTAGGTCCACTGATTGCGTAAAGAATACTCGAGTCATCATGCCTTTGTGGTGTTACTCTTACCATGGATTGGAGCAACGCAGTCCCGCAAGATTGGAGTAACGCAATCCCATAACATTGAAAATACGTTCTACATTGCGAACAAAGGTGGGATATGGCAAGAAGCATACACCATTTATGTCTATGGCATACAGCCGTAGAATGAAAAGTCACTCCTAGGGGTGCATAAAAGTAACGCGAGTGTGTTTGGAAAGGTGGTATACTAGAAACTTCTTGATAATATTGTTCTTGACAATCTAGATTATGAATTGGTGCGTCAATGTTGTGCCAAGTGAAATCCATTACGCAAGACCTATATATTAGCCAAAAGATTTATGAAAACCTTGTGTTTTCAAGCATTCTCTTTGTATTATTGTGTGCTTAGCTCTTTGTGTTTTTCTTAATCCTTTTTAAAAAAATATTTTTTTTTAACTTTTACGATTTTACCGAAAAGCAATATTACATCTTGTTAGCTCCTTTCCAATTCTTCAAAAGCATAGCGCGATGGATCATAGGAGCCTCATCCCAAGTAATCAGTTTAGAAACTATCAAAATATTAGCAAGCTGCCCATGCACATGAATTTTTCACGTTGAAGAATTGTCTAGTTGCAACAGCTTCTTAAATCTTGAATGTACTATACAACCATTTTCCAACAATAGAGTAGCAATACCTGAGGCGTCGATGGGCTAGAGCAACATGCCCTTTTGCACATGATAAGTTAATTCTAGATTATATTAAAGGCTCTCTCTTCAAAAAGCAGTTTGTTTCCACCCAAGAGCTCAAAATGCATTCTATTAAGTTGACACATTCCATCAAAATTTGCCAACCGATCCATACTTAATAACAAAGTGGAAGGCCCTTCCGCCATGGAAAAGATGTACGAAACAACCACTTGTCATACATAGGACTTTGCCCAACCATAGTCTAGAGCATAAAACAGCTCTCAACCGCCGAGAAGCCAATGTTTCATGAGCTAGCTCACAAATGCAGGGGCAGGGTGTGTCACTCGTGAATACTTGTGCTTGGGATCCTCATAGGTTGTGTTGTCTTTGCAAGAGCACCCGAGAGCTCTACTCCTCCGTCGCCTCTGCACTCCAAACGTAGCTTGATCCTTCTCGCAGTCAATCTCACACACTCTCTCTCACACACATGAAAAATGAGCACACAAGAACTCAAATCGAAATGAGCAAGCAAGACACAAGAGAGCAAGAGAGTAGAGAAGAAGAGTCATCTATTGATTATGCATAAGAGGATGAATGGTGAGAATACAAATTGACCCTTATCTTGGCCCCAAGCATTCACTCCTTGGCCGACCATACTTAAAATATAGGTCCATAGCTATCCAAGGCCATGCCTAGGCTTGTGCAAATACTTAATCTAAGCATACAATCTCCATAATTAATTTCATGTCATCTTTCATAGACAAGCGGACGATCACACATGTAAAATATACAATATTAGCATTCTAATGCCAACAGCCAAATGAAGTAACGGTTGTCAATGGATGGCATCGATGCTGGAGAGGTGTCCAATGAGGGTTAGCATGCCCCTCCTTCCTAATGCAGATTCCATCCTCATAATATGTTGGTAAAAACGAGTCCATGCCGTCGATAGGAAGGGGATGATAGGTGAAGGCCGTGAAAAATAAATCAGCGAGACAAGTAAAGAGTTCCTTGTAACGATAAGATGAAACATGGTAATGTATGCATTTTGTTTAATGACTGAGTAAGCTTCAAGTTATGCTACAAAGAGGAAACGTAAGGCCAATTTAACTTAGAGGTTAGTAATAAGCCTATCCATAGCTAAGCTGGTCTTAGTCATATGCTCAAGTAACACAAACTCTAATGGACAACGCTAAGTCGAAAGGTGTTTTTTGGGGTTTAGTAATTATAATATAAGAGAGATAAGGCAACAACCCGTGGAGACCAAGAGTATCTAAGGACCGCCAAGAATCTCCTAAAACGACGATGGTTAGCCTCTCTGTTATTAGTTTTTTCATGACACAAGATCCTACCCCATAAGAACAAGGCATCGATCTCAAGGTACCATCACTAGTACCCCAATGTCCTACCAAGATCCTATATGAAAATAGTTATCTTCTTGGTACTTTTGTGTGTTTTTATCTTTTTTTTTAAAAATAGTTATTTGTTTATTTTCTCACCTACAATTGAGCTAAAGGTCACTAACAGCCAAGTGGGAGTACTTCACATACTCTATTAGCATAATTTGAGGTCAGTCAAGTAGGAACATTACTAAGTCTAAGAAAGAATATGGCCTTAAAGTTCCTCTAAGTAGCACTTAGAAAGAAAATTTTACCCAATCATAAAGTCTTTTTAGTTCTATGAATGCATGTAATGATATGCAAGAATAGTTTCAAAGTTGAAAGTGAGTTAGGATACACTTGAGCAAGTGAAAAAATCCGATCCATATCGAAGTTGCACGTCCACGACAAATTGTAAATCTAGACCTGGTCTGCACAACTGCACCTCAATAACTTGTAAATCAAACTTATCTAGTACGCTTATTCGTTAGATAACCATAGCTTGTGAGCATACTCCGATTGGACGTCACTAGGTTGATTTTCCTTCTGATGTGGGTTTCTGAATACATAACCATCAGTTAGTAGGTGGGAAGGCAATGGTCTCTGTGTATCTTGGCTATGAAAGGCCATATATACTACAGGTAAGTTTATCAAGTATCTCATGCCCTGAAAATCATCTGTAAACTTGTCTATTGCTACCCAAAATAGACATGGTGTGGATAAGAGTATTTTATTAAGTGGTGGGGTGAGCGTTACCACGCTCTTGCCTCCATTGCTCCATTGCCTTCTCTTGGGGTGTTTCTTACTTAATTAGGTCCACTGATTGCGTAAAGAATACTCGAGTCATCATGCCTTTGCAGTGTTACTCTTACCATGGATTGGAGCACCACAGTCCCATAAGATTGGAGTAACGCAATCCCACAACATTGAAAATACGTTCTACATTGCCAACAAAGGTGGGATATGGCAAGAAGCATAAACCATTTATGTCTATGGCATACAACCGTAGAATGAAAAGCCGCTCCAAGGGGTGCATAAAAGTAACGCGAGTGTGTTTGGAAAGGTGGTATACTAGAAACTTCTTGATAATATTGTTCTTGACAATCTAGATTATGAATTGGTGCGTCAATGTTGTGCCAAGTGAAATCCATTACGCGAGACCTATATATTAGCCAAAAGATTTATGAAAACCTTGTGTTTTCAAGCATTCTCTTTGTATTATTGCGTGCTTAGCTCTTTGTGTTTTTCTTAATCCTTTTTAATATATATATATATATATATATATATATATATATATATATATATATATATATATATATATATTATTTTTACGATTTTACCGAAAAGCAATATTTTCAAAATCCTCCGCTTGTAGGCCTACCAGAAAAGCCTGCATGCATTAAATATGGCCAACTAATCAAATCTAACACCTAGTGGCCCAAATTATAGAGAGATTAACTTAATCTACATTAATTACACTAATACAAAAAAATAAAAAATTTACAAAATACAAAATTTAATTCACCTTGCGAATCTTCCTCGAATTTCTGTCTCAATCCCAATTTCTATTAAAGGCTTCCCTGTATAAAGGCTCCTCTCCCCTCTTGTTGTATCCATTCATTTTCAATGCATGATTGTCTGCACCCATCTGTTGCCGAGAGTAAAAGCCTTTTGTAAACCTCTTGCTATAATTCAAGTTGATCGTTGTCTCTTTGCTCTCTCTCTCTCTCTCTCTCTCTCTCGTTCTGGTTCCACATTGTTCAACACTAACACCACCATTGTATAGCTTGTTTCTACAATGCAAGGAAGGCCACTTGCACTTCAAAGAAAGATTTATCAAAAGGGTTTATGCAAACCTCATTAACAAAAAGAAAAAGAGCTACAATCCAAGGAAGGTCATTGTACTCTTCAAAGGAGCATTTATCAAAAAGGGTTTATGCAAACCTCATTAACGAAAAAGAAAAGAGCTAGATTTTCAAAAGAGTCAACTAACACCTAAATTTGCATTACGCTAAGGGTGGATTAAAAAAGAGAGAGGTAGGTTTAGAAAAGAATCAACTCTGCACCCTTTTGAAATCCACAACGCAAGAAAGGTGATCAATATTAATGCCTGCACAAGGAGCAAGAACTTGTTATGTAGCTCGAAGCTATCAAGAAACTCGCGAAGCATTCATATGAAACAAGGAAGATGGACCATTTAGACATTTGAGCATGCCCAAAAAATAATATGAAGTCATGCATGTTAAGAGCTTTATTTACACCCACTTGACTTCAAGGTTCTACTAGCTATGATATCCAAACTTCACAAAACCCGAACTTCCATGAGAGTCTACTCACAAAGCTTCAAATCATCAACTCCATCATGCATAGCATAGACTAGTTAGTCATCCACGCCCAAGAGGAGCTGCAAGTTCATATACATAAAAGAGATGTCATCACATCTTCAAAGCTAATAGCTACAACATCACACAATGGGTGACTGTGCTATAACAAGCGATTGTAAAAGTAAGTGTACCTTCACAGAGCATAAATACTCTCATTATTGGATCATGCTGCCTGCTGTTCGGTTTTTAGCACGAGAAACTTATGAAGGGCCTCGAAATTGTCACGTGAAGAGCCCCCATCCTCTACAGCCTGCTTGGCCATGTCTCTCACCTTGTTTGCACAGTTCCTAAGATCCTTGCCATGCTGGCCATTCATCATATCCCCAACTACACGTGCCACCTCCTCTTTGGCCACACTACCGTCAGTCTCATGCCGGAACGCCATGCCAATCTTCCAATGCTCCACCACGAGGCGGCGGTTCAGGCGCTGCTCAGCCACATGCGGCCAGCATATCATGGGCACCCCGCCCGTGGACAAATTCTCGATGATGGAGTTCCACCCGCAGTGTGTAAGGAAACTGCCAATGGCCGGGTGGGACAGAATCATGAGCTGAGGTCCCCAAGAGATGATCAAACCCCTGTCTTTTGTCCGGGACAAGAAGCCGTCCGGCAGGACTTCTTCGAGAGGGCCGTCTATGGAGTCCGGGCGGATGACCCACAGGAAGGGCTGCTCGCTGGCTTCTAAACCCAAGGCAAATTCTTGCATGTGCGATGTGGGCAGAGATGCAACGCTGCCGAACGACACATAGAGAACGCTGGCCGCCCGCCGGCTGTCCAGCCACAGCAGGCAGTGGTCTTGTTCCGGCCAGTAGTTCACATCCAGCCGAGACGGGGAGCCGGACATAAGCAGCAGAGGCCCCACCGTGTAGATGGGCTTCTCTCTTCGTACGGCGGCCACCGCAGCTGGCTCCAGCTCTTCGAAAGTGTTCACTATGATCGCCGACGCTTTCTGAAGGGCGTACCCTATGTCCATCACAAACCTGTACCGGAAATGCGAGGCGTCGAACGTCAGACACATCGGAAATTCCACCGGCAGTATCGCCGGCACTCCCGGTATGCCCTGCACCGTATGTTCGGAGATCAACCGGTCCTCGTCGTCTGCAGGAAAGAGGGAAAAGAGCCAACATTCATTCCAAGGGAGAGAGAAAAAAAAAGGAGCCCCTGCCGTAAATGCCAACGGAAGGAGTCGTACCTCGCGGGAACGGCAAGACGCCCCGGCTTACGAGGGCCGGGAGGTGGCACAAAAGAGCGCAGCAGGTGGCGTTGGCGGTGAAGAAGGAGACGAAAGGGACAGAGAATTTGGAGGCTATGCCCTGGCTCCACAGCATAAATGCGTCGGAGATGACGACGGAGACGGGGTGCTGTCGGAGGTGGTGCAGACGGTGAAGGAGGTCATGGAAGCCCGCCTCCATGTTGATCATCGAATCGACGGAGTCACGGAAGCTGGACCCTCGGGACCTCTCCGGCGTAAGATGGTCCGGAATGCCGACGAAGTTGATGTTGGAGGCAGTTGGGCGCTTGCTGGGCACAGTATTCTCGGAAACTACGAAAGATACGAAGAAGCCATGGCTGGCGAGCTTGCGGGAGAGCTGCATGAGGGGGTTGATGTGGCCTTGCTGTGCAAAAGGCAGGACCACTATGTGGGTGGAAGCAGGAGGGGAAGCCATGGCCAAGACACAGCTGTGCTCTGCTACACTACTGCTCGAGTTGAGTATTAGGCGTGCGGGCCCCAGTAGCGACACCTCAACACGCATTTCCAGCCGTCCACCAATAATAATGGAGCTGTCATCTCCGACACTGTTGCTCCGAAGAAAAAATTTGAATATTATTATCAGTGTTCGAAAAAACGTATTTTCTCAAACAGTGGAGAACTTTTATCTAACAATTGTGAAATTATTTATAAAGAA
This sequence comes from Cibotium barometz, assembly GCF_041138505.1. NCBI lineage: Eukaryota > Viridiplantae > Streptophyta > Polypodiopsida > Cyatheales > Cibotiaceae > Cibotium > Cibotium barometz. Next base: position 28,853,963 of record NC_141047.1, on the reverse strand, counting down.
AAATCCTGAAATCTGAAGGTTTTTGTTCTATAACTTCCCAAAATCAAGAGGTATCTGTACCTTCAAGTTTTAAATTTGAAGAATACGCAGGTGCAAACTACACCCATTTTTTTTTTAGAACTGAGGTCTAAAAATGTTGGAGTCTAAAGACTTGGGTTGATTAAGGGGAGGCAATTGTTTATCCCAATGTTTGTTTTTGTGGTTCCTTATGTTCAAAGGTTGATTTAATTAGAGTATATAGAATTAGTTATGGAGTAAATGTGAAGAAAAGGTGAAGGGACTCCATATATATAATGGAGTTCAAAGGTTGATTTAATTATGGAGTAAATTAGTTGATTCCATATACATCATGGATGATGTCATAGCTCACATGAAAAGTGGTGAGTAAGGTATGGAATAAATGTGAAAAGTGTGCAAAGACTCCATATACTTATGAAAGTGCTATAGTCTTGTGTGAGTATATGTGGAACTTGGATTCTTTAAAAAAAAAGTAAATATTGATTAGGAGCTAAACTCGTCTTCTTTGTTTTCCTATTGATCATTGTTTAATCATCTCGATTATGAAGTTAGCTCTTTGTTTTGATCCTCCCTAGTTCTTGATTTCTAACATGGTATTAGAGCCAATTTTGATCCTCCCTAGTTCTTGATTTCTAACATGGTATTAGAGCCAAGTTAGTTAGGAGTCTAGGGTTGGATTTAGGTTAGGCTTCTTCTCCTCTTCCCATGTGATGAGAGGGCACCTTCTCCTTGTGTAAGGGTGGTTATCATTTCTTTCTAGGCAAGATTATTCTAGAGAAAGCTAGAGAGAGAGAGAGAGAGAGAGAGAGATTGCTTCTTAGTAGGCAAACTATTTGTGTAGTACCTCCTTAAGAATGACTCATCTATCAACAAATTAATTTGTGTGTGTGTGTGTGTGTGTGTGTGTGTGTGTGTGTGTTTGTGTGTGTGTGTGTGTGTGTGTGTGTGTGTGTGAGAGAGAGAGAGAGAGAGAGAGAGAGCAACAACATTTTTGCTTCTTAGTTGGAAAACTATTTGAGCTAGCATTTCCTCTAACAAGTGCCTCCTTAAGCATCACTCATCTATGAACAAACTGAGCTATAAAACCTTTGTAACTTATGTGGGGCCAGCATTAGTAACCCTGATTGTAAGATTCCTCTCCCCCAGCTTTTGAGATGTACAGGTGTAAGAACCTCCCCTTCTGATATTGTAATTATTCCTCCCTTTGAAATAAAAGAAAGATTCTGTTTTATCCTGTTTTGACCTAGAGAGAGAAAATGTCTAGAGGAAGGTAGTTCAAAATTGAGATATTTTTGGATATAAAAATCCTCCTAGTGTCTAAAATGGGTTCCCCTGAAACAAAAAATCAAAATAGATTTTCCAAGGTGCAATTGGAATCAATTAAAATTAATTCAGAAGACCTTAGCCTAAGAATCCAGATTTTCGAATTTTTTTTTATTATGGTCCAATTAAGGTTCCTATGGACCAATAAGATTAATCCAAGTGTTGGGACAAGATAAATCCGAAGAATAAAAGAAAATACCAAAAATTGAGTAAATACCCACATAAGATGAAGAGTTGACCAAGTACTAGGTTTATTACTTAAAAATTATGAAGTATTAATTTAAAAAAATGAGATATTTTGGAGTAATCATTCATTTTTGACACATGTGTAAAGAAAAGGGAGACCTTCAAGGAGGCGCCTACTTCACATGCTTGGATGAGTTTAAAACTCAAAAATATTGTGATATTTTTTCTCTCCTCTCTCTTGGATCAAACCAAATCAAAAGGGAACCAAAATAGGTCCAAATCTTGTCCAAATTCAACCAAACAATGATATTTTCTATTATCCTCTAAAAACCTCTACAAAATTGAAGAGATTGGAGCTTCTCTCTCTCTTCAATCTTCCTTGGTGACTCCTACAACATACCAAACCAATTGATTGGTTGGGGGCCTCTACTGTGATCAAAGAATCAAGTAAATTAGAAGGTAAAGTGTGGATTATTATTTTTTTCTTATTAAAACTCCAAATGCTTCTTTTCTCAACCCCTCTCAAGCTTGAGAAGCTTTAATTTAAATGGCTTTTGATTACTATTGAAGTTCTTTTATAAATTGTAATAAAGAAATACATAAATTTTTATTTATACTTAATTTTAATGGTTTTTAAGCATTTCTCTCTCTCCCCCCAAAGAAAGGTCATTCCTATGACCTATTCTCAATCCAAATGAAGCTTCTCATGAAGCATTTCTCTAATCCAAAAGTAATTTCTATGCTTGTCTAATTGGAGGCCAAAATAATGGCTTTTTAATGCTTTTATGATATTTATTTCATAGAGAAATTATGAATCAATCCATAATTGGATAATGATCCAATTAGTGGTCATTCTAATCATATCAATAATATTAAACTTCATTCTTTCAATTAAATTGAGAATTATCAGTAATAGCAGCGGAGCTATGGTAAAATTTTTGTAAAATAAACACATAAAATATTTTCATTCATAATATGAAAAGAGGACTTCCTACCATATTGTAGGAATTATCATCCTAGATTAATTGAATGATTCTCATTGAAATCATGGAGAAATTGATTTTTATGTTTATGCTTAATTAATAAATTAAAAAAAAAGAAATTCTAGTAATTTATTTTTATGTTAGAAGAGTAATCCCCATGATAATGGAAATCCATGTATTCCAAAGAATTAAGAGAAAAAATTGGAATACTAATATAATGTATATTTTATGTAAAAATTAAAGAAAGATTTTATTTAAATTTATCTTTTTGCATAGACAAATTTATATGACGAAAGAGAAATTCCCACCATATTGGAATTCAAATAATTAAATAAAGAAAAGTGTAATTCCTAGTGTAAAGGAATTAATGAAGATTTTTATTTGATTTTCAAGAGAAAATTTAGTTAAATTTATCCTTTTGCATAGATAAGTTTAAATGATAAAAGAGGAATTTCCACTACATTTGGAATTCCATCAATTGGATGGGAAAAGAGAAATTCCTATCACATTGGAATTATTGGATAATTTATTTAAATTTAAAGATAAATTTTTAGATAATTTTATTTATCTATGAGAAATAATTAAATGTTAAAAGATAATTCCTATTACATTTGGAATTCCATCATTTGGATGGGAAAAGAGAAATTCATAGTATATTAGAATTATGGGATAATTTATTTAAATTCAAAGATGAATTTTTAGATAAATTTATTTATCTATGAGAAATATTTAAATGCCAAAAGAGGAATTCTTATGACATTTGGAATTCCATCATTTAGATGGGCAAAGAGAAATTTCCAGCATATCGAAATAATGGATATTTTAATTTAGATAAATTTATTTTATGAGAAATAATTGATGGAAAAGGAGAAATTCTCATGACATTGGAATGTAAATAATTAAATGCAAAAAGAGGAATTCCCATGGTAATTGGGATCCAAGAAATTAAATGGAAAGACGAGGATATTTTATTATAATTCGATTTATGATTATTTACCAAAAGTGAAAATATGGGTAGAATTGATTTCTACAAATCCCATGAATTCTTTTATTCAAAAGAAGAATATTGAATATAATTCAATTGAGGAATTGAGAAGGAATATGGAAATAGTTGTCAAAAAAAGAATCTTTAATTAGGCCAAACAATTGGCAAAAATTTAAAAAAAGTCCTATTATCAGTATCAATCTAGAAAAAGCTATTAAATGGGAATAGCATGTTAATGGATGTGATAAGATGTGTATGGGATGTGATAATATGTAAATGGGATGTGATAATATGTAAATGGGATGCGATAAGATGTGTATGGGATGTGATAGGATGAGAACGGATGCGATAAGATGAGTATGGGATGTGATTGGATGTGAATGCGGATGTATATGTGAAAGAAAGGGTATGCATATGTATGAGAATGAATAAATGTGGATATGAATGTAGATGTGTATGTGAATGTATGGATGTGGATGTGGGGATGTGGATGTGTATGGATGTGGATATGTATGTGGATATGGATGTAGATGTATGGATGTGGATATGGATGTGGATGTATGGATGTGGATGTATGGATGTGAATGTATAGATGTGGATGTAAATGTGGATGTATAAATGTGGATGTGGATGTAGATGTATGGATGTGGATATGGATGTGGATGTATGGATGTGGATATGGATGTATGGATGTGGATGTGGATGTGGATGTATGGATGTGGATATGGATGTGGATGTATGAATGTGGATGTGTATGTGGATATGGATGTAGATGTATGGATGTGGATGTGTGTGGATATGGATGTAGATGTATGGATGTGGATATGGATGTGGATGTGTATGTGGATATGGATCTAGATGTATGGATGTGGATATGGATGTGGATGTGGATGTGGATGTATGGATGTGGATATGGATGTGGATGTGTATGTGGATATGGATGTAGATGTATGGATGTGGATATGGATGTGGATGTGGATATGGATGTGGATGTATGGATGTGGATATGGATGTATGGATGTGGATGTGGATGTAGATGTAGATGTGGATATGGATGTGGATGTGGATGTGGATGTATGGATGTATGTATGGATGTGGATGTATGGATGTGGATGTGGATGTAGATGTATGGATGTGGATATGGATGTGGATGTGTATGTGGATATGGAGGTAGATATATGGATTGGATATGGATGTGGATGTGGATGTATGGATGTGGATGAGTATGTGGAAGAATGAATGTAGATGTGTATGTGGAAGTACGAATGTGGATGTGAATGTGGAAGAATGAATGAGGATGTGTATGTAAAAGGATGTGATGTCGTTGTGAGTGAATGGATGAGATGTAATGTGATGTGAATCGAGATGAGAATGAATGAGATGTGATGTCATGTGAATCAGAATGTGAATGAATGTTATGGGATATGAATGGATGATATGTGATGTGAATGAATCTGATGTAATGAGATGAAAAATGATGTGATTGGATGAGAATGGGTACACATATGAATTGGACGTGGATTAAGTAATATGGATTGATGTGGAACAATGTGGAAAGACGAGAGTCCATTATAGAAACTATATTTGTGACCTATTTTGTAAATGACTGTTTTATGTCAGGAATGCTGGGGAAGCATTTTGACTGTCTTGTGAATAAGGTCGTGGAGACCTAACTGATAAAGTTGCAACAGCTGACGGAAAGTCAATGGAGGACGTCTCGCGTAGCAAGGTCGGCCGAGGTCTTGACCAGCTTCAGTTTCGATTTAAATGGTGAGCTTATGGTACGGTGGATGAGGGACCAAGGAAGCGGCCTATGAGTGAAGCGCTAGGTGACCTGCGAAGGATCCTAGAGGGTGCTGACCATATGGTGCTCGGGCTCTGGGTTGCCGAAGATACCCACACGTGCATCGTGGAAGATATTGGAACAAGGAGTAAGAGTTGTTTTCTAAAACTGGGCATGGATCTGGATGATTGGCCTTAGTCCTCAACGGATGAGTCCATGGCTCTTTTATATGGATCTGTTGGTTGATCTTGCTGATCTTCAACGGAGATTCCATCTTGAATTTTTTTTTAATAAGTGAATATATTGCCGGGTACTATGAGCTAGGAACTATTGAAAAGGTCCCTGAGTGGACAGGTGGTGAGTGTTTTGGTTGCCAATGATGCCATAGATACTCCGATGAAGGAATGATTGGAAATTAAGATTCAACCGGATATTTTGGAGGATTGTGATCAGTGGTACTATGGCTTCATTAAATGATTGTTTTAATGATAGCTGAATCTGTGAAGAAATCAATTTCATATTGGGTGTGTAAGTGGTGTGACTAGCTTTAAGTTTGCATGAACATCCGGCTAGGGGCTTTTCCCTAGTACCTGAGACAAAACCTAACCAAATTCTTAATTGGATCCCATCACTACAGTGGTTGGATATAACCAAATTCTTAATCGGATCCCATCACTACAGTGGTTGGACTAACCCATGGGACTAGATGGGGTTAGGCTGGACTGATGGATCCGTAAAATGAGACTCAATTTATGTTGTAGTATGCTAGATGAAGTAAATCCTGGATAGTAATTATTCTATGGAAAAAGGAATCAACGGCTGTGCCTCTTGATGGGGAAAGAAGCATTGATCTCTATGATCCAAGTGCAAGTTTCTTCCTTGATCTGACCAAGTGACTTTAGGTTCGGTCGGATCAGTTTGGTCAGTATTGACCTTGACTACGTTAGAGTAAAAATATCCTGGAGGAATCGCCCGTGCTTTCTGAGCAAGGGAAGTTTTTCCGGGTTCGGTTTTGGAAGAACCGAGGGATTCGTCTCCTGTCCGGATATCCATGGGCGAGGCCCCGAGTGCTACTTCCGCGGCTAGCAACCCCGAATCCGTTGCACGAAGGGGGCAGGGATCTTCACTGATCCTCTCCTTAAAAGGAATTAAATTAAGTGGATAGTAAGCTGAATTTCTTATCAATCACAATCACTTGCAAATGAATAAAGACTAGCTAGTGACCCGCGCATTGCCCACGGCACAAAAAAACAAAGTGGACACTACTTGGCTTACATGTGACTGCACCTAGTGCCCTCTTCCCTTATTCTGTCATGTGCCCCTCCTCTCCTCCTTGCTTCATATATAGATTTGAAAAAGACATAAATATAGAAGTCGTGGACTTGCGCATGTTCCTGTAGCATACAAATGAATGTTCCTACATGTGTGTGCGTGTGTGTGTCTTCCTACGTTACATACACATGTTTGTGTGTATCTCTCTCTATGTTATGTACAATGAATGTTCCTACACGTGTGTGTGTGGGTGCATCTTTCCTTACGTTACATATGTGTACATACCTCTCTCTCTCTCTCTCTCTCTCTCTCTCTCTCTCTCTCTCTCTCTATGAAAAATAAGCACAAACACATGTATGTATTAATAATATCATCGAATAAGTAAAGATATCCAAATAAACATGCAAAGAATGTCCTCTCGCTATATAGCAATGAAAAAGATCAATTGAGGAAAAAAAGGAAAGTAAAAGCAACAAGAATCAATTGATCGATCTAGTGATAAGTAGAAAAGCCAAGCTTCCGCTTCTTCATAGAGCCATCAACCACATGCAATGCATGATGTTGCCACGGCCAACATGGTACGATGTGGCGACACATCTCTAGTACACTACCCATGAAGTGTGGATGTCTTCTTCTTTCATGGACCTACACACAAAAGAGAGAAATATTAATAAAACATTAATTTATTTTTTTTAAAAAAATCTATTATAGGTAATCTTACCAGACACAAACAAAGACCAAAATAAAGCTATGCCAGGTGCCACAAAGAACTTGTATCGAAAGGAGAAGCTTCTACATGTCGTGAATATGACCTAAGCCTTTGGTATATAGTAACCCTCAAAAGAGGCAACACATCTCTCCATGTCATGGACCGTGTCAAAAACACACTCTTTCATAAATAAATATACCTCCAACTCCTCATCGAGAACACTAAACTCATATCTCTCAATCCCCTCATCAACTATGACTATGAAAAAGTTCACTATAGGTAGAATCGTAAAACAAAGAAGAAATTAAGAAGTTACAGAAAGAAACATGCAAATGTTTGTATATTAACACCTATAATAGTTTCTTATATTTTATGTACCCATCCTTGTGATCTTTTAGCATAATCCTAGCAACATGTCAATAAGAAAGGGGTGCACACACCAAAGATGTGGCTCTATAAATAAAGTAAGTTATATAATGTTATGTATTAAAAAAACTACAAATAAAGTAAGTTATATAATGTCATGTATTTAAAAAACAACGAATCAATAGAAAGAAAAATATGAAAAATAGAAAAAAATGATATAAAATTTTAAACCTTCGACCCTCAATCCAATATAACCAAAGTGAATATAATGTCATACACGCTTGTTTCTAAAACAAAATGAACGTTTTTAGAAAACATACATAAAAGAAAACTAGAGACTTCTTTTGGCATGTATCCTCCTCTTGCTACATGGTAGGGGAAGGGAGGTTGCTTAATAGGAAAGATACATATACATACAAAAAGGCACACACAAAAAAGACATACAAAAAATTAGAACACACAACTTCAATAAAATACCTAAAACTATCATTAGGGAGATTTTGAGCTCATTTTGGGGCCTCTAAGAGTTTCATGCTCTTTCTCTCTCTAAAACATGAGGCCACGGTGAAATTTGAGCACATCATTCACAAAATTTTTGGAGCTGGTAGATTTAGAATGTACTCCTCAAGATCTTTTCAATGGTATATAACATGATGGGGTTCTAACAACATAGGATAGTGAAGCTCCCCAAAAAGTGGTTTCAAAAGTGATGATGTGGCATGTAACGTTACATTTTGGTATCTTAAATCTTGTTTGTGTGATGTATCTTGAGCATTACTACTTGAAAGTTGGCGAAGATTGTATATTTGAAATGTACTCACCATAAGCTTCTCAATGATATGTCACATGGAGGGATTGTGTCATAATATTGATAGGGGTCACCATGGCCCCATTTTCTAGAGAGAGAAAGAGCATGAAACTCCTTAGAGGGACCCAAAATGAGCTCATAATTTTCCTAATACACTTGGAAGCATCGAAGATCTCCTTATAAACAATGTTAATTGTTGTAAAACTACAACTCTCAGATAGAGCTAAAGCATTTGCATCACTATTCGGCAAACAAAATATTCACCCCATAGAGAGATCATGCTCATGATAATGCAACGTATAATTGCCCATGTGTAAATATAGGTGTTACCAAATACATCCCCAATACATTTAGGTTTTGTTCTTATGATTTGTTTATCGTCATTCCAAGCTGCATGGGATATTGTCTGTATCTCATGTTGAATGGCAAGTGTGTCTCAGTGTATATGTAGATAATTCATGGAAAAAAACTCTTTCTCCAACTCTAGCCTCCAAGACTTTTGAGTGAAATGCCTTACAAATCAAATCAATCGTGTATTGTTGTAAAGCCCACATCTTTGATCCAAGTTACACAACAATATAATAGAGGCTTCTAACTTTAAAGCCAAGCAATGAGGTAGATATTCTCCCCCCAGATTGAGACCATTTAAAAATTCGATGGAGTATAGAAAGGAATTATCCTCACTCTTGGCAACAATTGAATCTACACTGAAATACTCTCTAACCTCACCACACATGGCATCAAAAGGAGTTTTATTCACAATACTAACTTCATTGTTTTCAGCAAGAGTGGCACGTTTACTGAAGTATGTAGCATATTATCTGGTGTAACTAGTCAATTCTGAGTACACCGAAACCGACCAAGTCTTTTAGAGACAATCTTTGCAAAACCATGTATGTTGGTAGAACCACCATTTGATTATCACCAACTACAACCCATTTCATTACTAATATTCATAATCAACTCTTTGAGCTCATTGCTTTTGTTAGAGTTCTTGGATACAATCCGAATATTTCCACTTAACTTCAGAAATTTGATGGAATTCTATAGAAAGGAGTGATACAATGTTCAATGTATCAACAATATCCTCTCATCTACTCTTCACAACTATAGGTAAGAACTATCTAAAATCTCCCCCAAATAACACAACCTTTCCACCAAATGGCTTATTAAAAAATTACATCTTGTAAGCTCATGTCCAATGCTTCAAAATCATGGTGATGGATCATAGGAACATCATCCCAAATAATCAGTTTAGAAACTCTCAAAATCTCAATAAGTTGCGCATGCACATGAATTTTACACGTTGAAGAATTGTGTAGTTGCAACGGTATCTTAAATATTGAATGTGCTATATGACCATTTGCCAACAATAGAGTAGCAATACTTGAGGATTTAGTGGGATAGAGCAACATGCCCTTTTGCACGACGCATCACACTAGCAAGTATATAGATATGTCTTTCTTGAACCCCTGGCCCATCCCAAAAGAAAATATCACCCAAATCCGTGGCCACAATGTGCAACATAGTTTAGAAAGCAATTCACAGCAATGGTTTAATGTTTACTCCATCACACATGATAAGTTGACTTGTTCAACCATATAAAATTTAGCTCTCTCTTGAGAAAGCAGTTTGTTTCCACCCAAGAGCTCAAAATGGTTTAATGTTGACTCGATCGCACATGATAAGTTGAATTGTTCAACCATATTAAAATTTCTCTCTTCAAAAAGTGATCTATTTCCACCCAAGAGCTCAAAATGGTTTAATGCTGACTCTCTCTAAAAAGCAGTTTGTTTCCACCCAAGAGTTCAAAATGGTTTAATGTTGACTCTATCTTCAGAAAGCAGTTTGTTTCCACCCAAGAGCTCAAAATAGTTTCATGTTGCCTCCATTGCACATGATAAGTTAATTGTTCAACCATATTACAAGTGCTCTCTTCAAAAAGCAATCTGTTTCCACCCAAGAGCTCAAAATGCGGTTGACGAATTCCATCAAAATTGACTAATTAATCAATGCTTAATAACAAAGTATGTATAAAATATTCTAGAATTGCCTCCCAAAAATTCTCCCACAATATTCTTGGAGAAGATGGCTCACAAAACACTAATACAAAAAGCTGTCTCAAGTACAAACCACCTTATACATATGATACTTCCTCCATACATGCAACCCATGATCTATCATCTTCTTCTACTATCCCTCTAGTAATGCACACAACCATTGAAAGAATACAAATCTTTAAATGACAAAAATAGTGTCTAAACGATAGTCGAAATACTTGTCGAAAATAGCAGTCAAAATAATAGTCGAAATAGTAGGCGAAATGTTTTGACCTAGAGAGAGAAAATATCTAGAGAGAGGTAATCCAAAATTGAGATATTTTTGGATATAAAAATCTTGCTAGTGTCTAAATGGTTTTTCCTGAAACAGAAAATGAAAAAGAACTTTCCAATGTGCATTTGGAATTAATTGAAAATAAGTATAAAGGACCTTGGCCTAAGGGTCCAGATTTTCAGAAATTTTTGAATTATGCTCCAATTAAGGTTCCTATGGGCCAATAGGATCAATCCAAGTGTGGGGAGGAGATAAATCCAATTTATAAAAGAAAAACCCCCAAAAATGAGTAAATGCTCACATAAGATGAAGAGGACTAAGGACAAGGTTTATTAGTAAAAAGCTATGAGTATTACTTACAAAAATGAGATATTTTGGGTATAATGATTCAATTTTGACACCTTGGTAAGAAGAAGGAGGCTCTTCAAGGAGGCGCCTATTTCACATGTGTGGTGGAGTTTTAAACTAAAAAATATTGTGATATTTTTATCTCTCCTCTCTCCTAGATCAAACCAAATCAAAAGAAGGGAGCCAAACTAGGTCCAAATCTTGTCCAAATTCAGTCAAACTGAACCTAGAAAATTCTAGAAACTAGTTGGACTTGGTCCTCACCTATAAATAGATCCTTACCCCTTTGTAAAAAAATATGAGAACTATACCATGCCAGTATTATAGTGAAATAATGATATTTTCTATTATCCTCCTCTACAAATTGAAGAGATTGGAGCTTCTCTCTCTCTCTTCAATCTTCCTTGGAGACTTCTTCAACATACCAAACCAAGTGACTGGTCGGGGGCCTCCACTTTGATCAAAGAATCAAGCAATCTAGGAGGTAAAATGTGGTTTATGTTTTTCTTCTTTAATCTCCAAATGTTTCTCTCTTCTCAACCACTCTCAAGCTTGAGAAGCATTCAATTGAATGGCTTTTTAATACAATTGAAGTTCTTTGATGAATTGTGGTGATAAAACACATAAATTTCCATTTATGCTTAAATTAAATATTTTTTAAAGCATGTCTCCCCCCCCCAAAGAATGGTCATTCTTATGACCTATTCTATATTCAAATGAAGCTTCTCAGGAAGCAACTCTCTAATCTAAAAGTAATTTCTATGCTTGTCAAATTAGAGGTCAAATAAGTGGCTTTTTAATGCTTTTATGCTATTTAATTTATGGAAAAATTAACAATCAAGTCCATAATTAGATATTGATCCAATTAATGGTTATTCTAATCATAGGGATATTACTAAACTTTATGCTTTCAAACTATTGAGAATTATCAGTAATAGCAGCGGAGCTATGGTAAAATTTTTACAAAATTAACACATAAATCATTTTCATTCATAATATGAAAAGAGGACTTCTTACCATATTCTAGGATTAATCATCCTAGATTAATTGAATGATTCTCATTATAATTATGGAGAAATTAATTTTTATATTAATTAAAAAAAGAGAAATTTCTAGTGATACATTTTTATGGTAAAAGAGTAATCCTCGTGACAATGGAAATCCATGTATTCCAATGAAATAAGAGAAAATTTGGGATGCTAAAATAATGTATATTTTAGTTAAAAATTAAAGAAGGATTTTAGTTAAATTTATCTTTTTACATAGATAAATTTAAATGATGAAAGAGAAATTCCCACCATATTGGAATTCAACTATTTAGATGGGAAAAGAGAAATTCCTAGTATATTGGAATTAATGATTATTTTAATTAAATTCAAAGATAAAATTTAGATAAATTTATTCTATCTATGAGAAATATTTAGATGTCAAAAGAGGAATTCCTATGACATTTGGAATTCCATCATTGAGATGGGAAAAGAGAAATTCCTAGTATATTGAAATTAATGAGTATTTTAATTAAATTCAAAGATAAAATTTAGATAAATTTATTTTATCTATATTCCATCATTGAGATGGAAAAAGAGAAATTTCTAGTATATTGGAATTAATGAGTATTTTAATTCAATTCAAAGATAAAATTTAGATAAATTTATTTTATCTATGAGAAATGTTTAAATATTAAAAGAGGAATTCCCATGACATTTGGAATTCCATCATTTAGATGGGAAAAGAGAAATTCCTAGCATATTGAATTAATGGGTATTTGATGAGAAATATTTAATGATAAAAGAGGAATACCCATGTCATTGGAATACAATTAATTAAATGCAAAAGAGGAATTCCCATGGTATTTTAGATCCAAGAAATTAAATGAGAAGAAGAGGAATTTTTAATATAATTCAATTTATGATTATTTATCAAAAGTGAAAATATGGGTAGAATTGATTTCTGTAAATCCTATGAATTCTTTTATTCAAAAAAGGAATATTGAATATAATTCAATTGAGAAATTGAGAATGAATATGAAATAGTTTTCGAGAAAAAAAGAACCTTTAATTAGGCCAAGCAATTGGCAGAAATTTAGAGAAAGTCCCATTATTGGGATCAACCTAGAAAAAGCTATTAAATGGGAATAGCATGTGAATGGATAAGATAAGGTGAAAATAGGATGTGATAAGATGAAAATAGGATGTGATAAAATGTGATGTAATGAGAATGAATGTGGATGTGTATGTGGAAGAATGAATGTGGATGTGTATGTGGAAGAATGAATGCGGATATGTGTGTGGAAGAATGAATGCGGATGTGTGTGTGGAAGAATGGATGCGGATGTGTAAGTGGGAGAATGGATGTGTATGTGTATATGGAAGAATGGATGTGGATGTGTATGCGAAAGGATGTGATGTCGATGTGAGTGAATGAATGAGATGTGATGATGTGAATCGTGATGTGAATGAATGAGATGTGATGTCATGCGAATTGGATGTAAATGTATGTTATGGGATGTCAATGGATGTGATGTGATTGATGTGAATGGATGAATGTTATGTGATGGATATGAATGGGTGGATGTGAAGTGATGTGAGTCAGACAAGTATGAATGAATGATATGTGATGTGATGTCATGTGAATCAAGATGTGAATGAATGATATGAGATGTGAATGGATGAGATGTGATGTGATGTGAATGGATGAGATGTGATGTGATGTGAATTGGGATGTGAATGAATGAGATATGATGCGGATGAATGTAATATGATGAGATATGATGCGGATGAATGTAATGTGATGCAGATCAGGGTAGATATGAATGGATAAGATGTGAATGAATGTGATATGATGAGATGTGGAGATGGGTAGATGATGCGAGTGGATGAGATGTGATGAGGGTAAATGAGGAAAGATGGTGACGAGATGAAAAATGATGTGATTGGATGAGAATGGGTATACATATGAATTGGATATGGATTAAGTAACGTGGATGGATAAGGAACAATGTGAAAGACGAGAGTTCATTATAGGAACTGTATTTATGACCTATTTTTAAATGACTGTTTTATGTCATTTTGACCATCTTGTGAATGAGGTCAAGAGACCTAGCTGATAAAGTTGCAACCAGCTGCTAACGGAGAGTCAACGAAGGACGTCTCGCATAGCAAGGTCGGCCGAGGTCTTGACCAGCCTCGGTTTGATTTAAAAGTGGACTATAATGTGTCAGAGTGCCTTTGATAAACTGAAGACAGCCTTAGTAACCAACCGTGTCCTTAAATTGTCAGATTTTAGCAAACCCTTTGAGGTAGTTACTAATGCCAGTGGGTTTGCCTTAGGTGGTGCTCTTATGTAGGAAGGTCATGCAGTGGCCTATGAATCGAGAAAACTCAGAACACATGAGAGAAATTATGCCATCCATGACTTGGAGTTACTCTCAGTAGTTTATGCTCTGAAGTTATGGAGACATTATCTTTTTGGGGACGAAGGTTCATCTTGATGAATGACAGATAATCAAACTCTGAAGTGGATCTTCATCCAAAGGGATCTCAACATGTGTGAAAGGAGATGGATGCCGATCCTGCAAGAATTCGATTTTGAAATTAAGTATTGGCCGAGGAAAGAAAATGTGGTGGCAGATGTCAGCAGAAAAGCCTCCTTGCTTGCAATTACAGTGGTGTCAAATCCATTAATCAATGAAGCAAGGGAGAGAATCATGCATGACAAATTCTTTGCCCCTATTGCTACCCTTCTGATGTAGGAAAGCAAGACTCCTCAGGAAATGAGTTGAGTTCTTGGGTACAAATTGGATGAAGGATGCATGTATTATAATAATCGACTATGTACTCCCAATAATGAGGGAATAAAGCGAAGAATTATGAGAGAAGCCCATGATAGCCTGATCGCTAGACATCCAGGGTTTATAAAAACCTATATGTGTGTGGTGAAGAAAAGCTTCTTCTGGTGGCCAAGACTCAAATAGGATGTACTTGATCATGTGCAGAAATGCTTAATGTGTCAGAGAGTCAAGGCAGAGAGAGTCAAGATGCTAGGGAAACTGTAGCCTCTAGACATTCCTCAGATGAAGTGAAAATGTATCAGTATGGACTTTGTCGCTGGATTACCTTCAGTGCAATTAGGTTACAACTCCATTTTTGTGGTATTTGGCAGGCTAACCAAAGTTGCCCATCTGATTCTAGTGAAAGAAACATACATTGTAGTGGATGTTGCCAGAGTTTTCCTTAAAGAGATCTTCAAATTGCATGGCTTACCCAGGAGGATAGTAAGTGACAGAGATCCCAAATTCACATTCATCGAAATTCTGGACTGCATTCTTCGAAGCAGTAGGAACTTTCTTGGATCTCAACACAGCCTATCACCTTGAAACAGATGGCCTGACTGAAAGCGTGAATCAGGTAATAGAAGATATCCTTCGGTCATGCTGTGCGGCAGGGAACCCAAGAAGTGGTTAAGCCATTTGCATCTGGTCGAATTTGCTTACAATGCTTCTTATCATCGAAGCATTGGGATGAGTCCTTTCAAAGCTTTGTATGGACAAGACTGCCTTACACCGTTGACTTGGTCCACCGACCCATTGATCAGAGTCGAGATGTCCAGACAAATGCTTGATGACATGAACTAGCAAATACAATCAATCCGTAAAGATATAAAGGCAGCCCAAGATAGGCAAAAGCAGTATGCAGATAAAAAGAGATCAAAGAGGAGAGAGTTTGAAGAATCAGATATGGTCTTCATTCGAGTACGACCAAAAAGAAGTTCCTTATCCTTAGGGAATGAAAAGATGCAGGGGGGAAGAGAGCTTGAGCTCTTGCAAGCACACACACACACACTCACAAAACCCTAATAGAGAACACACAAGGTGAGAGGCTGAAAATCTTCTTCTTCTTCACTCAACACTCAACACACCATATACAAGAATAAGAGTACACACAATATCAAAGGTACTCAACCAAATACATACATGGGTTCTCTATAGTGTGAACCCGACTAAATGAGTTGGCGTTATAACTATGCCTGTCTCTAGAATGGCTGTCACACAGCCTGTCATCCCATTGGCCGCATATCACCCAAGATCTCACCAACCATGCCAGTGGTGTAAGTGTGGGCCTATCCCCCAGGCGGGTCATCACTGTCCACCACGTCACTAGGCGAGCTCGATATCTCAACAGGGAAGTATAAGAAGCTCTCTCCTAGATACTGTGGGACATATGCTGTTATAAAGAAAGTGGGCGATCTAGCCTATAAACTTCTTCTGCCTCCCCATCTCAAGGTACATAATGTATTCCATGTCAGTTTGCTTAAGAAATATGTACCCAGCCCGAGTCACGTGCTTGATGATGAGCAATTGATCTCTCCAACTCAAGGCCAGATGGTACTCCAACCTGAGGAAATCCTTGACGTTCGGGAGAAGATTCTCAGGAGCAGAGTCCTCAGAGAATTTTTAGTAAAGTGGAAGTTCTTCCCTCTAGAAGACGCCACCAGGGAGAACGAAGAAGAGTTAGCGAAAGATTACCCCACTTTACGAGATGAGGACTTCAAGCATTTTTCAAGTGGGAGAGGATGTAAGATTCCTCCTCAGCCTGAATAATGAATAAGCTTTACTTCAATCCCATGTAATCATTCCCTATTTCTGAATACAAGAAAATATTATTTTTCCTTGTTTTTGTCTAGAGAGAAGAAAAATTCTAGAGAGTGGTAATTTAATATTGAGATATTTTTGGATTAAACAAATTCTTCTAATATCAAAATATATTTCCCTAAGTTCAAAAAAAAATCTCTAAGGTGCATTAGGAATCAATTAAAAATGATTTAAAAGACCTTAGCCTAAGGGTCAAGATTTTTAAAATTTTTTGGATTATGGTCTAATTAAGGTTCCTATGGGCCAATAAGATTAATCCAAGTGTTGGGATGAGATAAATCCAATGAATAAAAGAAAATACCCAAAAATGAGTAAATGCTCACATAAGATGAAGAGTTGATTGAGTACAAGGTTTATTAGTTAAAAACTATGAGATATTACTAAAAAAATGAGATATTTTGGAATAATGATACATTTTTAACACCTTGGTAGTAGGAGGGGGGGAGACTTTAAGGTAGGTGTCTATTTCACACATGTGGATGAGTTTTTAATTCAAAAATATTTCTCTCCTCTCTCCTAGATCAAAATGGGAGCTAAACTGGTCCAAATCTTGTCCAAATTTAGCCAGACTGAAGTTGAAAAATTCTAGAACTTAGTTGGACTCAGTTGGTGGCCTTCCTCACCTATAAATAGACCCTCATTCTTTTGTATTCTCATCTGTGAGCTAGACCATGCTAGTATTAAATTAAAATAAGCATATTTTCTATTATCCTTTAAAAATCCTCTACATTTTGGAGAGATTGGAGCTTCTCTCTCTCTCTTCAACCATCCTTGGAGCTTTCCTCTCAACACACTAACCAATTGATTGGTTGGGGGCTTCTTCTAAGATAGAGAAGCAAGCAAATCAAGAGGTAATATGTAATTTCATGGTTTTTTCTCTAATATTCTCAATGTTTTCACTTCTCAACCCCTCTCAAGCTTGAGAAGTTTCAAATGGATTGTTTTTCAATGCCAACGAAGCTTTCTAAAGAATTCTAATGATTAATCACAAAAAGTTTATCTTTATGCTTAATTTAGGATATTTTTTAATGTATATCTCTCTCTCCCCAAAAGAATGGTCATTTCTATGACCAATTCTTATTCAAATGATGCTTCTCATTGATAAACTCTCAATTCAAAGATCAAACTCTATGCTAGTTAAGCTAGAGGTTAGAAAATGGCTTTTTACGCTTTTATACTAATAAACTTATGATTAATTTCATAAATTGGATTTAGGTCCAAATGATAGTTACTCTATCATAATCCTATTACTAAGTCTTATTCTTTTAGAAAATATTAAAAATTATCAGTAATAACAGCGGAGCTATGACAAAATTTTTAGAAAATTAATACATAAATCATTTTTATGCATAATGTGAAAAGAGGACTTCCTACCATGTTCTAGGATTAGTCATCCTATGTTAAAAGAATGATTTTCATCACTTCCATGGAAAGCTAAATTTTAATGTTTATGCATAAATAATCAATTAGAGAAAAAGATAAATTTTTAGTAATTTCATTTTTACGCAAAAAGAGGAATTCCCATGATAATGGAGATCCATGTATTTCGATGAAGAAAGAGAAAATTTGGTATATTAAAATAATGAATATTTTTATTTAAAATTAAAGAAGAATTTTAGATAAAATATTTTATGCATGAATAAATTTAAATGATGAAAGAGGAATTCCCATCATATTTGGAATTCAATCATTTAAATGAAAAAAGTGGAATTCTTGTCATATTTAAATTAATGGATATTTTTGTTTAATTTTAAGAGAAATTTTAGTTAAATTTATTTTTATGCATGAGAAAAACTTAAATGATAAAAGAGGAATCCCGATCATATTTGGAATTCAATCATTTAAATGGTAAAAGTGGAATTCTTGGTATATTTGAAATATGCATATTTTTATTTAATTTAAAGAGAAATTTTAGATAAATTAATTTTATGATAAAAGAGAAATTCCTATGATAATTGAAATCCAATCATTAAATGAGGAAAAGAGGGATTTTAAGCTTATTCGAAAAAATGGATAATTGTATTTTGTTAAAAGAAATTTTTTAATGATATTTAAGTAGAGAAAAATTTGAATTAAATTTTTGTGACAAAAGAGGAATTTTCACCATAATTCCACCTAGGGAATTAAGGTTGAGAAATTAAGTGGTAGAAAGAATATCTTTAGATATTTTATGTGGTTAAATCTCCAAATTGGTATTACCTAAAATTAGATTAAATGGAAGAAGAGTATTTTCATTAAAATCTGACATTCTCATATATAAAACCATTTCTTAATCTACTATTGAAAAGAAGGAATGAAATTCACAGTTGGAATTTCCTTACGATTAGAAGTTCAGTAGATGTTTATCTGAAGAAAATCCTTGTTAGAACTAAACCGAATGATTTTGGGTAGACCACGAGAGGGACGGTCAGTAAATCTACTTGTCCATCTCTTGATCTGAATCAAGCAAAAACCTCGTGACCGATTCTAGTTATTGAATACAAAGAATATACTACCGTTGAATTAACTAGCTTTTCCTTGACCAAAATCACCAAGAATCTAGTTGGATAGTCAGTCAAATGATGGGTAGATTACCCTGATGAGAGATCAAGGATTCTTATTATGAAATTGGGGATCAAGGAAAAAGGGTTTTGTGGAACCAATCTCAAACCGGGAATTTTACTTGCATAGAACCTCTGTTTTCATTTAAAGGACTGTTTTACGTCTGAATGATGTTGGAGGAAGCATTTGGTATGTGTTTAAACTAAGAAGAGGCTCGTTGTTGCAACAGTGGTGGCAGGGAGTTGTCGAGGGACGTTGCTCGCGTGGCAAAGCTTGCCGAGGTCTTGACCAGCCTCGGTGTACGGTTAAAATGGTGCGCTTTCGGTACGATGGGCGAGGACCGACGAAGCGGTCCTTGAGTGAAGCGCAAGGACACCTAATTAGGATCCTAGAGGGTTCTGACGAGGTGATAAACTCTTTTCCTCGGTACTACCCGGGCAAAACATAACCAAATCTTTATAAAGGAATCCCACCAATACAATGGTTGGGCAGTTGGCTATAACCCATGGACCAAGGCTAGATCGAGGGATTCCTGCGATACCATTAAGTTACGAGATTAGTAACAATAGCTAGATTAAGTCCTGAGAGAAGACCCTTGTTCTGTGGGAGGGAATCACCATTATAAAGAGAACCACAAGTCAGCATATCACCCATGCTCAATGCATGATCCATAAAAACAGGAGAAATCTTCTCCATCCTTCATGTGTGTGGCCAAGCACCATCAACATCAAAGAATATGAACAAACAGAACCATAGGTGAATGATATCCTCATGATAATGGCATAGGAAAATCCATGCTTTCTTGGAACCACACATTATCCATAAGCATATGCCACAATGCAAACCATCATCAATATGAGAGCGCATGGCATGGATAGGCAAATCATCCCCATCATTCCTTATTATAAAAGAATGGTATAAACCGTCCATCACATGGAAAACTCCATCAACATGGATCCCATCATGCATGGAAACACCATGAAAATTAGCATGAACCATAATGACATCATGGAGATCACCATCATATGAATGATCATCACATAAAAGAGCATAAGGGAATCTGCATCATGAATCATCATCATGAGAGTATCTGCATCTGGAACATCCTGCTCATCATGCACATGATCACCAAGCATGAGAATCATTGTATCATCATCATGATGATCAATAGAATCCAAGAACTCCATAATCACTGTATCAGCACCATGTTTAACACCATTATCATATAAGAGAATATCATGGAGATCCATGTCCTGTAAACCTGGAATATCATCAATATGATCATCATACATATGCATCGTAGGCCCAATCAATGGAACCTCCAAATTCATATCATGAGCATTTGGAACCTAAAAAATGCTCCAAATGAAACATCCTCCTCATGAACCATGGGAGAAATAGCATCATGAAGCACATCATCGAGCATGTACAACATCTACACATGTAGATGTGGGAGCAACATCCATAATCACAATATCATCATGAAGACAAGAGGAACTCTGGCTATCATCAGCCATATCACAAACTGTAGCATGTGGTGACATCGACTCCACTGAAAACGAATCACATACTCTCCTCCTCTCCATGAGAACATCAGCCACCAAAAAAACCATATGTTGGTGTCATAACAAGAGACTCCACTTTATGCACATCATCACAACAATGTTGACCATCTGTCAAACCTTGGGATCCATGCGATGCAAAGCTAGGGACATCCAAGAACTCCTGGAATTTCCCGCCTTCCTGGTTCTCCCATGCACCCTCAACCTCCACCATATCCATCCCAACCTCATGACAAACAATGCCAACATCCTCATCACTCTCATCTGAGTCAGAATCACTCTCATATGCCTCCTCTAACACCTCCACTGCTGATCTTAAAGTCTCTATCCTCCTCAAGCTTGAACAAGACTTTTGCCTACCCCCCTCATAGTGAAGATGCCACTCATAAGCACTATCTAATGCACATGAATAATGCTCTAATTTTTCCCTAGCTTTCTCCATTCTCCTATTCTCTATTCTCCTGGATGATGATGCCCTTTTCAAGGATTTAATGATGCCATACAATTCCTCCACAAGCTTGACAATGCACCATTTCCTACAAGCCTCCCCCTTGTGACAAGGCTCACACAAATAGGGGCATGTAGATGTTTTATGATCCCTCTCTAAGAAAGTCTCACACCACGTTTTCTTCTTCTTATTCCCCATTACGATGATGAGGAGTGTGGGCCCTCACGAAGGATGTACCACGTTGATGCGAGACCCGACCTGCACACTATAAGGAGAGCTTGGTGCTATACCAAGGTCCATGCAATGCATGAAACTAGGTTGACCATACAACTCAATATCAGATATGGAGGTAAGAAAAGAGACATGATAGCAAACATTGTTATTCAATTATTTCAGCTCTCCCCAATTTTGGAAATGAGTAATCATTGTTATGTTAATTATGAATAGCAAAATAACCTTTGATTCTCAGACTTGTGGGACTCACACGCCAACTAAGATTGCGACCTCAGACTGCAAATTTGAACACGATCTCCAAAGAATAGGGCATCGAGTTTAGAACATCTTGGATCTTGGCGTTAGACTTCAGCTTGGGGCTTGTAGTCCAGATCTCAGACTCCTGCTGGATGTAGACTCGTATCAGCTTGAACATTGATCTTTAGTTCAAATGTTGCAACCTATGAACCAGGGTCCGAAATCGGCTGGTTGACCCACTCTCCGGTGTGATTCTTCGAAATCCAGATGGGTCGGTGATCAAGAGCTTTCAATTGTGTCTGACCGAACCAGTCCGCTCATCCTCCCACACGTCGATCCGACTCAATATCTCGATGATCCACTCTTCCTTCCTTCAGCTCGGCTTGTCAAACTCCAGCAGGATTAACTCCAGCAGGATGTATTTAGCTCAGACACCAACTTGGTCTTCGTGAGAGTCCATATGCCCTCACACCGTTTCCCTCGGGGCTTTTGCTGATCGGTGTACCCCCAGAACTGATGTTTTTGCGAGGTGCTGCACATATACTCCACCGCTAGTCTGGATTTCCTTCGACGTCTGCTTCTTGCATTTGGACTGAGCCACAGCTGGTCGGTCGACTCCGATTAGGTCCACGTGCAAACGGTAGTTCAGGATCGGCTTCAGACTCTGCATCCAGACCCTCTTCCGGATGATGTCATTGGATTCAACGATAGATTCTCCGGTTGGTGGAATCCCCGACCACCCATTGGATGATCCACTCCCATCTACCCGCTACCGACAGACCCTTTGATCAGCCTTCAAATCACCAACTAGTGATGCTAGTCTAGCTGCAACTACCCATCAGAGGAAGACCTCCTCCCATGAGGCTGTATGAGCTTGCTGGCTACGTCAACTCCGGATGCAAGATCCCTTCACCAACTTGGATTCTTTGCCATCGCAAAAGTTGATAGCAGCACCTTCATCATCTCATCGTTTCCGGCTTCCTCCACAAGTGTGCAAATCAACCGCCGCCGAATTCTTCCCCATTCCAGTTTATCATGGTTGCCAAGTGTTAAAGGCAAAAGCCTTCAATAGAATTTAAAGGGGCATACACACAGAAATGATATAAATCACACGAGAGAGAGATTGAATGCCATTGTTGCCGTATTATTCATGAGTGTTTTTCTAAATACAAGAATGATGGTAGTTATGCTTCTATGCACGTTGTCGTGATGTGAACGGTATCACTGGGCAAGTGCGAGACTTCTGGCTGTGAGAGTGGCTTCAAATCCCAGCATGGAAAACAAAAACACATAACTCTTCAAAGAGCATAAGACATCTCCATTTTTGATGACATGTACATGTGCCAATTCACTTCAATACATCCCCAAATTCAGCTTGATGATTGCACATAAATTGTGTGTCAAGAGCATGACCAGTTCCAAGCATAGATCTCTTGATTCTTTTTCCAAATGCTTCAAACATATCACATGTAGGCATAACACAATCTACAAAAGATTTCCATATACATGTGACCATTCACATCACATATATCATATATTGCCAATTCCATCATTTCAAGATGTCTCTTGATCTCGTGAAAACCTGCTTTTAGATTCCAACAACTCACAAAGCAAAAGATGACATATGGCATATGTACAACATATTCATGTGATTTTAGAAAACTCCATGTCTAACAATCCAAAATCCAACCAAGTAGAAAATAAAATCCAAATCCCAGGAATCTCTTTGTATTTTGGATGCTTTCTTATTCCAAGACTCTCCAAACAAAAAAAAAACTTACCCAAAGCCTTACCCAAAAGCCTTCAAGGGGTAGTGTTTTTATCCAAAGGCTATATGATTTTAGAAAATCGTAAGTAACAAAAAACAACAAAAATACTTATCTCAGAGTTAAAAAAAAAGAAGCGAATTCTTGAATTTTTGCTTTTCCCATATTTTGCTTCACTGCAGTATATTCATCATGTATTGTGGGATTTTTGAAGTTCATGTCATTCGATAGCGCTTCATTTCCCCTTTAATTCAAACCCCAGGATGCCCTAAACAGTAGCCTTCCTCTGAATTTTTGAATCTCTGGTCGAATTCCCTCTGGTTTTCTCCTCCCCCCTCGTTTCTGCATATTTTTCCCCCTCTTATCTGCGTTTCTGGTTTCTTCCCATTTCTTTCCCGCAAGAGAATCGGGCTCCTTTCGCTTTTGCAGCTAAAAATTCGAATTTCCCCGGTTTGAAATACACTGCGCCTCCTTTTATTTTTGCTTAATATTCGGATATTCCATTTTTCAAAAAATCCTTCGCATGCCACGCAAGCCACCACCTTGCGTCTGCAGCTGCTATTGTCATTTGGATTCTCACGCAAGGGGTATTGCAAAACCTGTAAGCCTTTCCTTTGCAACCTTGGATTGTCAGAAACTAGTGCATTCTTGAGCCCAGGATAGCCATTTCCCAATCGGAAAGCAGTGACACCAGGCTTGTTATTCCGTATCAAAGATGATATGGCCCCCAAAGATTTAGTGCACACTGTGGTGTCTAGATCTGACATGAAATTGAAGAGTAAAGATTCTAGACCCTTCGCATCCATGACAAGCTGTTGGCATTTAGGATTGTTTTGAACCATCGTGCTCACAACCTCTGAAGTCCTAGCTCTAATAGATGCATTAGGGTTTTTCAAGTAGTTCAATAAAGGAACTAAGCCTCCGATGGCATGCAGATCATTTGCCATGTCGATGGAGTCCACATGTGATTGCAACTCCTCCAGCAATGGATGCAGCTAATGCTGCTGTTGCTTGAGTTTTGTTTGAGAGCTTCCGAAGATAGCGGCCGAATGCTCTTAATGCTATAGAGATTGCTAGAACAATTGCTAGTGCAAGTACCTAAAGGACAATTGTTTCCTGGCTGGGGCATTGTTGAAACACGATCTAGAAGCTGGAACACACGCTGGCTAGCACCAACTGCTCTCATGGCTGCTGTGTAGAGGCTTGAAAGAGTAGAAACACTTGAACGAGACTTGAACCCACTGTCAAACTGTATAATATGAAAGATGTTAGTGACCCTGTTGTCATCACTCCCTTCGCCTCGTTCAACATATGCTGAGAGCATCACATTCCATGATACCATGTCAAGCTTAAACAATCCTTCAAAGTTTCAAACACATCTTCTGCTTCAGAAATATATCCACACTTGCCCAACACTTTCACAAGGGTGTATATGGACGGCCTCACTCTGAAACCGTGATACCTCTCCATGGGTATAGCTATTACACTAGTAAAACAGCTTTGATACAGCCATCATTCTCAGGATTATTTATGACTTGTGCGTACTTGCCCCACACCACTTTACCAGTCGGAGTTACTTAGTAGACCAAGCTCACTCATATTCATCTCTATCACGGTTCCTTTTGTCATTACACCAAAAGATGTGTACATGGGACCATTGGGATTCTTTTTCAGCCCGATTATCTCCAAATTGAATGTGCACTTTAGTTCAAGATAAGTGACATATGCTTTGGTGAAGTGTAGCCCAGAAGAAACGTTCATAATGCCATTTTGCATGGATACATTTTCAACCATATTATCTACTCCCTCTCTAGAAGTGATCAATTTTGCTGGTCCTTCAGTCTTTCTTATGCCTCCATCAAGATCAAAAACTGCAACTAATCCCTCTTTGTTGTTAGCCTCATAAGGAAGTGATGTTGCCTTTGGTTTATTGATAATTTATGCTACCTCAAGGTTTACCATAAGCATAAAAACTCCATGATTCACACCACACTTATGTACAAAGGCTTTGAGACCTGGCTCAGTCTCAGCTCGTCTACCTTCCCTCACCCTTTTTACCTGGTGGACATTTATGAACCACATAGCCTTGTGCAAATGATAGGGTGATCTCTTGATTAGTGGGGGGTCGTTGATATACCTTATGGTGGAACACCATTTCTTGGAATTCCTCTTCTCGAATCTCATTACATTTGACTCGATGCTTGGTGTAGTCTCTGGCCTCCTTGAAGATAGACAACCATTGATGTTCAGAGATTTACTCATCCCTGAGTGTACATGTATCGATTCCCTCCATACTCAGACCATATTTGTCTCATGAAACTCTTGCTTCATCACACAGAACTTCTTTTGTTTAGGGTAATCAACACGTGGAGCCTTCCATCTTCTCATAAAGCCCGCAACAAACATATGACACCCTATTACAAGGGGGGAAATGGCACAAGCAACAACAAGCATGTATGCAAAGCTGTTTTACACACACACACACACACACACACACACACACACACACACACACCCTATTATAGTTACTGCTAGAAATATTCGGATGTGGGAGGAACCTAGAGACTTCATTATCAGAGACAAAGAAGCTCTACTTTCCATCTTGGCTCTATCATCAAGTGGCACAATAGGGTGGGCTGGCTAATTTCAAGGAAATGGCAAGGGTAAAGAGTAAAGAGGATGTGCAGCAAGCCAAGTCAGTGATACGAACACACAAACCCACTCATGTTCTGGTCTAGAAAACGGCATAAGCAACAAGAGTGTATGCAATGCATGCAACTTGCATTGTGCAACAACACGCAGAGAATGAGAGAGGGAGAGAGACTTGATGCAGCCATGGTAGATTTCTTTGCTGGAGGGGGCGAAACACCGACTTCTTGAGATTTTGTGTTTCGCACTGTTGTTGCTGACCAAGGGCTGTTTGCTAAAGGTCTTGCATCCCGCTTCCTCTTCCCATGGGTCCCCCTCCCCATGTTTGCCTACTCTCATGAATTCCCAAGGGCCCCACATGAGCTAAAACTGCACAAAATCATGAAAGACAGTTCTTCCACCTTCAACGTATGGCCATATGAGTATATGAAAATATTAAATGAAAATAAAAGACCTTTTTTAATCAATTTATATCAATATATATAACTTTATATCAATTTATGATGCTAACATTTTTTGCTAGCAAATTCATACTAACTAACACCTAAAGTGTAACAAATTAACATGTCCGAGCGGGATGAATATCAATGCTATGTGGCAAACCAAGCGGTTTCAATGTTTGGCTATTTGTCAAATTCTAGAGGCTCTTCGAAAGATGGGGATGGTGAGGAATACATGCGCCTCTCACGGTAGGAACTCCCACGATGGACGGAACCGTGTTGGAACCAACTGATGCAGCCGAGGTTCATGTGGGTGCGAGCGGCCGCGGATGAAGGAGCCAACGAGGTTTTTTTGTGTTCTTCAAACTCTCCGCCTTGACTTGCTATTTCCACCCCGGTGAACCACCCTGTAGTCCCACCGATACCTCTGCAAACGATTAGTTCTCATCGATACATTCCTTTAGGCCGTCGATGCCTTCAGTTTGGGCGGGTGAACCATCCTGTTACCACCATGACGGTCAAATACCTAAAGTTTTTTGGGCATTCATCGGATGATGCAGATGCCCATGTTTTGTTGTTCGATAGCACATGGCAAGTTAATGTTCCAGGCGTAATGGATCAACAGGTAGCCTTTGTTCCGACCCTCTATAAAAGAAGGTGGCTGTCTGGATCACACAGTATGGCACAGGTCATTTTTTGACTTATGATGCACTGCGCGATACTTATTGGCCCACTACTACCAGGAGGAGAAGACCTCCGTTCATGTGCTCGACAAGGTTGGTCAGATGAATCAAAAGGATCTTACGATGGAGGATTACACCACCAAGCTTCGAAAGCTCTTACGACAGTTGGATTGGCTAACCAACCGACGACGGAGATTGAGATTGAGGGAGCTTGACAAGGAGGGAGAGCTTGAGAGATATGGAGATTTTGCAGCAATGGAGAGCTTAGAAAAGAGGAAGAAAGAGGTCCAAAATGAGCTTTCCAAACCTAGAGTATGTTGGGGGGGAAAACACACTTTTGGGAAAAAATTAAAAAATTTCATTTTTTAGGGTTTTTAATCTGCACGATTCTAGGTGGGGGGACCTCTAAGTTTGGGCCCAAGAGGTAGGGGGACAAGAGTAGTAATTAGGCCCCATTAGCAAACCAAAGCCTAGGCCCCCTAACTAGGGTTAAAGAAGTCAAAAATGTGCACCCAGTCCCCTTCCTATTGGTCCATTCCTAATCAAAAGTTAATCCAAGAGGCCCTCTTTGGGTCCAAAAAATTCCTAATGCTCATTTAGTCAGGTTCACATTATGGACCGACCCCTTGTATGTTGTAGTAGTTGAGTACTAACCCATATAGTGTGTGCTATCTTTATGTTATGTTGGTTGAGTAGAGAAGAAGAAGATAGAAGAAATTCAGCTATCTATTTGTCTCTTGTGTCTTTCTCTCTCTTGTGTGTGTGTGTTTGCTTGCTAGGGTTTGAAGCTCTCCCTCTCCCCACATTCTCTTTACTGTCAAACAGATCTACAAGTGCCACCATAGCGACTATTTTGGAAGCAAATATTTCTATGCCCATATTTTGGAGCAAACACTAGGATGCCACCTTGATATTTTCACCAATGAAACCCTCTAGGAGAGGCGTATGACATAGTAGTCTATACATTTACAGCGTTCACAACATTTACACTATGTGACAAATTTTCGAGCTTTAAAGCCTTTTCATCACACTGAATGCTTCAATGCAATGCCATAGAATGCCTTCCCCCCATCACTATATCACCATGCTTTGAAAACATGGGCATCCTTGATGGTTTTACCGGTGAAACCATCAAGGGAAGGCACGAAAGCTTGCTGGTACACATGATACACCATGTATGCTAAACAATGGCATGTCATTACTTGATTGCATGGTAACAATGGCATGATAAATTGATTTGAGAGTAATGGCATGTCATTACTAATACAATGGTATGCTAAACAATGGCATGTTTGAGAAGAAGGGCATCTATGATGGTTTCTCTGGCAAAACCGTCAAGGGAGAGGCACGAAAGCTTGCACTCCCACACATGAAAGCCTGTAGGTAGCCATCACTCCCTTGACGGTCTTACCCGTGAAATTGTCAAGGGAGGGGACCATCTCTTGCAAACCATAGGAGACTAAAGCTTGCAAACCAACATTCAGCGAATACATTGAAGACCATACCTGATGAAACTTGAGAAGAAACATAGCAAAAACTTGAGAAGAAATGTTAAGAGAGTAGGGAGATGCGGGGAGAGTAGGGAGATCAGGGTTCAAGAAAATGTGTGTATTCATTTTTTAATAATAATTGAAACACTTTGAATACAAATTGAATGGCTCTCTAAGTACTCATGTCCATATATGGCACATTAATTGAGGATCATTTACACATGTAATTTTCAAGGAGTGAGGTGAGTTTAATGCTAAAATGGACTGCTATAACTTTAAAATCTAAAATTATCTCTAAATTGAATTACGTCTAGATCTCTAACAGAATTACGTCTGGATCTCTAACAGAATTCTCTTAGGATCTCTAACCTGTCAAGATCTCCAAATTGAAATTACTTTAATGAATTATTTCTCGAATTTCAAATAAACACTGATCTCAAGATGTAGAGCTTTTCATATTTTAGTCAAAGCATTCATGGTAGTGAAAGGGATATTGTGGGTGAGCTAAGTCAAGCTTTTTTTACAATTTGTTTTTGTTGTAGCTTGAACTGCCTCATGGTAGGAAGGATTCTTTAGCTTTTAAGTTTAGAATAAGCAAGATGAATACTACGGTGATAAGAGCTCAAAGAGGCACTAATCAAATAGAGCTTGCAACTGCAGATGTAATTCTCAATGTTTCTAGAGAGGAGTTGGCAGCACTGTTTGGATTTACAGAAGATAGTATTCGTGTAAGATTCCTCCCTCCAGCTTTTGAGATGTAAAGGTGTAAGAACCTCCCCTTCTGTTCTTGTAATCATCCCCTCTCTAAAATAGAAGAAAGATCTTGTTTTACCTTGTTTTCACCTAGAGAGAGAGAAAATATCTAGAGAGAGGTAATTCAAAATTGAGATATCTTTGGATACAAAAATTTCCCTAGTGTTTAAAATGGATTCCCATGAAATAGAAGTTCAAAATGAACTTTCCAATGTACATTAGGAATTAATTAAAAATGGTATAAAGGACCTTAGCCTAAGGGTGTATAGACATTTTAAGAAATTTTTGGATTATGGTCCAATTAAGGTTCCAATGGGCCAATTGGATTAATCCAAGTGTTGAGATGAGATAAATACAAAGAATAAAAGAAAATACCCAAAAATGAGTAAATGCTCACATAAGATGAAGAGTTGATTGAGTACAAGGTTTATTAGTTTAAAAATTAAGAGATATCAGTAAAAAAATGAGATGTTTTGGAGAAATGATGCATTTTTGACACCTTGGTAAGGAGAGGGAGACTCTTGAGGTAGGCGCATTTTTCACATATGTGGTTGGATTTTTTAATTCAAAAAAATGTGATATTTTTATCTCTCCTGGATTAAACTAGATCAAAAAGGGAGCCAAACTGGTCCAAATCTTATCCAAATTGAATCAAAAACTGAAGCTAAAAAATTCTAGAATCCATTTGGACTTGGTTAGTGGCCTCCCTCACCTATAAATAGACCCTCATTCTCTTGTATTTTCATATTAGAGCTATACCATGCCAGTATTATCTTAAAATAATCATATTTCTATTATCCCTTAAATTTTCCTCTCTTGGGAGCTTGGAATTTCTCTCTCTCTCCAATAGCCCTTGAAGTTTTCTCTTCTCCTCTTGGTGGACCAATTGATTGGTTGGGGGCTTCACTCTGCTAATTAAGAGTCAAGCCAAACTTTGAGGTAAAACAAATTTTTATGGTTTTTCAATTATCTCAATGACTTTCTTCTTCTCAACCCCTCTCAAGCTTGAGAAGCTTTCAAAATGATGGTTTTTATTCAAATCAAGCTTTCCCAAAGTCTCTTAATGTCTATTTAGATTAATGTTGAATTTTTTGCTTAATTTTAGAAATATTGCAAGAAGAAGGTTATTATACAGAATCTTGGTGCAGGTTTCTTTAAGAAAATCTCTCTCTTGAAAAGATTAGTCATTCCTATGGCTAGATCTTGAGAAAAGGATGATTCTATTTCATAATCTCTTTATCTTAAGCTAATCTCTAACTTTGGCAAGCTAGAGAAAGAGATTAGTTATTTTTCATGATTTTTAATCTAGAAAAAAGAAGGATTAATTCTCTTAATCTTGTTTATGGTATGAAAAATCCTATAAATTCATCCTAAATGGAAAGGAGGTTATGCTAAAATTTTTAGAAATGAGGAATGATTATTTTGGATTAATTTAGATAATTAATCATAATTACATATTAATTATGATGATAATTAATAATTAATCATAATTACATATTAATTATGGTGATAATTATGCTATTAATGCATAAAAATAATTTCAAGTTTGAAAGAAAAATTTCTATCATATTTTCATTACAAGATTTTATTCTTTTAGAAAAATTGAGAATTATAGCAGCAGACAGCGAAGCTATGGTAAATTTTTAAAAAATAATACATATCTTATTTTTATGCATAATGCTAAAAGAGGAGTTCCTACCATATTCTAGGATTAGGGATCTTATGCAAAAAGAATGATTTTCATCATATTCATGAAAGAATACTTTTTAGTATTTATGCATAAATATTTAATCAAGAGAAAATAGTAATTTTTGATAAATTTATTTTTATGCAAAAAGAGGAATTCCCATGATATTCGAGATCCAAACAATTAAATGTTAAAAGAGAAATTTTTGGCATAATTCAAAATATGAGTATTTATCAAAAGTGAAATTTTGAGTATTATCATTTTTATTGAGAAATAAGGGTAGAATTGATTTTTGTAAATCCCATGAATCTTTTATTCAAAAAGAAGAATATTGAATATATCTTATTTGAGAAATTTGAGAAAGAATGTGAAAATATCCATCGAGAAAACTTGGATAATTCTTAATCAAGAAAGGGAATCTGGAATCCCTGGGAGGATCAAGGATCCAATAAGAAAACGGAAGTTTAGATTTAATCTCATTAATGAAGCTTAAGGAATGAAAACACAATACATAGATGCTCTTTCTGAGTTTTTACTATAAAATTTCAATAAGGTTCATCTCTCCTTTTTAAACCTTCAGTAACACTTTGATACTTTGATTTAATGGGATCAAGAAAAAGTTACCTTTAACTAAGCCAAGCAATTGGTAGAAACTTAGAAAAGTTCTATCAGTATATCGAAAGTAGAGAAACTGCATTGAATGTGATGTGATGGATGTGAATGTGATGTGATGAGATATGTGAATGTGATGTGATGGATGTGAATGGATGTGAATGTGATGTGATGGATGTGAATGTTATGTGATGATATGTGAATGGATGTGAATATGATGTGATGATATGTGAATGGATGTGATGAGATGTGAATGGATGCAACGAGATGTGAATGGATGTGAATGTGATGTGATGATATGTGAATGGATGTGATGAGATGTGAATGGATGTGATGTGATGTGAATGGATGTGATGAGATATGGATAGATGTAAATAGATGTGATGATATGTGAATGGATGTGAATATGATGTGATGATATGTGAATGGATGTGATGAGATGTAAATGGATACAACGAGATGTGAATGGATGTGAATGTGATATGATGAGATGTGAATGGATGTGATGTGAATGGATGCGATGAGATGTGGATGGATATAAATAGATGTGTGACCTTGAGATGATCAAAACTATTTTGATGGATTGGCAGCCACACTATTTTGCAATCCTTCTTAAGAAGATCTGTCAAAGGTGCAGCTACCAAGGCATAATCTTTGATAAAAATCCTATACCATCCCGTGATTCCCAAAAACCCACGAGCTTCACGAACTGATTTAGGGGGTGGCCACTCCAAAATATCTTTGACCTTGGCGAGGTCTACTGAAATGCCATCTTTGGAGACGATGAACCCAAGATACTCAATTTGATGAGTAAAGAAGGTACATTTGCTCTTCTTGGCATAGAGTTTGTGTCTGTGCAAACAATTGCAGAACTTTACGCACATGCTCCTCATGCTCTTCCATTGATTTGGAGTAGATTAAGATGTCATCAAAGAAAACAAGTACAAATTCATCCAAGTTAGGACAGAATATATCTTGCATTAGGCGGTTGAAGGTTGTTGCAGGCGCATTGGTTAACCCGAATGACATTACAGTAAACTCATAGTGGCCATAACGGGTATTGAAGGCCGTCTTGGGTATATTTGCCTCCTTGACTTTGATCTAATAGTAGTAACCAAACCTTAAATCTATTTTTGAGAAGACTTTGGCCCCATGAAGCCTGTCAAGAAGTTCGTCGAGGGATAGGATACTTATTCTTGACAGTGACTTGATTTAGTCCTCGATAATCTATACAGAGGCGGAGAGTTTCGTCCTTCTTTTTTTGGAAAAGGACAGGTGCCCCCCAAGGAGAGCTACTGGGGTGTACGAATCCTTGCTCAATGAGTTGGAAAAGTTACTCCTTAAGCTCAATGGCTTCAGGAAGGGACATTTTATAGGGCATTTTTGAGATGGGTTGAGCTCCAGGGATCACCTCGATTTCATGGTCGACTTCTCGAGGAGGCGGTAGCCCTATAAGCTTGTCAGGGAAGATGTCAGAGAATTCTTGGAGCCAAGAGGGTTCTGTCTCCTTACTAGGTTCAATGGCTTTGTTGAGCTTGACTAAGAAAACTTGCTGACCCTTACGTGTTCCCTTAAGAAGATGATTTGCCTTGACTACCCTCGATTTAGGTTTTCCTGTTATCCCCTGAACAGATATTACTTGGCCATGCTCATTTTCAAAAGTGATACTCCCCTGGTTACAATGAATGCTAGCTTTGTTTGTAATACTCCCCTGTTATCCCCTGAACAGATATTACTTGGCCATGCTCATTTTCAAAAGTGATACTCTCCTGGTTACAATGAACGCTAGCTTTGTTTGTAATTAACCAATCCATCCCAAGGATTCCATCATAAATTCCTAATGTGGCAAGACTCTACACAGTGGCCATGAGTTTGCTCATTGCCCAGCTCAAAATCAAGGTTCCCTATAGAGTGGCAAGATGCTACTTCTTTCCCACCCACTGGCTAACTCTATAGTCATTCTTCTAGCTGTTTTTTGACCTAAGTTTAATTTTTGTAAACACCTAGGAGAAAGAAATGAATGAGTACTGCCACAATCAATCAAAAGCTGAAATGGTTACCGTGATGAGTGGCTGGGGTTTAGATTACACCAAATTGTTTATTCGAACCTTGGTGTTCTACTATCGCATGGACGATGGCGTGCCCTTCTTCAGCCATTTCCAAGGTCGGTGCTTCACTTATAATACAGGTGGTCCTAGCAACTTCTCCTCCGCGGCCTCCTCTGCCACGCCCACCACCTCTTGCACCTTGGTGGATAGGGATTCCACGGCCTTGATTTCCTCTGCCACCTTGGGGAAATGATGTTGCCATCTTGGGATAGTTGGCCCTAAAGTGTCCCGGCTCATTGCACTCAAAACACAGAGGGCCTTCTCTGGAAGAAGTAACATACGAGCGGGGGACAAAAGAGTTTCCTTGTCGCCCTCTATTGTAGTAGGGGAAATTCTGTTGGGGTTTCTTGTAGGGTTAATCTTTAGGATTTACCTCAGGGGGGTAAGATCTCTTTCGATGCTTAGGTTTGTCAATCCTCATTTCTTTCACAAGGGGCTTTGCTTGTATGAGAGAATCCTGTAATGTGCTGCTTGGCCTCATTACTTCAAGGCAGGAATCTAAGGGTTCATTTAACCCTTGGCAGAAACGAGCCACTTGTTGGGAAGTAGTCATAGCTGGGGCATACTTCTGAAGAGTGATAAATTTAGAATAGTAGTCCTCAAGAGTTAAGCTACACTATCTACGACTAAAAAACTCATTCATCTTTATGGATTCATGGGATGGGAGAAGATATCTTTTCTTCACGGCCTGCTTGATGTCTTCCCACATTTGAGACTGCTCGGTGAATCCCTTGTCACGGCACCATTGTTTCCACCAGAGTTTAGCATCTTCGATGAGGCGAAACCATGCAAGCATAGACTGATTTGCTACTCGGGCGGCGCGGCAGAGAAATAATCATCCATCGCTTCAATCCAGACTTCAGCATCCTTCTCAATCTTTGAACCTTATCCTCTAAAGGAGGGAGGTTGCATTTGCTTGAGTAGGAGCTTCTTCTCCTGGGTATTAGTATAAAGCGCATTGGGAAGTGGAGGGTGATCATCTTGGCCATCATTTATAAAAACAATTTTAAGATTACAAGATTCATATTTGCACAACGCTTATTTTTTGAGAGTAAAACATTGAAATCATTTTATTTCCAAATATTTACAAGGACGAGTTTTATTACAAAGATCCAAGACTAATATAATTAGTCTTATTTGCCATCAAGGGAAATTCCTAGGCTTGACTATGACATAAGGGTAGAGTGGTCCACATAGGTGAAATATGGGGGTTCTGCTGAAGTTTCCTAAGACTCTAAAAACTGATGGTAAGGGTGGTAGACTCTGGATTGGGGTAGTTCCCAACACAGCTACTCTATCACCAGCAGCAGATAAGATCTGCATCACTTGGTCATACACCCAGCGATCTTGAGGTATGCAAATCCCATCTATAGTCATAGAGGTGTTAGCCTTGGGGGTACCGACAAACCAAAATAAACAGATCATCTTCAACTTTTCAATCCAACGAATCCGCTTTAGGTCGGTGGTAAGGTTCCCAATTCGATCTGCTGGGATGAAGAAATATCTCAGCCCACGACTCCAGAAATCTCTACCCCATCCTCTTTCAATATGAGAGAAATGAGGGAGGGACATCTTCTCTAGTATCTGCACCATGGTGTCACGGAACTCGAAATTTGAGGAGTGACTAGCAGTCTCGAAGATGCATTGGAAAACTAGAAACTTCGAGTAGGCATCTTCCTCTTTCTACAATCATTCAAACATCAATTCAACTTGTTTGTTTTACTAGGATGTTTTTTTTAATTAGCATTATGTTAGGTAAAGCATTCATTACAAAACAGTCCTTAAATGGCAATTCCTAGGAGCTAAGATCGGCTCTGATACTAATTATAAGATTTCTCCCTTCTAAAATAGGAGAAATACTTAAGATAGTCTACTAAGTCTTGACTTTGAGAAAAATTTCCTATTCATCAACTGTACCTTGACCATGTAGAGATTGAAGGATACGATTCATAGGTAAGACCTAGTCCTATCCCGCACAGCAGGAGGGGGAGCATGATCTTCTAAAAATCAAATTACCCATAGGGTAATTGATCATAAATTAGGCAACTACTAGACTTGATTTCTAGAGGCAATGCTTTTTTCCTCATCCATGCAAGGCACAGCCGCTGGCCTAGTCTTCTAGAATAGAGTTGCCTAAGAACCTATTTATCTAGTATAGGGCTTTCACTTAATCTGTTGGAAAGCTACCCGACTAATCGGGTCCACCCGTCTGTAGGATGGTGCCGTCAGGGCATTCCATCCTCCCACTTTCCACCCTACTCACGCGTCAATTTGTTTTCTAATTAATCCTACCACACTGTTTGACATAAATAAACATGTTTCTTAATTAAGGCCCTTTTCACAAGGTTTGTTAAAACAGTCTTTTTCCACAATACAATCATGCCAAAGACAAGATATATATATATATAAAGTTTATACATGAATCAACTCCATACAAGCCAAACCGGCTCTCTTATACATGAATCAATTCCATACAAGCCAAACCGGCTCTCTTATTCTTTTCCTTTATACTACCGATGATCTAGAATTCGGCCTTCTAGCCTCTACATGCTAGGCAAAACCCTATGGGACCATACACCTCATCGTTGGCCGCCGCTAGTGAGGACTCAAGCTAGCCTGTGGCCCTCTCAGGCTCCATCGCTCGATCCTCTCGTCCCTCAGAGGGATGTCTGCACACTAGGGTGGGCTTATTCATCGCACTAGCTTGGGCCCTCAGAACTAGGCAGCATCATAATCTCTCACAGGTGAACCTTATTCTCCCAATGGTATGAGGGATACCTTGGGCCATTCTCGGGCTTTACTAACAACGCCGCCCGGCTACACAAGCACGGAACGGAGTTAGCGTCGAAGCCAGGAAAAACTTGCACTCTTTAAAGATAACAATTTCAATGCAATTTATTGAATACAACATCATGCAATTCGTAACGTCATACAATTTTATGTCATTATTTTAAAAGGAAAAGATACACATTTATTAACACTAATATAAAAAAACTCTTCTTTAAAAGATAACCAAGCTAACCTGGCCACCATTTCCTTGAGGAGCTTGTAAAGGGAGGGTTGGAGTCGCATCAGGAGCATCTTCCCTAATCTCGTAGTTGCGCGCTCCTCCCGAGACAATATTCTAACATTTCTGAGAAGGGGCCATCTTGGACATCGTCTTGTAGGGCTCGCTGTCGCGGTCGAAACGCTTCAATTAGATCTCAATTCTGAGATCGTTTGCTCACCGTATGACCAAAAGACCATAGCGCATGGACCCTCTCTTAAGGCAAAAACCTCTTATTAAAGTCCACGCAAATGGGGAGGGGGGGAATTGTGAGATGTCCTTAAGACAAAAATGTTTTGCTAAAGGGGAGAAGGACGCTGTAAGTCTCTTCACACCGAGGGGGGAGGGGGGGAGGGGGGAGGGGGAGAAGAGTTAAGGACACCGCCTCCTAGAAAGAGAGGGATAGAGGAAAATTTCCTTATCTGAAAAGAGGCAAATGAGGGGTGGCTGTACTACAGGAAGTACACTGCATAGGGACAGATGGCGGTATGGATGGCGGCACAACAAAACATACGCTACTCAAAAAATGCGTGTTGCCCATGGAGCAGGGGTTTATATAGCTGTGGGGTATGGGTACGGGCACTGCGCAAAGCAAGGATGAAAGGACGGTGTACCAGCAAAGGCTGTGGATCAGTGGCCTACATGGCTCTGGGGAAAAGGTACGGTGTCGGTTAACAGGGAAAAGAGTGGTACGCATGTACCTTATCTAGTCAGGGCAACATGGGATGGATGTGATGAGATGTGGATGGATTTAACTAGATACGAATGTGATGTGACAATATGTGAATGGATGAGATGTGGATGGATGATGTAAATAGATGTGAATGTGATGTGATGAGATGTGAATGGATGTGATGAGATGTGGATGGATGTAAATAGGTGTGAATGTGATATGAAGATATATGAATAGATGTGATGTGATGTGATGTAATGTGGATGTGGGTAGATGTAAATGGATGAGATGTGATGTGGATAGATGTGAATGGATGAGATGTGATGTGATGTAGACCTGGATAGATGTGAATGGATGAGATGTGATGTGGATGGATGTGATAAGATGTGATGTGGATCTGAATAGATGTAGACAGATATGGATGAATGTGATGTGATGTGGATAGATGTGATGAGATGTAATATGATGTGAATGGATGAGAATGGATGAAGGACGATGGGAATAGATAATATGAATGGGTGTGGATTAAGTAATGTGAATTAATGTAGAAGAATGTCGAATAATGAGAAATGATGTGGAACAATGTGAAAAGATGAGAGCTTGTTAGAAACTATATTTATGAAACCTGTTTTTAAAAGACTGTTTTATGTCAAGAATGCTGGAAAGCATTTTGACTATCTTGTCGATTATGGTCATGATCTGAGTGAAAGTTACAACAGCTGGATGGAGAGTCAATGGAGGACATCTCGTGTGTGGCAAGGTCGGTTGACCAACCTCGGTTCGATTTAAATGGTGAGCTTCTGGTACGATGGATGAGGAACCAAGAAAGCGGCCTATGAGCGAAGTGCTAGGTGACCTGCGAATGAGCCTAGAGGGTGCTGACCATACGGTTCTCGGGCTTTGAGTCACCCGAAGATACCCACATGTGCATTGAGGAAAAAAAAAGAACAATGAGTTGGAGTTGTTTTCTGAACACGGGCATGGATCTGGTTAATTGGCCTTGCTGGTCTTCAACGAATGAGTCCATGGCTCTTTTATATGGATCTGTTAGTTGATCTTGCTGATCTTCAACAGAGAGCCCATTGGGATCTTCTTATGTGATTATATTTCCAGGTACTATGAGCTAGGGACTATCGAAAATGCCCCTTGAGTGAGCAGGTGGTGAGCGTTCTGGTTGCCAATGAAGCCATAGGTACACTGACGAAGGAATGATTGGAAATTGGAATTCAAGCTAGATATTTTGGAGGATTATGATCAGTGATACTATGGTTTCATTAAAAGATTGTTTTAAAGATAGCTGAATCTGTGAAAAAGGTAATTTCATATTGGGTGTGTAAGTGGTGTGACTATCTTGAACTTGGATCCTATCAATACAGTGGTTAACCCATGGGATTGGATGGGGTTAGGCTAGACTAATGGATCCCTAAAATAAGACTCAATTCTGTTATGTTAGGATAGTTGAAGTAAAATCCCAGATAATCCTTGTCCTATGGAAAAGAATCAATGGTTGTGTCTCTTAATGGGGAAAAAAGCATTGGTCTCTATGATCCAAGTGCAAGTTCCTCCCTTGACCCAGCCATGGGACCTGTGGGTTCGGTCGGAATGTCAATGGGTAAATTTAAGGCTCCTGACTACGTTAGAATAAATTTTCCTAGAGGAGTCATCCGTGCTTCTGAGCAAGGGAAGTTTTTTTCGGGTTTGGTTTTGGAAGAGCCGAGGGATTAGTCTCTTTCCCAGATATCCATGGGCGAGGCCCCGAGTGAGAGGTTCTGCCCTACACAAGAAGTGCTACTTCCACTGCTAGCACCCCTGAATGCGCGATGGGGGCAGGGATCTTTCAATTCGATTACGTCAACTTGTAGGTGCAAAATCAGATGGCCTATCATTTGAGATGCCAATAATAAAGAGGGGAGATAAATTAATGTTTCACCTAGATATACAGTTTGGAAGATCCTTTGTGGTGCATGGAGAAATACCAAGTAGCCAGAAAACCACCATCAATGTTAAGGAGGAGTCATTGAAGAAGTCTACAAACATCCTTGGTGAGGAGTCTTCTAGTATCACCATTGTAAACATATTGAGAAAACTTCTAGAAAAAAACTCTCTCAAAACAAGTTTCTTTTTGGTGAGAGAAATCCACCAAGTTGAAGAGCTTCCGTCCAAGCACGATGGAAATATTCTATTTGAGTTACCATGTCTTCACCCCAAAAAAACAATTGGTAACAATGATAGCAAATTTGATGGACATGTCAGGACTGATGCTATCACAAGTAATGTGATAGGGTTTCCAAGGATTGTACAATACAAAAAGTGTGGTGGTCATTTGGAATGCACGAATGAATTATGCACTGGATTGTTAAAATCAAAAGAAAGAAATGAGCTTCATTGGGTAGGTCATTTGGCCAAAGTATGTCCCTCTGGTAGCAAAACTGATAAATTTGGGTCTCTAAAATGATTTTATTACTCTTGTCCACCCACTTGTATTGTTGAGCGCTCATGCAAGCTTATCTTTTGTTCTCCAAATGAGATTAATTATAAAGGAGTCAGATGGGGGATTATACATTTGGGCTATCACATGCACCCTGTTTGCTAAAGGAGTGACTAGATGAGCTTTGGTTGAGGCTCAGAGTAGAGTGAAAGAGATGGTATCAAAAGATTTTAATGGCAGACCAAGATCAATGTAGCAAAAGTTAGCTAAGGAGATTGTGATGCAGTCACAACACTATTTGGGAAGCATGAGGATGATGCCAAACCTTTAAACAAAGAAATCAGTGACTTGCTAGTAAAGTTGGCACCTATATTAGACAAGAGACAACTATCAAGGTGGAGAAAGGAAACCCAAGTTGAGGAAGGTCAGCCAGTGGGATATTACAATGCTTTTTTTAGGCTCAAGAAGAATATACTATTTGATTATTTCCAAAGCATGGTGTTTTCAGGAAAATTGGAATTCTCAGGGTTTGATATGTGCCATGTGCTTAAGATGTCCACTCAAGGCCCTAGAAATGGTACAGAGCTTGTTAACAAAATGAGACTAGGAGGTGAGCTAGGTATCTGCTGGATTTGTTTTGATTTTGTGAAGAGGATGCATGACTGGACTACAATGGCTTGCCATGTCTACAATCCATATGTTTAAGAAATGTAAACCATATCTATTGGTGATTTTAAGGTCAAGGATACAGAAGCTCAGACCCTGTTTTGGAACCTTCTTAACAGTGTGTGGTAGAGAAGGAGGAATACAAGAAGCCAGAATTTAGAAGATTTAGCTGATGAGGCCCATGTAAAGTGGTGTGTAGTGAGGATGGTCTACAATGGTGGTCCCAACAATGTGATGACGGGTCAGGAAAGATCTTGCTTGTTTCATTGGGAACAAAGCTTACAACAACACTGCAAAAAATGCATTCCACCACATAGCTAGGAAGAGTTTAAATCAAGATGCTGACGGTGGAAATCAACGCCATCAAAAAAGCTACTGAGATGGAATTAGATTCTTTACAGGCTTGGTTGAGACAAGGACATGCTAACAAGACAAAACTATCCATGTTAGAGACATGGCTAGTATGGTGGCATGCCAGAGTGGCACATTGGGGTGAATACATGATCAAGGTATGAATGGTGGCTTGGTAATAGTAATTTCTGGAATTTGTACACTTGTAGATTGTAAAATGTGTAGTTGTTATACTTGTTAATAAAGATATTGTGTGTGGTTCTTTTGTCAATAGGCAATGGAGACCAGTGAGAAGTTTTTGGTGCCAAGAACAAACTTGCTAGAGTCTATGCATGGTAGCTGGTTGGCATCAAATGATGGACTAAACTATATCTCTTTGTATAATGCTTGTCAAGGTGATCTTATGATGACAACCCTTTTGCAACAATCAAAATATGACTCATTTCTCAAAGGTGGGCACAAAGGGTGTGGGCCAGGTATACAAAAAATTAAAAAAAGAGGAGCCTCAATGTCTTCAATGCCATTTGGACCAAGCAACATCATAGACCTTAGTAATGAGGTAGCAATAGAGTTGAATTCTATAAAAAGAAGATTGTCCACAGATGGTGATGCACGAACAATGCAAAGAAAGTGAGAAGGAAGCATCCATACTCCCATCAAGGATGGAGACTCACATCGTCCAAAGTATGAGTATGTGACTCAAAGGTTAAGACAGCCTAAGCCATCCCAAAGAGAGCAACAAAAGAAAACACGGACTAAAATTGACATTCACCCAACTAGGTGGGCTATTCGAAGGACCAATCCAGGAAGCGAGGTTAGATGTCAAGGATTCCTACGTGACAAGGGAAAAAAGTGCAGTGATTTGATTGATAAAAAAGGAAGAGTTGGATTATTGGGTGTCCTAGCTCCTTGTTTTCAAGGCCTTGTTCAAGTTGCATTATAGGTGTCGAGAAGATCCAATATGTGTGGTTCTGTGGGAATGATATTGATCATACTCGAGAACCAACAAACATTATATTGGAAATACCAGCAAGTCGTCCTTGGCCAATTGCAAGGGGAACATGCTTAGACTCAAATGAGATGGATGCTTTGTGGGCTGCAGGCTTTGATCTACTGGAGTGTGAAATTTCACATGAATCAAGAGAAAGGGGAAATAAGGAGCCCATGCATGGGTCAAGCAATCACAGCAATGAAATATATGTTCGTCCATTACAACGAGATGGAAAGCAAGTGGTTGTGTTTAGGGTTGTAACTAAGGAGATGGAGGCAAGGATAAAAAAGGCAAATGAGATGACTTGCACAATCAATGTGACTGTAAAGTGTTGGTTGCAAATGAGCATGTTGATTTTACCGTGTCAACATTAGGAAGTAAAGTGCAAAGAAAAACATATAGTGTGGTTATCTCCAAATTTCCTTCCTACACTTGTGAGGACTTTCAAATGCAAGTTTGTGGTGGAAAGAGGTACATGCCCTGCAAGCATCTTTACTTTTTCTTCATAAAACATCTAGCAAAATTTTGTCCATCAAACTGCATTAACCAAGAGAGAGCTTCATCAAGCATTGAGGTGCAGGATGGAGAAAGAAATGGACTTTTGCATCGTGTGATGTTTTGGTGTTTTGGGATTGTAGGGTGGATATCTTTTGTTAAGTGGACAAGCTAGAACAAACCCGAGACTACATATCACAAGCTTTTGTTTTGGGATTGTAGGCTGGATATCTTTTGTTAAGTGCACAAGATAGAACAAACCCGAGACTACATATCACATATGTAGTCTCGGGTTAAGTGCACAAGATAGAACAAACCCGAGACTACATATCACATATGTTTTGAAAGTTTTATAGCCAAGTTTTGTCTACATGCACCTTGTTTTTGCCATGAGGCATATAACAGCAGCAGTAGGTACATTTTGTCTTTTCACATCTTGTTGGCACTTCAAATGATCTATCTTTTGATCATTCTACTAGACAAATTTGGTATGGGCATACATGCTAGGATTATGGATCAACTCTCTTTTGAGAATTGTGCATTTGTACATTAAGTTTGACCAAACATGTTTCGAATGTGAATCATCTATCTTTTGATAATTGTGTTGCCTTCTTGTAATGAGATGGGAAGCTGATGGCTGTGTTTGATGTTTTGATAGTTGCATTATCCAAATATTGCCTACACACACCTTGTTTTGGTCATGAAGCATATGTCTTTTAACAACTGTGGTTATGTCTAGACACTCACGTCTTTTTGGCACTTCAAATGATCTATCTTATTGAGATGCAAGATGGAGAAAGCAATGTTCTTATACCATGGTTTCCTTGTGAAATATGTCATATTTTATCATTAAAGTTCACTAATATTATAAAGAGAGGGACCCTTTTTTTCCCCACTGCTCGTATTTCTCATACAATTTCACTCGTATAATGCTTGCCCCCCATCATCCACATCCTCATAGACATCCTCGTTTTGTCATGATGGATGGTAGTACTATGATCATCAACATCAACCATTAACACATGTGTAAACAATCTCACCGTGAGAATATTCTTCTTTGTTTGCATCATGATCCACAGTCCCTAAGCCTTCATAGTAGTCAAATAATTGACAATCATATGTCTTCCAAACCGGACTCGAAACTGGATCATACAATGCATGATCCATTCAAAGCATGGTCATCATGAACCTTCCATGAACCACTCAATGCGTCACCCAATGCATGATCATGAACCTTCCATGAACCACTCAATGCGTCACCCAATGCATGATCATCCAAATCATGTTCATCATGTGTATCACCAAGAAATGTGTATCCCATTCGTTCATCAAAAAATGAGTACTCATCCAAAATGTCAGTAATGACCATGTTCTCACAACCTCATAGCATCATATTATGAGCTGAAAGTTACTCAATCAAAGCGCTTATGAAATCATATCCATTTTCAGCTTGCATATCCCCTTTGACCATGGATACATTGGTGAATTGTTGAGAAATAGTCGGCAACAAAGTATCTTCATCTTCTTGTTGTCTTGAAATTATAGCAAGCATGCCCTCCAATTCAACACCCATAATGTGTGCATAAAGCCCACATA
This sequence comes from Cibotium barometz, assembly GCF_041138505.1. NCBI lineage: Eukaryota > Viridiplantae > Streptophyta > Polypodiopsida > Cyatheales > Cibotiaceae > Cibotium > Cibotium barometz. The sequence goes on along the minus strand of NC_141047.1, from coordinate 28,809,742 downwards.
GTCAGACTCCATACATTAGTCAAATGTAAAAGTGAATGGAGATCCTCCATTGCTTTTGGTAAAGCCCAAATCTAGCAACATTGAGTGTAATAGGTCTCCTATCCCCACTCAAAGCAATAGGGAAACCAAGAGTCGGCACCAACAATTCACATACATTGATCCTCCTTATCTTGGCTTCACTTGTAGTAGTTTCACCATAAAACATTGTGCATTTCCTTTCTCCAATCACTCCTTTTGAATAGAAGAGTGTTTAACAATGTGGCTCATTGATAGACAAGGCTGAAGAGTATCTTTGATTGCACATATGCATTGAAGAAGAACCATACATAGGCATACTTGATCCATATGTATCAACTTGATGCATAGGCATACCAAATATATTTACCCCGCCTTGTTGCATTAAATATGAAGGTAAGTTCCCCTTTCCAAGCATAGGTCCATGACTTTGATCATCATAATACATACTAGCTTGAAGAGCATGTAATGTATTTTCACGTATTGAACCCAGAAGAGAAGCATTTGGAGTTTTAATAAGAAAAAGATAATAATCTACACTTTACCTTCTAATTTACTTGATTCTTTGATCACAGTAGAGGCCCCCAACCAATCAATTGGTTTGGTATGTTGTAGGAGTCACCAAGGAAGATTGAAAAGAGAGAGAGAGAGAGAGAGAGAGAGAGAGAGAGAGAGAGAGAGAGAGAGAGAGAGAAGCTCCAATCTCTTCAATTTTGTATAGGTTTTTAGAGGATACTAGAAATTAAGCTTAGTTTAGAGTAATAGCGGCATAGTTTAGTTCACAGATTATTAATAATACAAAGGAATGAGGGTCTATTTATAGGAGAGGAAGGCCACTAACTGAGTCTAACTGAGTTCTAGAATTTTTCAGTTTCAGTTTGGTTGAATTTGGACCAGTTTTGGACCAGTTTGGCTCCCTTTTTGATTTGGTTTGATTTAGGAGAGAGGAGAGTTAAAAATATCCTATTATTTTTGAGTTTTAAACTCATCCAAGCATGTGAAGCAGGTGCCTCCTTGAAGGTCTCCCTTTTCCTTACACATGTGTCAAAAATGAATGATTACTCCAAAATATCTCATTTTTTTATTAATACTTCATAATTTTTAACTAATAAACCTAGTACTTGGTCAACTCTTTATCTTATGTGGGTATTTACGCATTTTTGGGTATTTTCTTTTATTCTTTGGATTTATCTTGTCCCAACACTTGGATTAATCTTATTGGTCCATAGGAGCCTTAATTGGACCATAATCAAAAACATTTTGAATATCTGGACCCGTAGGCTAAGGTCTTCTGAATCAATTTTAATTAATTCCAATTGCACCTTGGAAAATCTATTTTGATTTTCTATTTTAGGGAAACATTTTTTTTATATTTGTAGAATTTATTTATCCAAAAATATCCCAATTTTGATTTACCACTCTCTAGAAATTTTTATCTCACTAGGCAAAACAAGAAAAAATGATATTTTCTTGTATTCAAAAACGTAGAATGATTACAAGGGATTGAAGTAGAGGCTTATTTGATATTTAGGCTGAGGAGGAATCTTACAAAAATCAAGAACTTCAAGAAAATCAAGAAAACTCAAGAAAATACTAGAACTCGATCAAAAGCATGGCTATGATACCAATGAAAGAAAGGCAATGAAAGAAAGGGTGCTTCTAGTTTAGCCTTGATTTAGCCTAATTAGCATTGGATTAGCCTAGATTAGGATGATTAGCCTAGGTTTAGCAAGAAGAGAGAGTAATTTACTTGTACATTGATGATTATCAAAAGATTCCTATGACATTGGCACATATTCACTTATATACTATGCCACTCTTTCACACTACACTTATTCATGTCCATGGGCATGCCCAAGCCTAGTCCAAACCCTTGGCTCCTTTCACATCCCCTGTATCCCTTCAACACTTCTATTGATCACCCACAACATCCATACTTGAAGCATTTCCATGTTAAGATCAAATTTTCAAGAAAATTTTGGAATAAATTTAAGAACATCAAGAAGCTCAAGCAAATCAAGAACTTCAAGAAAATAAAAAAAAACTCAAGCCAAGATGGCCCTCAATATCTTAGGAGAAGGACAGTGGATGATTAGAAACACCCCACTGCCCCTATTCCGTGGCACTGTGAATTTTCACCAAATGGACCTAAACCGTCAAGATTTCCTGTGTGGGTAGAGCTCCGAGACCTTCCCCTTCACCTGCACCCTCTGTTAAAATACATAGTGGAACCATTAGGGAACCTTCTTAGTCAAGGCCTGAATTTAGATATGAATCCCCGATAGCACCCACAAGCTCTTATCGAAGTAGATCTGAACTCAGAACTCCTTGATGAAATCACAATCAACTTTGATCTCAATAGTAGCATGGTTCATCTTGTTCTATTTAAAAATTTCCAAATGCATACTTTCACTGCTGCAAAAAGACAAGGCAATTCATAAAAAATTGCCCTTTCAAGAATCCCCTACTGCCCAAGATAGTAAGAAACCCCAACCAGATGAGTCTCTCCCCTTAGATCAAGATGGGCTTCAAATTTTTTAGAAAAAGGGTAAAGGTTCTAGACCCCTAGCTAATAGGCCTCTAGCTCGTATGAGGAATCATAATAGATTTACTCCGCTCCTTGTTGATGCTGCTGATCCTACACCTCTAGAAGATGAGGATCTAAGAACATCGGATGAGGATGAGGTGGTTCAGGACTCACAGTCCCACCTTACCCCCACTAGATTTCAAAAAGAAATAGATCAAATGGATTTCTAAGAGGATTCCCCAAGAAATGCTCTGACTCCTGAAGAAGAGAAGCTTCCAAACCTTGCCAACAAGGACATAGCTAAGGCTGGACCATCTGATTCCCTGCCGATACTTATTTAGGAAGACTCTCACCCTTTAACCGGGTGGCAGAATCTCCCCCTCAACTCATAACTACCTCATCAAGAATTTTCCTCCTATCTCCAACGTAGGTTTGAGTGTAGACTCCCCTATTGCTGAAGAGAAAAAGGCAGTAGGAAGAGGAAGCCACACCTCAAAAACCCAAAGAAAATAATGTTTAAATCTGTAACTCTCTCCTTCAATGTTAAGGGAATTACGAAGCCCCACAAAGCATCCAAGTTAAAAAATTGGCTCTTTAGAGAGAAGATATAGGTTGAATGCATTGGTCTCCAAGAAGTTAAAGCTTCAGGCACACTCCTTAAGGCCAATCTTGAGAAAATTTCTCAAGATTTAATCTGGTTTTGTTCTAAACATAGCTCGGGTAGTGGAGGCACGGCTCTAGAAATCCACAAGAAGTGGCAAGGTGCATCAAGGATGTCCTGGTTAACCCTACTAACAGATGGGTTAACCCTACTAACAGATGGGTGGCTGTGAAAATGGTCACGAACACCGAATGGTACATGGTTTCAATTTATGCTTTGGGCCCAGCTAACACTAGGCCCACTTTGTGGCAATCTCTTCTCCAACTGCATTTGCCTATTATTCTGATAGGAGACTTCAATATGGTTGAGAACAAACATGACAGGTTATTTGGATTGGGGCTCACTTTGAAAGGGATAGAGCGCAAAAAGAACTGGCTTGCTTGTAAAGGTTTTCATGATTTTTCCACCAGCGCAGAGTTTATTTCGTCTAATGGGAGATCTATCTCCTTTCTGAGGAAAGCAAGGTTGGATAGGTGTTACATTAGTGGGAGTATTGCCAAAGAATATAAGACCGTATTAGGTATTATGGGAAAAATCCCGCATTATGGGAATTTTGAAATTGAGAGGTTTCATGTATTATGGGAATTTCCCACTTAATGTGGGAAAACTTATTGTGGAATTTCTTAATATAGAACGGAGGAAGGTAGTGTTGATAATCACCGTTCAAACCAAAAAAGTGGTATTAGTATTTGTGCATAAACATATTTGAAAGGAGTTTGATAATCATGTAGGAAGGTGGTGTTGATAAACACCATTAATAAGAAAGTGGTATATGTTTCTTTGCAAGGACATGCACCAATTGAGTTGTACACTGCACAAAATTTATGAAACAATTGAACAAATAGGATAGAAACATTATTATATCAAAAAAATGTAGGAGGCACAAAGAAAAATTTCATTCAATAAGTGAAAATAAAAAATAAAAAAGATACCAAAGTACATCTCTTTTGGATATTAGAGTTATAACCTAAAAATCCACATTGTCAATATTGAATCTACAAATGCTACTCCTCATTGAAGGAACCATCAATATGAGCTTCCTCCTCACAAGCCAAGCCTAAGCATGCTTTTGCTTTACGGGCTTCCTTTTCTGGTATCTTGAATCTTTTGTATGGTGGTGGATTCCTTGGTTTCCATGACCAAAGAATTGCATCAGCATTTTCCCATACTTGTTCTTCTGCCTCATTAATTTGCCAATATCCCTTCCAACAATCAACAGAAGCTTGATGAGCATGTGTCAAACCTTTCTTCCTTGCACAAGTTCCCAATATTGAATCAAGAGTTTCTTGTAATTTGGTGATGTAGGCTCATTATCAATATCCAATTTAGCCATAGCAAGCCAAACTGGATAGATGTTTGTGTCATCTGGGTGCAGCATGACAAAGTGTCCTTGCTGAACATGTAGCATAGGGTTAAATGCCTCCCTCGTGCAGGCCCACAATAATGATCATTATGTTCTTCAATACTTAAGAATCTTTGTGCCTGCAATTGTTCAACATTCATATCATCTAATTGATGGGACCCTTCAGATTTTGGCCAAAAATCTGTGTACTTTCTTGCCTTTGATTGTATTGGTTTTCCAAGCTCTTCGATTACATTACTCCAATAATCTATCACGGGCCTATAATATCTTGGCACAAATGAACCATTACTTAGATTTTGCTAAAATTTTATGTAACCCTTCAATCTTGATATTACTTCTGCATGCATCTTTATATGCTCGGCCATTGGTAGTAGAGGTGGATCTCCTTTCGGTAACCTTGGTTTACCTTCACTGTTTGTCTTCCAAAGACGGTTACTTCCACTCCAATTACGAATAGTTACATGTGCCTTAAATTGCATTACCGGTGTGTCTCCTTCCATGAAGAACCTGAATAGAAGTGGTTTGGAGTGACCTATAAGTGCTTCTTGCCCATCACAAATGTAGCCATCACAATATGCCTTGAAATCAGGGACCTCTGTAAGCAAGAAGGGAGCTGGAGAAGAAGTTGAGCTGGTTCTTGAAGTATCCATCAAATGTGGTAAAGTAAAGGTTTTCCCCACTCTTAATTTCTCTGAAAACCTACTAAACATGGCATCTATATCCTCATGTAAATGTGGTAAAGTAAAGGTTTGCCCCACTCTTAATTTCTTTGAAAACCTGCTAAACATGGAATCTATATCCTCATGTGTATGTCCGACCATCAAATGTGGTAAAGTAAAGGTTTGCCCCACTCTTAATTTCTTTGAAAACCTGCTAAACATGGAATCTATATCCTCATGTGTATGTCCGACCATTAGAAATCCCAACTGTACAGTTTTGAAAGCATCCCATGCAACAAGCAATGACAAATAGGCAAATAAGTATCGATTTTTATTTTCTCCAACACAATTATCTAGTTGTAGCAACAAGTTTTCTGGCAACTTGCGAAACGAGGAAACCCAATTCATTGTGTCTACCTGATTTATACACTGATTTATACATGGTTCAACAATGGGATCTTTACCATCACTCATATTGTGGTTGTCTAAAGCTGTCCTTGAATTTAAAGCATGTAGAAGTGAAACATTGCTCCTTGGAAGCCCATTTACTACTAGATCACCAAGAGGATGCTTATCTATCCTCTCTAAGTTATGTAAACAACTTGCGATTGAGCCAATTGTTAGATTGGGATCAGATGGCCATAAACCATTCAAAATAAAGTGTCCATAATGACCTTCTGCATGTCCATGAGTGATCATACCAATCAATGCAATTGGTAAATTATATCCCGAATCCACAGAAGTACCCGTAGTCTGGGAATGGCTGTTTTCTTTTGATCCATCTTGTCATGGATGATGCATACATAATTTTGTGCTTGGGTTTCTAAAAATATGCGCCATGCATAGTGTAAGCTCCTGCAACTTTGTTGTTGTTGCATGTGAATATCTCTTTCACTGAGGAGCCTTGCTCTTTCTTCTAGACTAGGTTTGGCTTCTAGTTTTGCCTTGAGGCCACTACACAAGGTGCACTTGGAGAACTCACTTGCCTTTGTTAGGGACACTTGTGGGTACTCTTTATTCCAAATTCTACTAAACGATGACTTTGATAGCCTCTTCTCATGTCCCAACTGCTCAAGTGTTGCGTTGATTTCATTTAAAATGTCAACTTGCTTGAATATTGATGGAATTAACAACCTGGTTTTCCTTGAGCCATCTAGCATTGTTCTACTTTTGTGTGGTGCAGGCTCGGAGTTCATGTTCACAAATTCATCAAGTAGTGCTCTTGCCTCACTAGTATGTTGTAGGCCTCTCCTCAATACCCCTGTGTTTCCATGTAGATATTGACACACACCGGACTCAAACTTTTCCCTGTAGTAACGGTAAAAGGATGTCTTTGGTATACCATGCATCTCATACCATGCTCGGCAACAAACAATCACCCCATTTAACCTAAATTCATATTTAATTTTTTGAGCTGAATCACGATGCCAAGCTGTAGAAAGCACATCATATACATAATTTGTACGAGACTCCTGAGATTGTCCCCAAAAGTCTTGTCGTATCCTCATTAGTACATCACGATCGATTAGCTGACAACATTTTTTTGCACAACAATCAATGGATGAAATCCTTTGAACTGATTCACGTGACATATAAAAGGCAGAAGTTGGTTGTGGTCTCTGCTTTGGAATCTTGTTTATGAAAGTGTAGCATCTTTTTGCAGAGGTTTGGGCAACATTAACCTCATTAGTTACATCTCCATCATTATCCTCATTACATACATCAGCATGTTCAGCATACATGCCATTAAGCGGAACAAAGCATTGCAATGGGCTCCCAGCATTATCAGCAACATACCCATCTTCGCTAATAAAGAAATGTCCATGTAATAGATAAATTTATGAGTTTTTATGGTATAAAAATCAATGATTTTATTATTTGAGTCATTTCCACTTAGAATGAATTCTGAGCCCAAATTTAGAATTTGCGCACGATTTTACCCTAATATAGGATGTTACAACATCCAAATCGGACACTGGATCAAGCTAATACGCAAATTTTAGTCATTTTAGTTAAAAAACGGTGACCTTTAAACCTTAATAAATGCACGACTGGGTGTCCGATTGATGAACGGTCTGAACCCCAACCACCAGGAGAACCTCCTGGACAAAAAAAATTCGCCTCCCGGGGCAATCCGGCACGCAAATCGAGGCGAGCGTCCCAAATTTGGATACCCCATTCCAAAATTTGAACTGTACACACTTACTAGGGTGCCCGTATGATGGCCGCCCAAGAACCAAAGAACGGCCGCCCACTGTGTGGTCCACACGTACCATACGTGGACACCCATACTGCCCCAGACTAGATAAGGTACATGCGTACCACTCCTTTCCCTGACAACCGACACCGTACCTTTCCCCTAGACCCATGCAGGCCACTGATCCATAGCCTTTGCTGGTACACCGTCCTTTCGTCCTCGCTTTGCGTAACGCCCGTACCCGCACACCATAGCTATATAAACACCCGGGTGCTCCACAGGCTACACGTAGTTCTATGCAAGGTATGCCCTATTGTACCGCCGTCTGTCCCTGTGCAGCGTACTTGCTGTAGTACAACCGCCCCTTGCAACCACCCCTCTCACACCCCCCTCATTTGCCTCTTTTCAGATATGCCAATTTTCCTCCATCCCCCTCTTGCTAGGAGGCAGTGTCCTTAACTCTTCTCCCCCCCGTGTGAAGAGACTTACAGCAGTTCTCAGTCCCTCTCCACATTTTTGCTCTTAGGGACATCTCACAATCCCCCCCTTTTGCGTAGACTTTAATAAGGGTTTTTTGCCTTAAGAAAGAATTGTTATCTTTAAAGAGTGCAAGTTTTCCTGGTTTCAATGCTAACTCGAATCTGTGCTTGTGTAGCCGGGCGGCATCGTTAGCAAAGCCCGGTAATGGCCCAAGGTATCCCTCATACCATTGGGAATGGCCCAAGGTATCCCTCATACCATTGGGAGAATAAGGCTCGCCGATTGAGGCGAGAGATTATGATGCTGCCTAGTTCTGAGGGCCCACGCTAGTGCAGTGAATAAGCCCACCCTAGTGTGTAGACATCACTCTGAGGGCGGGATGATCGAGCGATGGAGCCTGAGACGGCAATAGGCCGGCTTGAGTCCCCACCAGTGGCCATCGACGATGAGGTGTATGGTCCCATAGGGTTTTGCCCAGCATGTAGAGGCTGGAAGGCCGAATTCTAGATCATCGGTAGTATAAGAATAAGAGAGCCGGTTTGGCTTGTATGGGATTGATTCATGTATAAATTATATATATATATATATATATATATCTTGTCTTTGGCATGATTGTATGGTGTAAAAAGGCTGTTTTAACAAACCTTGTGAAAGAGGGCCTTAATTAAGGAACATGTTTATTTATGTCAAACAGTTGGTAGGATTAACTAGAAAACAAATTGACGCTTGAGGAGGGTGGAAAGTGGGGGGATGGAATGCCCCGATGGCACTTTCCTATGGACGGGTGGACCCGATTAGTCGGGTAGCTTTCCAACAGATTAAGTGAAAGACCTACGCTAGATAAAGAGGTTCTTGGGCAACTCTATTCTAGAAGACTAGGCCAGCGGGGCTATGCCTTGCATGGATGAGGAAAAAAGCATTGCCTCTAGAAATCAAGTCTAGTAGTTGCCCAATTTATGATCAATTACCCTATGGGTGATTTGATGTTTAGAAGATCACGCTCCCCCTACGGGATAGAACTAGGTCTTACCTATGAATCGTATCCTTGAATCTCTACATGGTCAAGGTGTCGATGAATAGGAAATTTTCTCCAAGTTAAGACTTAGTGGACTATCTTAAGTGTTTCCCCCTTTTTAGAAGGGGGGAACCTTACAATTGGTATCAGAGCCGATCTTAGCTCCTAGGAATTGCCATTTAAGGACTATTTTGCAAAATGAATGTTTTATCTAACATAATGCTAATTAATAAAAACATCCTACTAAAACAAACAAGTTGAATCGATGTTTAAATGATTGTAGGAAGAGGAAGATGCCTACTCGAAGTTTCTAGTTTTCCACCGAGACTGCTAGTCACTCCTCAAATTTCGAGTTCCGTGACACCATGGTGTAGATACTAGAGAGATGTCCCTCCCTCATTTCTCTCGTATTGAAAGAGGATGGGGTAGAGATTTCTAGAGTCGTGGACCGAGATATTTCTTCATCTGAGTAGATCGAATTGGGAACCTTACCACCGGCCTAAAGCGGATTCGTTGGATTGAAAAGTTGAAGATGATTCGTTTATTTTGGTTTGTCTCAGTACCCCCAGGGCCGACACCTCTGTGACTATAGATGGGGTTCGCATACCTCAGGATCGCTGGGTGTATGACCAAGTGATGCAGGTCTTACCTGCTGCTGCTGATAGAGTAGCTGTGTTGGGATCTACCCCAATCCAGAGTTTACCACCCCTACCATCAGTTTTTAGAGTCTTAGAAACTACAGCGGAATCCCCATATTTCACCTATGTGGACCGCTCTACCCTTATGTCATAGTCAAAGCAAGGAATTTCCCTTGATGTCAAATAAGACTAATTATATAAGTCTCAGATCTTTGTAATAAAACTCATCCTTGTAAATATTTGGAAATAAAATGATTTCAATGTTTTACTCTCCAAAAATAAGCGTTGTATAAATATGAATCTTGTAATCTTAAAATTGTTTTTACAATGGTGGCCAGGACGATCACCCTCCACTTCCCAATGCGCTTTACACTGATACCCAGGAGAAGAAGCTCCTGCTCAAGCAAATGCAACCTTCTTCCTTTAAAGGAGAAGGTTCAAAGGTTGAGAAGGATGCTGAAGTCTGGATTGAAGCCATGGACGACTATTTCTCTGCTGAAGTCTGGATTGAAGCCATGGACGACTATTTCTCTGTCGTCGGTACTGGAGTAGCAAATCAGTCTATGCTTGCATGGTTTCGCCTCCTTGACGAGCTTACAGGGCTACTGCCTCCTTGAGAAGTCTCGAGGTGATCCCTGGAGCTCAACCCGTCTCAACCCGTCTCGAGGTGATCCCTGGAGCTCAACCCGTCTCAAAAACGCCCTATAAAATGTCCCTTTCTAAAGCCATTGAACTTAAGGAGCAACTTTCCCAACTCATTGAGCAAGGATTCGTATGCCCCAGTAGCTCTCCTTGGGGGGCACCTATTCTTTTCCAAAAAAAGAAGGACAGAACTCTCCACCTCTGCATAGGTTATCGAGGGCTAAATCAAGTCAGTGTCAAGAATAAGTATCCTATCCCTCGCATCGACGAACTTCTTGATAGGCTTCATGGGGCCAAAGTCTTCTCAAAAATAGATTTGACGTCTGGTTACTACTATCAGATCAAAGTCAAGGAAGTAGATATACCCAAGACAGCCTTCAATACCCATTATGGCCACTATGAGTTTACTGTGATGTCATTCGGGTTAACCAATGCTCCTGCAACCGTCAACCGCCTAATGCAAGATATATTCCATCCTTACTTGGATGAATGTGTGCTTGTTTTCTTTGATGACATCTTAATCTTCTCCAAATCAATGGAAGAGCATGAGGAGCATGTGCGTAGAGTTCTGTAATTGTTGCGCAAACACAAACTCTATGGAAGGGAAAAATTCAGAGAAAGAAAAGAATCTAATCAAGGGATACTCCACTCATGAAGGAAGCCTCTACTTCACTCATAGATTCACTCATAGACTATGTATCCCTAAGGATCCTGCTTTAAAGAAACTAATCCTCCATGAATCTCATGATAGTCTTGCTCTGTAGGACACCCAGGCTGTGCAAAAACATTAAATGCCATAAGAAGGAGCTTTCATTGGGCAGGCTTGAAAAATGATGTCCTTCGGTACTTGAAACAATGTCTCTCATGCCAAAGGATCAAAGCTGAAAGGGTCAAGATGCGTGGAAAACTTCAACCCTTGGATATTCCCCAAATGAAGTGGGAGTGCATTAGTATGGATTTTGTCACAAGTCTTCCCACTGTTCAAGGAGGATATGACTCCATTCTGGTAGTAGTGGACTTACTTACCAAAGTAGCTCACCTTATACCAGCAAAGAAGACCTTCAAAACTTCTGATGTTGCTCAAATATTCATCAAGGAAGTCCTCAAACTTCATGGTCTCCCAAAAAGGATAGTGAGTGACCGAGATTCTGACTTCACTTCAAAGTTATAGCAGTCCTTATTTCAAGCCGTGGGAACTCAACTTTGCTTTAGCACAGCTTATCATCCAGAGACCGATGGCCAGACTGAGAGAGTCAATCAGGTAATTGAAGGCATTCTCAGAGCATATTGTGGACGCAAACCAAGAAGGTGGATTCAATACCTTCCTCTGGTAGAATTTGCCTACAATGCATCTTATCATCAAAGCATAGGGATGTCACCATTCAAAGCATTCTATGGGCAAGAATGCTTGTCTCCTCTAAATTTCTCTAATCCAACCATAAGAGTTGAGGAATCCTAGAAAATGCTCGAAGAGATGGAGGAACAAACCAAGGCAATCCAAAAGGATATTAAAGCTGCCCAAGATCGACAAAAGCATTATGCTAACAACAAGAGGTCTGAAAGGATCTTCAAGGAAGGAGACAGAGTTCTTCTACGAGTGTGACCCAAATGAAGTTCTCTATCACTTGGAAAATATAAGAAGCTCAGCCCTAGGTATTGTGGTCCCTATACAGTTATCAAGTGTCTAGGTAAAAGTGCCTATAAACTCCAACTCCCAGCCCATATCAAAGTCCACAATGTATTTCATGTAAGTTTGTTAAAACCATATGTACCCAGTCTCGATCATATTCTTGATGATGAACAAGTTGAAATCCCTACTCAAGGAGTCCTTGAATTATAGCCTAGTAGCATCATAGATTCTAGGGAAAGGCAACTCCGAAATAGAAATCCCTACTCAAGGAGTCCTTGAATTATAGCCTAGTAGCATCATAGATTCTAGGAAAAGGCAACTCCGAAATAGAACTCTTGTAGAACATCTAGTACAGTGGAAAGATTACCCTGAAGAGGATGCAACTTGGGAAGATGAAGCTACACTCTTAAAGGATTATCCCCAATTCGTGACAAGATGAGGACATCTCGATTTCTTTAAGGGGGGAAGGATGTAACATACCCATCTTCGCTCTAATAAAGAAATGTCCATGTAATAGATAAATTTATGAGTTTTTATGGTATAAAAATCAATGATTTTATTATTTGAGTCATTTTCACTTAGAATCTTCAAATTTTGAGCCAAAATTTAGAATTTACGCGTGATTTTACCATAGTATAGGATTTTACAGCATCCAAAACGGACATCGGATCAAGCTAATACGTAAATTTCAGTCATTTTAGTTAAAAAGCAGTGACCTTTAAAAAGCAGTGACCTTTAAAAAGCAGTGACCTTTAAAAAGTAGTGACCTTTAAAAAGTAGTGACCTTTAAACCTTAATAAATGCACGACCGGGCGTCCGATTGACGAACGGTCTGAACCCCAAGGACCAGGAGAACCTCCAAGACAAAAAAAAATTTCACCGGGCGGACTGGCACGTAAATCGAGGCGGGCGCCCCAAATTTGGGTATCCCGCCCTAAAATTTAGACCGTACACACTTACTAGGGTGCCTGTATGATAGCCGCCCAAGAACCAAAGGACGGCCGTCCACTATGTAGTCCACACGTACCGTTACGTGGACACCCATGCTGCAGGACCAGATAAGGTACATGCGTACCACTACAACCGACACCGTACCTTTCCCCTAGACCCATGTAGGCCACTGATCCATAGCTTTTGTTGGTACACCGTCCTTTCGTCCTCGCTTTGCGCAGTGCTCGTACCCGCATCCCACAGCTATATAAACACCCGAGTGCTCCACAGGCTACACACAGTTCTATGCAGCGTATGCCCTGTTGTACCGCCGTCCGTACCGTCGTCTGTCCCTGTGCAGCATACTTGCTGTAGTACAGCCGCCCCTTGCAGCCACCCCTCTCACACCCCCCTCATTTGCCTCTTTTTAGATAAGCCAATTTTCCTCCATCCCCCTCTTGTTAGGAGGTAGTCCTTAACTCTTCTCCCCCTCCCACATTTTGCGTAGACTTTAATAAGGGTTTTTTTGCCTTAAGAAAGGGTTCGTGTGCTATAATCCTTTGCTTATACGGTGAGCAAATGATCTCAGAATTGAGATCCGACTGAAGCGTTTTGATCGCAATAGCAGCGAGCTCTACAAGGCGGTGCCTAAGATGGCCCCTTCTCGGAGATGTCAAAATATTGTCTCAAGAGGAGCGCGCAACAACGAGATTAGGGAAGATGCTCCCGATGCGGCCAACCCTCCCTTTACAAGCTCCTCAAGGAATTGGTGGCCAGGTTAGCTTGGTTATATTTTAAAGAAGCATTTTTTTTATATATTAGTGCTAATAAATGTGTATCTTTTCCTTTTAAAATAATGACATAAAATTGTATGAAGTTATGAATTGTGTGATGCTGTATTCAATAAATTGCGTTGAAATTGTTATCTTTACGAATTGTGTGATGCTGTATTCAATAAATTGCATTGAAATTGTTATCTTTAAAGAGTGCAAGTTTTACTGGTTTCAATGCTAACTCCGTTCCGTGCTTGTGTAGCCGGGCGGCGTCATTAGCAAAGCCAGGTATCCCTCATACCATTGGGAGAATAAGGCTCGCCGATTGAGGCGAGAGATTATGATGCTACCTAGTTCTGAGGGCCCACGCTAGTGCGGTGAATAAGCCCACCCTAGTGTGCAGACATCTCTCTGAGGGGCGGGAGGATCGAGCGATGGAGCCTGAGAGGGCGACAGGCCGGCTTGAGTCCTCGCCACAGCGGCGGCCGACGATGAGGTGTATGGTCCCGTAGGGTTTTGCCCAGCATGTAGAGGCTAGAACTTGGCCGAATTCTAGAGCATCGGCGGCAATATAAGAATAAGAGAGCCGGTTTGGCTTGTATGGAATTGATTCATGTATAAATTATATATATATATATATATATCTTGTCTTTGGCATGATTGTATGGTGTAAAAAGGCTGTTTTAACAAACCTTGTGAAAGAGGGCCTTAATTAAGGAACATGTTTATTTATGTCAAACAGTGTGGTAGGATTAATAAGAAAACAAATTGACGCGTGAGTAGGGTGGAAAGTGAGGGGATGGAATGCCCCGACAGCACTATCCTATGGACGGGTGGACCCGATTAGTCGGGTAGCTTTCCAACAGATTAAGTGAAACACCTACGCTAGATAAATAGGTTCTTGGGCAACTCTATTCTAAAAGACTAGGCCAGCTGTGCCTTGCATAGATGAGGAAAAAAGCGTTGCCTCTACAAATCAAGTCTAGTAGTTGCCCAATTTATAATCAATTACCCTATGGGTGATTTGATGTTTAGAAGATCACGCTGTCGTGACGTGTGCGGTATCGCTGGGCAAGTGCGAGACTTCTGGCTGTGAGAGTAGCTTCAAATCCCGGCAAGGAAACAGAACATATAACTCTTCAAGGGGCACCACCAGCAGAAGCTGGAACCATAATATTTACATACCAAATCTCAGCAAGACATATGAGTTGTACCAAAAACCATCATAAGCATCATGGTTCAAAGCAAAATCCAAGCTTGATAACATTATAACACAAGCAAAAAAAAACAACTCCCTTTTGTCGCAATCACCGACGACCCCCTCTCCTCCTGTCTGTCTCTGCACAAGTGCCCGCCAACGCTCTTTACATACAAGGTGGCAACACTTCTTTACTTCTTCACCTGTCTGCAGAACCCGGGGCTTCAGTCTCTCTCACCTCTGCAGACTCACGAGCCTCTTCTCTGCAAGCGAACTCCCTCGTCGGCTCCCAGTGCATTCAGCTACTGCTGCTCTGTGCCAGCCTTCTCTTCCTTGTACACACGGCGGCCAGCTCTCTTCATGCCTGGCCACTTTGACCCCCCACCCCTTGATACATGAGGTGGCAACTTCACCCAGACCCGACTGTTCCACGTTGTATAATCACCAGCCTGGCCTGCTCCTACTAGGTGGCTCCACACTACGCTCCCCAGAGCCCTTGACGGCCACCCCTTGCGCTGTCAACTGCACTCCAGAGCCCTGCAGCTCGACCCAAGGTGGCCTTCCTTTCTCTACGTCTGTCTGCACAAGCACCCAGCCAGGCGACTACTTACCACGTTAGCCTTCTCACCCTGCACTGCCTTCGCTCCAGGCCACTGCTCACAAGGCGGCTCCTCTGCTCGCCTCTCCCTTCGCTCGATCACCCGGGTGCCTCCAGCTAGCGCCAACAGAGAGCTTCTGCATCTCACAGGCGGCAACCTTGCCTTGCCTCTCAACTCGCCTCCCTCTGGCTACAACAGTACCCGCCCCGACGCTTCACACATGCAAGGCGGCTACACCTTCTTTACGTCTGCACAGCAGCTGTAGTGCCTCCTCTGTAAGGCTGCTATTGTCTTCCCGTCTATCCTCGCTTTATCACCAGCCAGCCTTGCTATACAAGGCGACCACCTTTTCTAGTGCTTTCACCTCTGGTCTCGCCGAATCCCACCAGTCGGCTCTGCCCACACCAGCTTCTTCTCTATCTGTAGTAGCTGCTTCCCAGAGCCCAAGTAGCTCGACCCAAGGCGGTCACACCAGAATCCCTCGCCCCTTTGCTTTTTCCTACCAGGTGGCCCACTCGACTGTCTTCGCCAACCTTCTAGAGCTTCCTGAACGTCTGCGCTGGCAGCACATTGTCATCTAGGCAAATAGCCAAATGGCAGGCCATGCTAATATCATTTTTTTATTTCTTTTAAGGCCTACAAGATGGCTGCCTCAACATTCCCTCATTTCACACCAATGATTTTGTGCCATCCCTATCCACATGTAGCCGCTCTCTCTCTTCCATTTCACCAATTTAAAGGCAACATTGGCCCCATAATCTTTTATGCTCCCATGCTCCACATACCCTTCAAATGCAGCTTCCAATGCCCACTGTACTTGGGATGCGCACACACTTCCAACAACCGAGCAGCTGATATCATCTACAGGTTGACCTTACTTCGGACAGCAAACCCAAAACAAATCCATCCACCCTGTACTCCTGTCACTCAACGCATTCCATAACAAAACTCTCCATACACGCCATGCATCCATATGTACACAAACATGAACAAAAAAAGCCCTGTTACTACACGTAAAGGCATATATACATCTTGTACACTATGGCACTTAATCCCATGCATCTGGATTTGCATTTAATGGCCTCACATGCATGGTTTCACACCATAGACATGCCATGGCATGACATCCACCCCCTCTAAACCTGCACACCCTCCGGTATGTGCCAAGTCATCATCAAGATCCACATATATCTGAATGTCATCTTCATACATTAATCAGCAAAAAGAACCTGTCATCTGGCCAACCCCCATGTTTGGAACACTTTAAAGTGTTTCAAACCAAGCTTTGGTATCCATAAATATCAAACAAGTAAAAAAAACAAAGCCTTCATGGATTATCCACCATTGTTCTGCATTCAATCCCCAGATACATTTGTCATGGTTGCCAACAATCCATATACCACGATCAAATACCCATTTGCATTCCACATGAGCCTCCTCCATTGACTTATAACATATCCTTGGTTCAAATACACATAATGGCATCATAGCAAGCCATTCATCACATTGTGCTCTTTTGCATATTACCTCCTCATCTATCGTCACCACCAATATGCTGTCAAAGCCTTTACATGCTTCACATGCATCTATGCAAACTGGTGCAAGAAAATCAAGGTGTGATGCTACATCAAAATGTCTCGGTCCATCAATAGCATAAACATCAAAAGCATCATCTTTGCCATGTAAACAAAACACATCTCTAGCATCATCAAGAGTGCAAGAAGCCTAATTCATAGATTGTTGGTTACCGATGTTTGCAAATAGAAACTCATCATCATCAAACAGCTGAGCCATCCCAAGATCCTCACTGTCTTGAGCAATAGACTCATCCACATAAACATTAACTTCACTAAACTGATCCTCTAACAAAACCTCCTTGTCTTGAAAGAGAAACTCCAAACAAAAACCACCATCTGCAAAGCAAACATCCTCTGAAACAACATTCGTATGACTTCCGGTCACATATGCACTATCCTCCATAACATCATTAGCAACATGCATATCATCAACACCTTGAACACTATCAAACAAACATGGCAAAGCATTCATAGAAGCATCATAACCATCATCGATGGCATCTCCTTCGTCATTTTCCCTCTTATGCTTTTCCTCTACCTGTGCCTCCTTATTCTGGCATTTTGCAATGTAGGCATGAACAGATTGAGAATCCACAGGTTCTTCCCAGCCAGTCTCAAGACGTATACAGTCTCCTGCCTTATGCAAAGCCTGCTTAGACACCTTCTATGACGTAATTAGCTCCATTGTTGATGGCCAAAAATCTTCATTCTCATAGTCTTCATCCTTCTCAGATTCTTGCTTTGATTGACCGGCCTTTAACCCATAGGTTACTGCCTCAACCATAGAGATGGCATGGCTGGCAGCCATATCTTCAACCAACTTTTTAATCCCTCCTTTCCCAAAGTTTGTGCTTAACGGAAGACCAGTCTCTGTAAGGTGGATTTTTCCATCTTTGAAAAATACAAGTTGGTTTCTGAGGGCTTCCTTATAGCTGGCACAGTCTTTTTTTACATGTTCTTGGTCATCACACCATATACATCTGAATGTAAACCCTTCATTGCTTTGAGGCTTTTGCATAGAAGCCTGCCCTAATGGTAGCCCTTTTTCCTCAATCCTGGACATCTTCAATTTTAGGTCTCGTATGCCCTTAATAAGCTCATCCATCGGCCCTTTTACCTTTGGGATTGCAGCAGCAGGTTTTGGTAGATTCTCAGGGGAAACAGTTATAGGAGTTGCTGAGCTCATCACCATTTTATCCCTCCTTCGCTGCCGCTTTGCTAGCATGGTGACCGCATCCTCGACATCATCCCAATCATTCTTTAGCCCCTGCTCTGTATCCTTATCCTCAAGGAGAATTTCTAGTTTTTCTTGGAGATCTTTCCTAGCTGCTTGTAAGAAGAGCTCTGTTTTTTCCCTGTCTAAGGTTGTGCGCTCCATCCTTGACAGCTGGGCATAGCGCTTCTCAAACTCTCTTAGCAACTCTATGGCAGAAATTCCAAATTTGGGTTTTGTAACCCACTCCAAGAAAGTTCATTTGGTCACCCGCTCGGAATCCTCCATAAAATAATCATCCTTCAAAGCAAGCTTGAACTCCTCCCAATTTTTGCCACCATGTGCTACCTGTAATCCTCTTATGCGCTCTCTTATTTTTTCGGGAACACATACCAGCTCAAAGCTTCGAACCATATCCTCCTCAGTCACCCTTTTTAGCTCCATTTCCTTTGTGTAATTGCGCAGGTACTTTGTGATGTCTTTACCATCAAATTGATCCACCTTCTTCACGATTGACTGCAGTGCTTTAGTCGTGGAAATTCGCCCCCTCTCAGCTGCTTGTGTTGTTGCATATACATAGTAAACATCTGAAACATTTGCATAACCCCAGGTTCAAAATGAGCCCCTGTCCCTCAGGATTCTCAGCCATAACTTGAACTGTGAATTTCACCACTAACTCTCACCCCAGCAGTTTCACGTCGGGTTCACCAATGATGTCGTGACGTGTGCGGTATCGCTAGGCAAGTGCGAGACTTCTGACTGTGAGAGTAGCTTCGAATCTCGGCAAGGAAATAGAACATATAACTCTTCAAGGGGCACCACTAGCAGAAGCTGGAACCATAATATTTACATACCAAATCTTAGCAAGACATATGAGGTGTACCAAAAACCATCATAAGCATCATGGTTCAAAGCAAAATCCAAGGTTGATAACATTATAACACAAGCAAAAAAAACAACTCCCTTTTGTTGCTATCACCGCGACCCCCTCTCCTCCTGTCTGTCTCTGCACAAGTGCCCGCCAGCCCTCTTTACATACAAGGTGGCAACACTTCTTTACTTCTTCGCCTGTCTGCAGAACCCGGGGCTTCACTCTCTCTTGCCTCTGCAGACTCACGAGCCTCTTCTCTGCAAGAGAACTCCCTCGCCGGCTCCCAGTGCATTCAGCTACTGCTGCTCTGCGCCAGCCTTCTCTTCCTTGTACACACGGCGGCCAGCTCTCTTCACGCCTGGCCACTTTGACCCGCCAGCCCTTGATACATGAGGTGGCAACTTCACCCAGAGCCGACTGTTCCACGCTGTACAATCACCAGCCCGGCCTGCTCCTATTAGGCGGCTCCACACTACGCTCCCCAGAGCCCTTGACGGCCACCCCTTGCGCTGTCAACTGCACTCCAGAGCCCTGCAGCTCGACCCAAGGCGGCCTTCCTTTCTCTGCGTCTGTCTGCACAAGCGCCTAGCCAGGCGACTACTCACCACGTCAGCCTTCTCACCCTGCATTGCCTTCGCTCCAGGCCACTGCTCACAAGGCGGCTCCTCTGCTCGCCTCTCCCTTTGCTCGATCACCCGGGTGCCTCTAGCTAGCGCCAATAGAGAGCTTCTGCATCTCACAGGTGGCAACCTTGCCTTGCCTCTCAACTCGCCTCCCTCTGGCTGCAAAACAGTACCCGCCCCAGTGCTTCACACATGCAACGCGGCTACACCTTCTTTATGTCTGCAGCAGCAGCAACTGCAGTGCCTCCTCTGTAAGGCCGCTACTGTCTTCCTGTCTGTCCCCGCTTTATCACCAGCCAGCCTTGCTATACAAGGCGACCACCTTTTCCAGTGCTTTCACCTCTGGTCCCACCGAATCCCACCAGCCGGCTCTGCCCACACCAGCTTCTTCTCTGTCTGTAGCTGCTTCCCAGAGCCCAAGTAGCTCGACCCAAGGCAGTCACACCAGAATCCCTCACCCCTTTGCTTTTTCCTGCCAGGCAGCCCACTCGACTGTCTTTGCCAGCCTTCTAGAGCTTCCTGAACGTCTGCGCTGGCAGCACGTTGGCATCTAGGCAAATAGCCAAGTGGCGGGCCATGTTAATATCATTTTTTTATTTCTTTTAAGGCCTGCAAGATGGCTGCCTCAACATTCCTTCATCTCACACCAATGATTTTGTGCCATCCCTATCCACATGTAGCTGCTCTCTCTCTTCCATTTCACCAATTTAAAGGCAACATTGGCCCCATAATCTTTTATGCTCCCATGCTCCACATACCCTTCAAATGCAGCTTCCAGTGCCCACTGTACTTGGGACACGCACACACTTCCAACAACTGAGCAGCTGATATCATCTACAGCTGACCTTACTCCGGACAGGCCTGTAAACAAACCTAAAACAAATCCATCCACCCTATACACCTGGCAACGCATTCCATAGCAAAACTCTCCATACATGCCATGCATCCATATGTACACAAACATGAACAAAAAAAAAGCCCTATTATGCGTAAAGGCATATATACATCATGTACACTGTGGCACTTAATCCCATGCATTTGGATTTGCATTTAATGGCCTCACATGCATGGTTTCACACCATAGACGTGCCATGGCATGACAACGCTCCCCCTGCGGGATAGAACTAGGTCTTACCTACTATGAATCGTATCCTTGAATCTCTACATGGTCAAGGTGTCGATGACTAGGAAATTTTTCCAAGTTAAGACTTAGTGGACTATCTTAAGTGTTTCCCCCATTTTAGAAGGGGGGAACCTTACATAACTAGGGTGATACTATCCACTTGCAGCATAGTTTAAAACTCATTTGCACTTTCATAGCCACACCCACCACACAATCATCACCAAGTTGTTGAAAGTTGACACATTCAAATGGAAACACATATAAGATAATCCCTTGATTGATAGTCTGCATCATGCTCTCATCCTTTAGAAGAACCATCTCATTCTTCCAAGATTGTCAGATTTGCATGTCAAGTTCTAGAGATGTTATCGGTATTGCATCTACAATTGGAGGTTCCACAAGCTCTTCTTGATCTGCATCACTGCATCTTTCACTCCACTCTCCAAATTCCAGCTCCCTTGTGAAAGGCCTTAAAAGCATTTTTAGCCAACGAACATTACTCCATAATGCATTTTTTAGATAAATGGTATCCATTGTAGGGAATGGTAGTTCCACATCCTTCAAGCATTCCTCCACAAAGTAATAACACATTTCCTTGACCAATCTTTGTTCCACTACAAGTGGAATTTGGATCAATTCTACACACGCAGCCAATACCAACAGAATCATTGTTCAACATCATGTAGACCCTCCCTCCAGATTGGAAATCTATCCTGCACATAATCATGTTACACTTGTTAGACTAGTAATCAAATCTTGCAAGCAATTTTTTTTAGATTGGAACCTACATCAGACTCTACCATGAAGTATAGCTCTACCATGTGGCCTAGCTCTATCATATGGTAGAGATAGAACCCATTGAAGACTATCTCTACTATGTGGTGGAGATGGACTTCAAAGCATTCTAGCGATACCATGGTGTCTAGATAGATTATTTTGATATAGCTCTACCACATGGTAGAGCTAGATCAATGCATTCTAGCTCCACCACATGATATAGTTACATTGATGCATTCTATCTCCACCACATGGTAGAGCTAGACTTCAAAACATTCTAATGCTACCATGGGGTCTAGATAGAATACTTTGATATAGCTCTACCAGATAGTAGAGCTAGATCAATGCATGCTAGCTCCACCAGATAGTAGAGCTAGTTCAATATATTCTAGCTCCACCACATGGTAGAGCTAGACCTCTAGGCATTCTAGGTCTACAACGTGGTTTATGGTACAGCTAGATTGATGCATTCTAACTCCACCACATGGTAGAGCTAGACCTTAAAGTTCTACGATGTGGTCTAGGTAGAATACAGCTCTACCAAGTGGTAGAGCTAGATCAAATACTTTGAGGTCTAGCTCTACCATGTGGTGGAGCTAGAATTGTATTTAAGGTCTATCTCTACCATGTGGTGGAACTAGAATGCATCGATCTAACTGTGTACCATGCAGATCAACAAAACCAATTACTCCAAGAAGAGACCTACTTCACATGATAAGAACCAAGGAGCTAGAATTGCATTTGATCTTGCTCTACCACGTGGTAGAGCTGTATTCTATCTAGACCACATCATAGAGCTAGAATTATTTGAGGTCTAGCTCTACCATGTGGTGGAGCTAATGCAGATCAATAAAACCAATTACTCCAAGAAGAGACCTACTTCACATGATGAGAACCAAGGATCTAGAAAAAAGGTCAGATTCGATTAGTCCTAAAAATCTATATAAACTTGTAGTCTCTCATTCAATGCAATAGAAGTGTTTATGTAATCATGGTTTGTGTGTGAATTGATCTTCCCTAGTCCTTGATACCTAACAATATATGGTAGGAATCAATGTTTCAAATTTTGGGCTTGTTATAGGAATTGCATCTGTAATTGGAGGATCAGAATGATCCCCTTCTTCATCACCGCTATAGCTTTCGTTTGATCAAATTAAGTTGCCATTCATGATAGTAGATTGCAAAATAATCTTTGGCCACCATCGAATGGCACTCCATAATGAATC
This sequence comes from Cibotium barometz, assembly GCF_041138505.1. Lineage (NCBI taxonomy): Eukaryota > Viridiplantae > Streptophyta > Polypodiopsida > Cyatheales > Cibotiaceae > Cibotium > Cibotium barometz. Next base: position 28,787,005 of record NC_141047.1, on the reverse strand, counting down.
TTGGAGAGATGAAGTATCCATTGTAGGAAAAGGTAGGACCACATCTTTCAACCACTAGTATGGATACATTTCCTTGCCCTATCTTTGTACCAAAATCCCCTTGAATTTATACATATACTTTAACCTAAAATAAAAGCTATAATCAAACTTATAAGCTTACAGTTATATTTCTTAAATAAGATATAATATAGTAGCATTAAAATAAGCTTTTATTAACTATAAGTTACTATAAGCTATATAGTTATAAATATATAATTTAAGTTTCTATAAGTTATATAGTTATAGTTGTAGGTTAATATATAGGTTAATGTATATAATTTAAGTCACTATAGGTTATTTATAAACTTTAAATTATATAGGTTTATATATAAATAGGTTTGATTTATATAGCTATAGAAAGTTTATAAATAAGATATATAAAGTATAATTATAAACTATAAATAGACTTTAAGTTACTATATTCAACCTATAAGCCTATTTATATATATCTTTAAGTCTATTTATATAATCAAACCTATAGTTACTATGGTTAATCTATTAAACCTATAAGCTTATTTATATATCTTTAAGTTACTATAGTTAACCTATTAAACCTATAAGTCTATTTATATATACAAGATAATTACTCTCTCTTCTCACTAAACCTAGGCTAATCCAATGCTAATTAGCCTAAATCAAGGTTAAGCTAGAAGCACCCTTTCTTTCATTAGTATCAAAGCCATGCTTTTGATCCATTTCTAGTATTTTACTTATAGGTGCAATACATGTAAAAGTAACAATGAAGAATATGATTGATTAGCCTTTGAGAAATCAAAACTTGGTATTACATCATTATGTGAAGCTGTCTTATGTAAGAAGTATCAAGGATCCACATACAATTCTTTGATATGCACATTTGGGAAATGCCACAAGTACCTTGACTAGCTTGTCTCAACCATTTCACATGGGCACCATTGCACTCTAGCTGGTCCACACTCACATAAACGCCTAAAGATTCACATAATGATGTAATACCAAGTTTTGATTTCTCAAAGGCTGATGTGAAGAGAACTTTAATGTAGGAGAAATTGAAGATAGATGTGACAAAATTACAATGTGTTTTTGAAAAAACATTGAATTTATGTACATCCAAACATTCCATAGAAAAGCAGATCTCATCACATTTCACAAATTAGATGAATAGCCATTAGCCTCCCCCAGTAACATCTCTTTCCAAGTGACTTCTTGAGGGTGATTGGGCGTAGTACATTTTTCAGCAAAACAAAGAGAATGCTGGTTGGATTTTCTAACAGTGCATAAACATATGGGAAATAGTTTCTCTCTTTGTTGTTGCAGTTGTGACAGAGCCCATTTCCTATCCCGAATAGAGCTACTCTATCATTGGTCGAGAGTGCATGGTGTAGTACAAGCCACATAAGACATGACATTTTAGGAGGGGCATGTTTAGACTAGAGGTTCATAATTCCTATAATTCCATTGATGTCTACTCCAGCTAATATGTCATGTAGGCTGTAACGCCTATGAGACTGACGGAAGATCAGATTGCCAGACGGGGCTTTAGCATCAACGCCTCGGCCGCCCCGGAGCACTAAGGACGTGGCCATCCGGGGTTCAGTGGGAGAGGACACCCATGCAAAGTCATGGGTGGCCAGGCTAGTGTGGACGGCAGGCCACACACTATATAGCTTGGGGGATGAGGGGTAATCCTCATTCTTCCTCTGTGGCTAGGTGGTGAGCCAGAGGCCGTCCCCTCCTGTGGGTAGCACCCGTAGTGGTGCTACGGTGATCTAACATTGGTATCAGAGCTTGGCGTCTGGATCGTGAGTGGCATGCAAAGTGGGCCCAGCCATTTAATGATTGGCTCTCAATCAAATTTGGGGGGATAACCTTATCCCAAAGGTCCTACAGAGCAAGAAGTCATGGAGAAGAAGATTACAAGGAAGGTTTCCTCTATTTTCTCTCTCCCTTGCACACACCCAAGCTCTCCATTGCAGGTAAGCAATTTCTGTGTTTTTTTTTTGCTTTGGAGCTTGTCAATTTGTGTTTAATTCTCTGTAAGAGAAAAAGTCGATTGTGCATTCAACGGGAGAAGAGGTTGACTTGCACGCGGGGTAATAGCCCACTGTGTGTGGGGGAGAATACGACCAGCCAGGGGAAAGACGGAGCTCTCTAGCTAGAGAATAGTCGCCGCACCCAGCCATAGCTAGCTGCCCAGGGCGGCCTGCTTGGTGCAGTCGTCGACGGCCAACCCACAGGCGGCCAGGCCAATGCCGGCCAGCCTTTCCCTATAGTGGGGGGGACCGTGTGTCAAGCGAATTTTTTTAAATCCAACGAAACACCGCTGACTTAGTCATGATGCTACAGAGCATCTCCACACGGTTAGACACACTGACAGTCGCCTCGGCGGTGGCTGGTACTCCGACTCCTCGTGTGAGTGATAGACGAGCTCCTACAGCACGGGTGAGCGTAGCCTCGCGAGTGGTTGCAAGAGTACAGAGGCCAATGCGCCTGCGGGGCTGTCCGTAGAGGTAGCTTCATCATTATTGAAAGACTTGAAGCTGCCTAGTTTTGGTGGCGAGGAGAAGGAGAGAACAAGGACTCGGTCAACATGTTTCTCGCGAAGTGGTCACTTACATGCACTGTGAGATAGCAGCTTAACCAGGTGTAGCCCGTAGAGGCTAGCCTCTCATTAACCGGCAAAGCATACAAGTGGTGAATGAGTTTGACAACTTGTCCTGCCACTTGGACGAAGTTTGAAACGATGTTTTGAAAAGAGTTTTTTGCCTATTAATGAGGTGGAGAGAAGCTGTGGGAGTTATGGGACAAGTGCTCGATGGAGAACAAATCCCTGACTCAGTACATCTCAGACTATAGGGAGATAGTACTTAAGCTAAAGGGAATCGATGCATTCCAAACATTGCGAGGCTTTAAAAGAGGCCTCAAAGATGATTACCTTGAGTACATAGATCCCTTACAGCCTAAAGACTTAGCACAGCCAATTAAGTATGCACAGATATTTGATGACATCAAGCGCCGTAGTGTGCGTGTGGTGGTTCAAGCAGGGCCAAGGGTAGTGAGAAGAGGAGGTCAAGCCTTAAAAGAAAAGGGTTCCACAGGGATAAGCAGGGGGATAGGATGGACCAGGGAGGACAGAATGGTCATTGGTCAAAAAAACTGCGACCATCCAAAAAGAAAAGAGACAGCGAAGTCCAAAAGAAAGAGCAGTATATTAAAGCATGAAAGGAAAATTGCTGCTGTAATTGCAACGATGCAGGGCACACAAAGGCTAAATGTCCAAAGCTTAAAGCCAGCACGAGCGACAAAACGAGCCCAAAAGAGATGGTAAATCCTCTAGGTAGTTGCATACAGTTCAGAGACTCTATGCAAAGACTCCCTCTTAGTTCCGCAGAGTTCAGAGAGGTGACAGTGTGTCATTGTGATGAGCATCACGCTTGTTCAGTGACACCAGCGATGTGGCAGCCTATTGTAGGCTCGCATGACATGGTGCGCATGTATGGTACCATAGGTGGCCGTAGAGTCATAGTTTTTATTGATGATGGAGCTAGCCACAACTTCTTGAACTACTTGTTAGTCAAGAAGTTGGGGTTGACTGAGGCCCAGAGCGATCATGAGTATACTGTTGGCCTAGCCAACAGGTATGACATAACGGTATGGAATGCCATAGTATTGGGGGTCCCATTATCTATGCAAGACTACGAGGCTCCACTTGACTTTTAGGTCATGCACTTAGCCAGAGCAAACGTACATCTAGGCAGGGAGTGGCTGTATGGCTTGGGCCCTAGTCTAGCTCAGAGTTACCTACATAATATGCTACATTTTGAGCATGGAGGTAAAGTCATTACCCTGCAGGGTGACCATAATGTCCCAGCCACACCACTCATTTCCTCCATGGAGCTGTGCACAGCGATCCGCAGAGGCCAGATAGCAGAGGTATATGCTTGTTATCCTCTTTTAATTTTTGTTTCCATAGATGAAACTATAGATGATGTTTGCATAGACAAACAAGGAAAAAAAATAGCCTTGGACGAGACTCACTGTTTGAAAAACTTGTTGGCATGCATGCGATTCAAACAAGAAAAAATCCAAGGTGAAAGAGACATTAAAGAAAAATTACATAGATACTTTAATGAATTTATTAGAGAAATTTCAAGATGTTTTTCCTGATGATTTGCCAGATGGCTTACCACCATCTAGAGAAGTAGACCATGGCATCGAAGTTATGCCAGGATCAAAACCTATAAGCAAACCTACTTATAGATTAAGCCACTCCGAGGCACAGGAGGTGGAAAAACAATTGACGGAATATTTGAACAAAGGCTTCATTTGGCCTAGTTCAAATCCATGGGCATCGCCTATTCTTCTGGTAAAGAAGAAAGACGGATCTATGTGGATGTGCATAGACTATAGGGCTCTTAATCAAATAACGCGACGATTAAGAACAAGTATCCAATGCCACGCATGGATGAGTTGTTTGATCAACTCTATGGATCGAGATACTTTACAAAAGTAGACCTGAGATCACGGTATCATCAGGTTAGAATTAAAGCAGAAGATGTTGCAAAGATAGCATTTAGGACCCGTTTTCAAAAATTTTGAATTTTTGGTTATGCCATTTGGGCTAACCAATGCTCCAGTGATGTTTATGATGCTGATGGACAGCAATCTACGTCCATATTTGGGAAAATTCATAGCAGTTTTCCTAAATGATATTCTTGTGTACAATAAGACACAGAAAGAACACATAGAGCATTTGTGTCTAGTGTTCGAGTTGTTGCGAGAGCACAAAATATTTGCAAAGAAGAGCAAATGTGAATTTTTTGAAATAGAAATTCACTACCTTGGCCATATTATATCCGTCGATGGTACGCGGATCAAGCCAGAAAAAGTAGAGGCTATTCTTAAATGGCCAACGTCGAAGAATCTTGAGGAACTATAGATTTTTCTTGGCATGTCGGGGTTCTACCAACAGTATGTCAAGGACTACGTGAAGATCGCAATCCCATTGACTGACCAGTTAATTACGATCAAAAACTAAAAACATTAGTTGGGGGGAAGCCCAACAGAAGAGCTTTGATAAGCTCAAGGTGACCGTAGCAACTGCACTTGTTTTTACTATTGTCGATCCAAAAAAATGAACAGTTTGTCTTGGAAACAGACGCTAGTAATGAGGCCATTGGGGCCGTACTTATGCAAAGGGGACTCCCAATTGCATTTGAGAGTAAAAAGTTAGATCGTGCATAGCGTAACTACTCGGCTTACGAGAGCGAGAGTTACTAGCAATAGTTCATGCACTGAAAAAGTGGAGACACTATTGATATGGTGCTTCTTTTGAGGTCCGAACGGACCATGAAAGTCTGAAATGGCTTTCAAGTCAAAGTGAACTGAAGGGTAGAAAAGCTCGGTGGTGGGCAGAGATTCTAGAGGAGTTTGACCTTCAGATACGTTATGAGAAAGATAAGTATAACGTGGTGGCAGATGCACTTAGTCGCATGCCACAGATTAATGAACTTAGTTTCACAGTCTTCAAAAATTATTTCTTGGAGTGGTTTATGTGAGCATGATCCATCTTTTACAGAGGTCTGGCAGCACGCCGTATGCGCACGCACTTCTTCACAGACGCGATCACCTTCCTCGTTGGCATGGATTTTTAGTCCAGAGAGACTGGCCAAAGGTGCAACAGGAAGGGAAGGGAGAGTTAGTCCGGAGAGACTAGCCGTGTCTTCTGGGTATAGTTTGGAGCCGGAGAGCTCTAACGTAGGCCCTTCACTCATCACCTTTGACTGCCACCACGGCTTCAAAGGGGGGTGATAAACTTCGTCAGGGGGAGAAATATGAGTATGTGTACCAACTATTGGTGACTTTTGGGCCCAAATTCTTAGAGAAAGTCATGATAGTCCAAGTGCAGGTCATCCCAGGATTCAGAAGACCTATGCACTAATGAAAAGACAGTTTTATTGGCCTAGTTTGTTTAAGGACGTCCAAACTTATGTGCTAAAATGCAATAAGTGCCAGGTCAATAAACACAAACGTCTTAAGGTTGGAGGACTACTCCATCTGCTGGCGATTCCTCAGGGGAAATGGGAAAGCATTTCATTACCGGTTTACCCAAGACGAGTCAAGGGAATGACTCGGTGTGGATGGTAGTGGACAGGTTAACTAAAATGGCAAAGTTTATCGCCACGAAGAAAACTGTTAAAATGCCAGAGTTGGCAAAACTCTCTACTGAACATCTCTACAAGCTATATAGCCTAGCCGTAGATATAGTGTCGGATAGAGATAGAAAGTTGAATAGTCATTTTTGGAGGGAAGTCTTCAAAAAGTTAGATACTACTCTGAGTATGAGTACGGCAGATCATCCGGAGTCTGATGGTGAAACTGAAAGAGTTAACCAAATTCTAGAGGATACATTGCGTTCTTATGTTAGTAAGAAGCAATCTAATGGGAAGAGTACTTGCCCTTATTGGAGTTTTCCTATAACAGCTCCAAACACTCAATGACTGGATTTACACCATTCATGTCAATGTATGGATTCCAGCCGAGATCTCCGATGGCTGTAGGCCTAGAAAAGGAGAAGATTCAATCTGTCAAGGATTTCCTTGAAGATATGAATGATATGCTCAGAGCCACACGTGAGAGCATTCGTAGCGCTCAGGATCGCACTAAAACTTATGCAGATAAAGGACGTAGACTGGTGACCTATGCAGAAGGTGACTTTGTATTCCTCAAGGTTCCTTTGCGAGGTCAAAAACCATGAAAATGGGGAAGTGTGATAAACTTTCTCCGAGATATTGTGGTCCTTTTAAAATCCTTGAGAAGATTGGGGACGTAGCATATAAACTTGAGTTACCGGAGAGTTCTCAAGTCCATCCTATCTTCCATGTCAGTAAACTGAAGAAATCAGTTCACGGGTTAGAGAACATAGTTTCTCTAGAGATTTTGGTGGAGAGCCACCAAAGATACCACATGAACCTAAAAAGATTCTAGGGTATCGGACAAACAAACCCGACATAAAGTATACCAGGAAGTACTTGTTAAATGGATAGACAGGGATGAGGAGTCAGCTACTTGTGGGAATGCCGTAATGCAATTTCCAAGATGTTTCCCCAGTTTGTTTTCGAGGACAAAAACTCTTCTTAAGAGGGGGTAATGTCATGTAGGCTGTAACGCCTATGATCGATGGTGGCAGACCAGATGGCCAGACGGGGCTTTAGCATCAACGCCTCGGTCGGAGCGCCAAGGACGTGGCCATCTGGGGTTCAATGGGAGAGGATGCCCATGCGGAGTCATGGGCGGCCAGGCTAGTGTGGACGACAGGCCACACACTATATAGCCTGGGGGATGAGGGGCAATCCTCATTCTTCCTCTATTGGCACCCACAGTGGTGCTACGGTGATCTAACATAATATTACATCTTTTGTTCAGTTTGGAGTATAGTTGTGGATCGCAATTTCTAAATCATGGAATAGGCAGTAGGGAGTTCTGATTGTTCCATACAAATGTCCTAGGCAAGAGCACACCTTTGGACTGAATGTAATGCTCATTGTGATCATGCCACAGTGTTATCTTGTGGAGGATCATCATGACATCTTTTGCATTAAGTCTAAACTATTATTTCAACACCTCTGCAAACATCCGCTTCTATTCAGTGAAGTTCCATATGTCAGCACCCCAGACTAAGATGCCCTTTTTAGAGAGTTTTTGAGCCGTCTTGTACAATTGCAAGGGGATGTAGTCCTGACATACAATTGAGATCCAGATAGAATCTTGATGATAGATGTGCCTGTTGTCAGCCTAATATTTCATTGAGCTTTAAATTCATTTTGACTCTATTCGAGGATGACCAGAGTCTTTTGACCAGAGGGCTGCCCTTGGGCTTGATGGGGATTTTGCTAAAGTACAAGGTCAATGCCGATAGATTTTTCCACCCATTACATTCTTGGACAAAGAAGAGGGAGGAATCCCTATGAAGAAGTAAGGCCCAGTCCTCCAAAGGGTTCAACAGGCTTCTTATCATCCATTTACTAGACATCCTGTCTGCCAGTTTAACTAAATCTAGGATACCTAGACCCCCATTGTTTTTTGATAGGGTATAGTATTTCCATGCTACCTTTGGGATCCGTAATCTGTGTGCATCACCTCCCTAGAGGAAATTTCTACAGAGTGTCTCGAGTGGTTTGAGATCAGCTTTTGATGGTCTCTAGCAGGAGAGGAAGAAGATAGTCATAGGAATTAAGATGTGTTTCAAGAACACTACTCTTCTTACTAGGCTGGATTGCATGCCTTTCCACATGGCAAATTTCATTTTGACTTTCTCCATAATCCACAACCACCTTTGATGCATGTTGACCCCAAATCTCATTGGAATACCACGTAACCTGAAAAATTGATCCTTCCTGGATACATTGTCATCCTTGATCAATTAGCCATTGGGACAAGTCCCTCACAAGATTTTTGATACCAGTTTTGGAAAGGCTAATTACTTAACCAGACGACGCGATGCAAAAGTGTTAAGGCATTTTCAAAATATTTCAATTGACATCGGGTCATTGTGGATCAAGCTGTTAGCTGCAAATTGCTATAAATAGAGTTGCTTGGACAATCCAAGAATCTATATCCCTCTTAATCTTTGATCCTGCATTTCTTTCTCCACTAGCCATTCCAAGGCATCTGCAGCTATTGCAAATAGAAGAGGGGCAAGAGGACATCCTTGTTGGATCAACTTTTTTAAGGAGAATGGGGGAGACAACTCTTCATTTATCGCAACCCTTGCCGAGGCATTCCCAAAGAGAGTGCGAACAGCCTTGATGAACCATGGACCAATGCCCATATCCTGCAGAGACTGCAATATAAAACCCCATCCAAGTTTGTCACTCATAAGCTTTGTAAAAGTCTATTTTGAAAGAGATGAAATCATGGTTGGTGTTCTGAGCATGTTCAATTCCTTCCCAAAATGCAATTATCGCATTTAGAATATATGTGCCTTTAACAAAACCCTTTTTCTCATTTTTGATCCACAAGTTGAGGTTGTCAGAGAGCCGAATAGCTAGGGCTTTGGCAAAAACTTTATAGGCCGATGAAAGCATAATTATTGGCCTCCAATTATTGATGAGCTCTTTGCTACCTCTTTTATGGATGAGTTTGATAACTCCTTCATTGACATGTCTTAGGAGTGCCCCAAAGAATAGAGATTCTCTCCAAACCATAAGAAGGTATGGGGAGAGAGTCTTTTTGAAGCTTTTGTAGAATTCATTGGGTAGTTCCTCAAGACCAGGGCTTTTGCCATTTTTAAGGGAATCAATGGCATTTTCAATTTCCCCTACACTGATATCTTTTTCTAGCACGACAGCCAAAGAAGGAGGGATTGTTTTCTTCCTACACATGGAAATTGTTGCACAAGCTCTCTATTTTTCTAGGGAACTGACAGGATGAGAACTGAATATCTCAGAATAGTAGCAAAGAACAATTGACAAGTTTTCCACTTTATATTCAGCAAGTTTACCACATTTTTATCCCTTAACATCGGAACCAGGTCTTTCTCCTTCTTTTTCTTCAGGCAATTGAATGTTTCCTTGTTAGGTCTATCCCCTTTTCTTGCCCACCATTCTCAAAGGAAGAGTTGTAATTTGTTGAATTCTATTTCTTCTTCCCTTTTCAGAGCTACTTTTAGCTCTAGGTACTTTGCTTGAAAAGCTAAGTTTCCCTGGCTAACTTCCTTCTCTACCTTTTTGAGTTCCTGAAGAGTTGTTTTCTTTCTACCTACTCTATATTTGTCTCTTTGAGTTTTGGAGTCTCTGAGCATCTTTTGAGTCTGCCCAATGGCTTGAGACCAAGCTCTTGCAATGGACTGCTTAGAGAGAAATGACTCAAGAAAAATCTTTTGAATCCTTTCTTGAATCAATGGAAGCTTAAACAAGGAAGGGTCTGCAAGAAACCATCCTACCTTAGTATAGGATTCTACATTGTGAAGGGAGATGAGAATAGGTTTATGATCTGAGATGTGGGTGGAATCTAATACTCTAATGAGAGTATTACTATATAAGACCGTATTAGGTAAAGTGGAAAAAATCCCATTCCCACATTGAAAAATTTAATGCATTTAAATCTAGAATCTACCTTTTTCAACCTATTAGGTAAAGTGGGAAAAATCCCATTCCCACATTGAAAAATTTAATGCATTTAATCTAGAATCTACCTTTTTCAACCTATAAAAATTTTAAAAATGGTTTTCTTTATCAAGTGATGCTAGATCAGACCTAGCTTGATCTTAGAAATAGAAAGGTTTCAAGATTTTTTAGATCCACCACTTGTACATTTTACAATTAAAGAGGATTTTTAGATCCACCACTTGGCCATTCTACAGTCCATAAGAACCCAAGATCAGATTCTACCATTTGGTCAATCTAGACCCCCAATTAGAAATAATGGTACAAGAGATTGTATATTGAGAGTCCCCTTAGAGTAGGATGCACTCTTCAATTTAAGACTTCATTGTAATGAACAAGACTAAATGAACAAGAATTTTAAAAATTGACATGGTGAAGGTATCCTTATATACACAACCACTACAAATTAACATTATTAAGGATAGAAAGAGTCTCCTTGGAGTAGGATGCACTTTGTCAAAATTACGATTATAAGATTTCATTTTGATGAAGCTTATTCTACTAAAGAAATAATAAAACTTTTGCATTAACAACCAAAAGATAAAAGGATAAAAGGAGTCCCCTTAAAGTAGGTGCACTTTATGGATGCATAAGAGGAGTCTCCTTAGACTAGGATGCACTCCATCTATGAATTTATTTATTGTGTTAAAAATTGTTCAATGCATTGCAAAGATACACAATTGAACAGTCTGCTCCCAAAGATGGCCAAATTACAAAGACCCTCTATATTTTGTTATAATAGAGACCATTTACAAAGACCATTTACATTCAATTATAAAAGGGAGTAACAAAATGTGCTAGTATCATGGGGTGTAATTTTGATTTTAAGGGGTTCTAGCTCCACCACATGAATGGTAGAGCTAGAATTTTGAGCTAGATCTACCATGTGGAGCTACAACACATTGAGGAGGATTTAAAGATTTTTAGATCCACCACTTGGCCATTCTATAGTCCATAAGAAACCAAGTTATGCCATTTGATTGATCTAGACCCCTAATTACAAACATTGATACAAGAGATTGTATACTGAGAGTCCCCTTAGAGTAGGATGCACTCTCCAATTTTAAAGCTTCATTGTAATGAACAAGACAAAATGAACAAGATTTTATAAATTGAGGTGGTGAAGGTATACTTATATATACAATCACTATAGATTAACATTATTAAAGATAGAAAGAGTCTCCTTGGAGTAGGATGCACTTTGTCAAAATTACAATTAAAAGATTTCATTTTGATGAAGCTTATTCTACTAAAGAGTCCCCTTAAAGTATGCAATAGATAAAAGGAGTCTCCTTAGAGTAGGATGCACTCCATCTACGACTCCATTATAATAAAACATTGTAAATGAAAATGAATTTATTTTTTTGTGTTAAAATATGTTCAATGCCTTGCAAAAGGCACACAATTGAACAGCACGCTCTCCCGAAGATGGCCAGATTACAAAGACCCTTCATATTTTATTATAATAGAGACCATTTACATTCAATTACAAAAGGGAGTAACAAAATGTGCTAGTGTCATGGGGGTGTATTGGTTGCATGAGGTATTGAGCTTCTTTTTAAGCATGTTCATTTTGTGTACTCACAAGATCACACACTTAGATTATTCTGTCAATTATTATCTTGATTATCATCTTGATTGTTGAACACATTGTAGTAGCTATCATCGAGTTTCTCATATGACATTGGCCCATATTAATTTATATACTAGGCCACCCTTCAACACTACACTTATTCATGTCCATGGGCATGCCCAAGCCTAGCCCTAACCATTGGCCCCTTTCACATCCCCTTTATACCTTGGCCTTGGGCCCAAATTAACTTGAGAGTCCCTTTTTAGTTTGTTACAAATGGTTTACCTACTAAGAAGCAATCTCTCTCTCTCTCTCTCTCTCTCTCTCTCTCTCTCTCTAGATTTCTCTAGAATAATCTAGCCTAGAAAGAAATGAAATCCATTCTTACACAAGGAGAAGATACCCTCTTATCACATGGAAAGAGGAGAAGAATCCTAAGCTAAATCCAACCATAGACTCCTAACTAACCTGGCTCTAATACCATGTTAAAAATCAAGAGTTAGGGAGGATCAGAACAAAGAGCCAACTTCATAATCAAGATGATTAAACAATGATCAACATAAAAACAAAGAAGACAAGTTTAACCCCTAATCAATATTTCCTTTTCTTTTTTTTAGAATCCAAGTACCACATACACACGTGATTATAACGCTTTCAGAGACATATATGGAGTCTTTGTACACTTTTCACATCTTTTCCTGAACTTACGAACTAATTTCCATGTGGTCCATGACATCATCCATGATGTATATGGAATCTCTTCACCTTTTCACATTTACTCCATAACTAATTCTCTATACTCTAAGTAAATCAGCCTTTGAACTCCACGATATATATGTAATCTCTTCACCTTTTCACATTTACTCCATAACTAATTCTCTATAGTCTAATTAAATCAACCTTTTAACAAAGAAACCATACAAGTAATAAAAACATACATTGGGATTAAAAAAATGATCAACATAAAAACAAAGAAGACGAGTTTACCCCCTAATCAATATTAACTTTTCTTTTTTTTTAAAAAAAATCCAAGTACCACATATGCACACATGACTATAACACTTTCTATCACGCGCCCCGTGATCGAGGTCGCCGGACATCGGGCTGCAATGCAACCCATGATGCATATATGTGATATAGCTCGGCTCCATCGGCCGTTGAGCATGTCATAGCGCGATATAACCTTGTCAGGTTACCCCCGTCTCATGTATCCCCGGCCCGGCTCCATGGCCTTGAGGTCTCGGGTCCATCCATCCAACTCGAATCCATGATCCAACCGGCCCAGCCTCATCGGCTCGACAGCTCGGCATGGCTCGCCGTCCCGCGGCTCTCCCGTTTCCACCGTTTTCCCTTCCGTCGGTTCCATTTCCGCTTCGGCACGATCGCCGTCAAGGTGGGGAGGGCATCCCCCGGGGCACATGGCACCTATGAACCCCCATCGCAACTCGGGAGGCCTAATGTGCCTACCTGGTGCATGAGTGCGTTCTAGTGTGCCTAGATATGGGTCCATGTTTCGCCGCTCCTTACACTTCCTCCCCATATAGATGCATGATTTTCGGTGCGGTTAACTCGAGAGCACCACGTGAGGCCGGATAGAAATCCCAAAAATCCCATGCCTCACATACACCCCCCCTTTATGGAATTGACGCCCTCATCAATTAATTTTCGAACTAGAAGGGAGTTTATTTGTATCATGTTTATTATATTCTCCAACAAGTGTGTGCCTATAATTAAGACAAAAGAAAGCGGGAGGTCTTAACCTTGCTTTATAGCCATGAGCAAAGTCAGTGTCTAACCCATTACAACTATGCTTTATAGCCATGAGCAAAGTCAGTGTCTAACCCGTTACAACTATGCATATTTTTGTATTTTTATCTATTTGTGTGGCCTGGACTTCAAGCCCCCGCTCGAGAGTCCCCCGAATCCCCAATGTGCGAGGTACCAAAAATGCTGCATTGGACCCCGCTTGACTCCTGTCTAAGCCGCTTGACTCCTGTCTAAGCCGAATGTAGATATCTTCAAGACAAAGCAGCGTTTGCTTGTTTCTCCTGAATCAAGTATGTTTTGGCCTTCTTGATCGTCGCGTACTCAAGAGTTCCCAATGATATTCCCATCTTCAAGGAGGTCGACTTCATTGATTTTCATAACCCTGTTTCCACTTGGTGTCTCATCTCACCAATCAAATCATTTGCCATTCCAATCCATGTTGTCGACATTGTTGAGGACAAGGTTTTCCTGGCCAAGCCAAGCCCTAGCTATCTTGACACCGAAATAAGCTTTGCGTGTTCTTTTTCCATTGACCCCTTGAATCCGTGGGCTGTGATGAGCCTATAGCTCTGGTATTACCCATATGCGCTACGGTGCTGAATTCTTCTGGGACATGAGTTACAGTACCTGACTAACGCTAGCTCGGCCTGCAATGATTCTTGTCCTTTCTGTCTCCTGCAACCATGTGGAGGTTCTTTTGACCATTGTGTCATGATTACCTTGTTCGGATCTTGGCCATACAATCCTTGAGTTTTGAGTTTGCTCTAGCCTTCATGACACCATGTTGGCCTTTACATAATCTCTCACCTTTGGACGTTGCACCCTTGTACATGTGAGCCTTGATGCTCGAATGTTTGTTTTGCTCATACTGCATGAGCCTAGTTGCTCAGATGTTGAAGCTTGAGGACACAAGTAGCTTAGTAGGCTAATCCCAAGTCACCTGTTTTGTTTGTCTTCGAGCCTTTGAGTACATGTTATGCATCCTGTTTGCCCTTTGAATGGCTAAGTATAGATTCTGCCAACAAAAACCAAGTGTCGTGTTGGAATCCAATGAACACTCTACCACTAAGCATTCACCCGTACATACCACAATTGCCACATTGTGCATATGTAGTTTTCACCTTTAACTTCACTTGGCCCAAGTCTCCCCATCTGATTCCGATGAGAGCATTTGCCACTTTGCTACTACATCCAACCATTGTACATTGCCACCTGCACTTCCTGGCTGTTTTCATCTTCAAGTTCCCCTTGGTATGCATGTGTGCCTTCATGGTCCTAACTTGACCTCATCTAGCACATTGTATTCCCAAAATCTATTTGCCCTCCCTAGATTTCTCCAGTTAGGGTCAGTATGGACCCCGAAGTGTTTGACACACTAAGAGTCCATGGATTGTAGCTCCGGTTTTGTGACCTTTTGTGCGATACTGGTTGCACAGCCACTGTGATATGACCACTATGTTGGGTCCTTCTGATGATATGATATATATATGAATAGGGAATATTGGTGCCATGATCGAGGTTGCAGACATCGGGCCGCAATGCAACCCGTGATGCATATATGTGATATAGCTCGGCTCCATCGATTGTTGAGTGCGTCATGTCGGGTCACCCCCGTCTCATGTATCCCCGGCCCGACTCCATGGCCTTGAGGTCTCCGGTCCATCCATCCAACTCAAATCCATGATCCAACCGGCCTGGCCTCATCGGCCCGACGGCTCGTCACACAGCTCGCCGTCTCGCGGCTCCACCGTTTCCACCATTTTTCCTTCCGTCGGTTCCATTTCCGCTTCAGCACCATCGCCGTCAAGGTGGGGAGGGCATCCCCCGGGGCACATGGCACCTATGAACCCCCATCGCAACCCGGGAGGCCTAATGTTCCTACCCGGTGCGTGAGTGCGTTCTAGTGTGCCTAGATATGGGTCCATGTTTTGCCGCTCCTTACACTTCCTCCCCATATAGATGCATGATTTTCAGTGCGGTCAAGTATCCCTCGAGAGCACCACGTGAGGCCGGATAGAAATCCCAAAAATCCCACGCCTCACACTTTCACACATATACGGATTCTATGTACACTCTTCACATTTGTCCCATAGCTTACTAACCACTTTCCATGTGAGCCTGAAATCATCCATGATGTATATGAAATCTCTTCACCTTTTCACATTACTCCATAACTAATTCTCTATACTTTGAACACCATGATATATATGGAGTTTCTTCACATTTTCACATTTACTCCATAACTAATTCTCTATACTCTAATTAAATTAACCTTTGAACATAAGGAACCATTCAAGTAACAAAAACATACATTAAGATAAACAATTGCCTCCCCTTAATCAATGCAAGTCTAGACTCCAAATATTTCAAAAACATACATTGAGATAACTAATTGCCTCCCCAAGCCTATAGACTCCAAGACCTCAGTTCAAAAAACCGGTGTAGTTTTGCACCTATATATATTTTTAAAAATACCTTTAAATTTAAAACTTGAAGATACAAATACCTTAAGATTTTGAGAAATTATAGAATAAAATACTTCAAGTTTTAAGATTTTTCTTTATAAATAATTTCATAATTTTTAGATAAAGGTTTTCCACTTTTTGAGAGAAAAACAAATTTTAAACATTGATTTTCATTTTAAATGGGAGAGGCAATGTTAATAATATTGGAATTTTAGACTTATTGTTGGAGAAACATATACATTCATTAGGGAAAATATGGATTACAAAAAGGGCCCTTTAGGATTAATTTTAATTATATTTTAATTAAAATATATTAGGATTAATTTTAATTATATTTTAATCAAACTTGGACCATTGGGAGAGGGGAGTGCACATTCTATCCAATAGCTTTAGGACCTAAAGTAGGGGTATTTATTGATATACTTTCAGCTTGTCCCCCTAGTAATCCTAGTCACATCATCTTTTTCATCTAGTAGCCCCACTATTGTCACTCCACCTCCCTTGGGCCCCACTAGATCTCATCAGCCAAAAAGTAACCCTAAAATTAAAAAAAATTATTTTCCTCCAAAAATGTGATTTTATTCCCAAAAATGTGATTCCATATTATTCGATAGTGAAAAAAGGGTTCTCCAGGCTTCCTAGCCCCTTTCTTTGCTTGTTAACTAATTACACATGTAAACCATTAATTAGTCCTAAATATCTTAATCTTGCCTGCAACCTTCTAATCTCTTTCTAATCTTTGCTGTAAGCTTGTAATATCTCTCCAATCCTCTTGTGTGTCTTTAATCTCTCCTTAGTCTTTTAGTAAGTTTTTAACCCTCTTACAAGCTTCCATATCTCTACTAATCTTGCTATAACCTCTCTAATCTTGCAAACAACCTTCTAATCTCTTTTTAATCTTTACTGTAGCTTGTAATCTCTCTCCAATTCTCTTGTGTGTCTTTAATCTATCCTTAATCTTGCAGCAAGTTTCTAACCCTCTTGCAAGCTTCCATATCTCTACTAATCTTGCTATAACCTCTTTAATCCCTCTCTAACCACTTGTAATCTTGTTGCACAAGGTTTAATGGCTCTCTAAGCTCTTTTCTAATCCTCTAGCAGCCTTCTAACCTCCTTATTCCTCCTCTCAAATCCCACTTAAGTCACTTTATCCTCTTGTAAGCAAGTTCTTAGCCATGGAAACATCGAATAGGAGATCTAGTGTTCCATCTCTGAGTATGTTCTTAACAACTCTAGGAATGAGCAAGGCATGTGGGTTGGAGAGAGTTTCAGGGTTAATGATTGGATTTACTTCTTACAGTCGAGCTCAAGAGGGCCACACAGATTTGTGGTATTTTGGAACATCATTGGAAGGGAAGATTGCTAGCTTTCAAGAAAACTCAAAATGAAGACATGGTAGCAGTGATTCAACATGTCTACATGGCTTCAGACATTCATCTTCCTCCTCAAATGGCAAAAACCAAGTTTCCTTATAATTGTAAGCATATTGTTACTAATATGGTTCTATTCAAATCATTTTGTTATACCCTTGTTGTTCACCTCTTTTTTTTTGTGGTTTTGTGTATGCTGGCATATTCCCATCAAGTTACATAGAGGAAAAACCATTGAAGAGCATAACAGGGACCTTCAATGCTTTCCATTCTACAATAGGTGAGGTTTTATTTCCCAACAAGAACCCTAGGACACTTCTTGGCAGTAGAATATTCTTTTTCACACACTCTTACATAGTTCTCTCTAGGCCTAAAGACTATGGAAGACTTGAAAAGCTTCCATTTCCCTCATTAGGTAGTATTGAGTGTCCAATACCAGACAAATGGAGTGTAGATGCCTTCAAACAAAAGATGATTAGTGATATCCAATCCTCTTTAAAATTTACACAGCCCTCTCGTCTTAGTTGGTAGGCTCCCACTCATCTTTTAAGCATGTGTTTTGTAAGCTCTTGCCACCAGCCACTCCAACAATGTTCATTTGCAAGAAATTTCAATCTGAGAGTAGATGAATGGTTTATTTGGGAATGCATGGGATATAGTGGAAAGGGTGCATAAGGGAGATGTATATTCTTGCAGAGTTGTGATTTCAAGTATCAGACTTTGATACTTGAAAGCACGCTCAAATTTATACATCCAATCCTTTTACGAGCGATGGATGAAGAAAAAGGGGGAGTGGATGCCATTGCACTCATGTGTGGGTGTTGATTCACTCGTCAAACTACCCAATCGCACCATTGACCTTGTCAACACTAGTGAAGAATGGAGCTTAGCGGACGTTCGAGAACACCTACTAATCATGGGATTTGAGGAAATACAAGATGCAAACTTCAAGAGAGAACATTGAAAGGTATTAGCTTTTTTCTCATTAATTTTTAAGTTGATTTTTCTTAACCATCCATGCTCTGATGATATTTTTCATGTGTTTGTATAGATTGGGAGATGTATGGAGATTTCTTTCATGGTTCATGATTCTTGGAGGAACTGGGGTGTGGAATTGCAATTAGGAGTGTAATTGGGTAACGTCATTGTAATTTTTTTTCGTTTGTAATCCAACTTTTTCCTTTTTGGTCAATATGTAATGAATGGCACAGTCTATTTGGATAAAGCTTGAATGATCGAAATAAGTTCAATTTGGATACATTTGTATAAAATTATTATTTGGATACATTTAATTAAATATATTACTTGGATTAACTATTTTAATTAAAATGATTACATTTAATAAAGTATTTTGGGTGGACGACCCTTTTTTTATAAGTGTGAAATTGTCAATTTTCAAACCCAAATTTTTTTTTAATAAATAGGGAACCTCCCTCATTTTTATCATTTGTATCACTAGCACTCGCGCGCACTTTGCTAGCATACATTCCCTATAGCTTGGCTTGCAATCTCATTGCGATCCTAATGGATCATTCCACGGCGTATGAGAACTTTCTTGCATTCCTAGAGAGGACTGAGTGGGCTGGCCAGCAAGAGCTATTTCTCATTTTCTCTTGCACCATTGACTTCGAAGCAACTATCCTCCTCGTCAAACAAGACTACAAGGAGACCTTGGAGTACATGGAAACATACATAAAGCCCTTTGCTCTGTGATCATCCCGAAGAGTAACACTCTCTAGGTCCCTTGCGAGCTTCTACGCTACATCAACAAAACCGATGCAAACTATCCTAAGATATTGCGTAGTTACCAACAAGTCATGTAAGAAGATGGGCACTTTAAGGTGCACCCATGGATGAGGCCGATGAGGTAGGGGTAGCACCAGATAGGCCCGAGTTAGCACTAAGTACACTTAGCTCTGTGTAGTGGTAGATGGAGAGGAGTTTCTCTTCTTGTATGACTTAGAAAAATGCTTAAAGGAAAGCAAGATGAGTGCTTGTCTCTCCTTGCCATCAGGCTAGATTGTCCACGAAAACAAATCCTCTCAATAGATGAAGAAGCAACTTGTACTAATTGATGGTATAGTATTAGAGAGTGTCCAATTTGCTCAAGGGAAAATACAAGAGACTGAGCAGGGTTAAGTGCCCGAGGAGGAATTTAAAGAAGTACAAGCTAGCTTGCCCCAAGTTAGCTTGATGCATTTGCCTCCTCAATAATTGGAGGAGAAAAAGTCCTCAATTGACATTAAGAGCAACCAGATATGATAGCATCTGATGAACTACACTCAGTAAGTTAATAATCCCTAGTTTTTAACTCCTATTCATGGCATTATTGATTTTTAAAATGTGGTTTGTATGCAACATGTCATGGAGTTGGATGCCTGGGCACATTGTAAAGGCAGCACAAGGAATCCCTTTGGAACTAATTCAACATTGGCCCATTACATGGGTCGTATTCCAAGTAAAGACATTGTGGTTGTCCACAATGCTTTTAGCCCTATGGGAGGATTCCAAGTTTTTTCTCTCAAGGCCTTATCTAAAGTGTTGTGCTTGTCTAGCGTCTCCAAGAATGCGGAGAAAATTATCCTCATCTCACCAAGTCTTTTTGCAAACTTTCAAGGAGGCTATGCTCCTAAGGTCCTTGTCAATACAGCCATCATTGAAAGTGTAGGAGACAGAGATGTTGAGTGTATTGTAGATTCCATCATGTCGGGCACTCTTCCCCTCAACAAGAGAAGGTGCAAGGCCTCAATAATATAAGCAATCAAAAGACTGAGAAAAACTGGAATGTAAATTGTATTACTTCTCATGTAATCCCCTTTCTTGGTAATAAAAGTACACTTGTTTTGAAGTCATCTACGCTAGGGCCAATTTTACTTTTTGTAATTAAATTTCACATGAAGTAAAATTTTTAACTGTGTAATTGATTATGAATTTATAGTTAATTATGAATTTACAATTGAATGGAGTGAGTTCAATTTTGTAGTTAAGTTTGTACCAATTTACTAAATTTTTGTAATTATTTTTGAAATGAAATCTAAAAAAATTAAATAATTTGAAACTTTTTTTCAAGCCTATCTAGGCCATCCAAGCTCTCCCCCAGGCCTTGAGGGGGCTGGATGGGCCCGAAAAAACCCCAATCTATAAACTCTCTAGAAGAATTTGCAAAAAATTGCACTTATGTGTTTTATAATTTGCTGTGAGAAAATTGGCGCAATCTAGTTCACTTTTGTACATGGTACATTAATAAAATATATTTCAAACTTATATATTTCAAAATGTGTCCCAAAATTAAAATCCATGACTATACAAGCTTAAAATGAGATAAGACAAAAAAACTTGATAACATACCACCACTGCTAATTACAAGTCTTGATGACGCAAAAGTCTAGCTAATTTAAGATCCTTTGTCACTATAGTAACCCTCTTGGCATGGATAGCACAAAGGTTTGCATCCTCAAAAAAGTTCACTAAAAAAGCTTCTACAGCTTCTTGTAAAGCTCCCAAGACAAGGCTTTGCACACGATAGTCTTGAGAGTAACTATATAGGATTTCTCTTACAAGATGTGTGAAAGGTGCCTTGGGAATAAGTAGATCCACATATTTTTGAGATCTACATATCTCTTAGAGTGCCTTGACTCCATATTTCCTCCTCCTTCTTGGTGCACGTGGAGGCACATTTGGGTTCTGAGGCCTTGGAGGATGAGAAGCCTTGGAGGACGAGAAGCCTTCTTCCAAAAACAAGTCCCTTGGGGCGGATGGCCACAACGAGGTTGTGGTGGAGGTTCTACTACTTGCTACTGTGAAGGTGCTTGCAAATATAAAATAGGAGGCACGCTCCCCTTACTTGTAGAGCCTCCTTGTACTCCACCTGCTTGTTGGATTTCCTCTCGTGTTGGAAGGGGACCCATATTGGTAGGGAGGGTCTTCGCACGTTGCCCTCGTGGAGGGAGGTGGAATATTTTGTCCTTCCCATGGTGGAGGACCTTTCTCCCGCTCTCCTACTCGCTATTAATTGATGATTTTGTGCTATCAGGATCGCGAAGACATTTTCTAGTACTAGTAGTAGCATTGGCAGCACAAGGAGGTACTCTACGTGCAGTATTCTTAGTTCGAGCCATAGGTGAGAAAGTGAGGAGAGTGAAAGTGAAATGAAAAAAATAAGGCCATAGAGTCTTATTATAGGCACTTGAACATTAGGTCAAATGGTGTAGATGCATCAGCCACCACAGCCATGCCCGATTCTTTCTTTTTCTCCTTCTCTAGCCTGTTCTTGCACTCATGTATGTAATGCCTTGGTTTCCTGCAATAGTGACACTTGCCCTCCTTTTTAGGCTTATCACCTTCTTTCTCTGTATCCTTACCTGAGGATTTTGATTTTGGCTTATAGCCACCATGTGAAGAAGCGTTACCTTTGCCTTTCTAATTGGCAACAACAAAAGCTTGGTCACCAACTCACATATTAGATCTGTTTTGCCTAGATCTGTTTTGCCTAGACTGCTCTTCTTGCAAGAGTACTAAAACCAGCTCATCAAATGTAAGGGCATTTGGATTTCCCTTCATCATGAGTCTAAGGGTAGAGGAAAAACTCTGATAAGAATCCGGCAATGCATTGAGAACTATGGGCACCAATGTACTATTAGG
This sequence comes from Cibotium barometz, assembly GCF_041138505.1. Lineage (NCBI taxonomy): Eukaryota > Viridiplantae > Streptophyta > Polypodiopsida > Cyatheales > Cibotiaceae > Cibotium > Cibotium barometz. The sequence goes on along the minus strand of NC_141047.1, from coordinate 28,765,005 downwards.
ATATATCTCATCCACACTAGCAAGCTGCTCCGTAAAATCTTTGATCTTGGTCAAGAAGCTGTCCATTGAGTCTCCCTCATTCATATGCTCAGACTCCAACTGTTTGCATAGATATGCAACAAGTGCTTCATTCCCTCATCAAATGTAAGGGCATTCGGATTTCCCTTCATCACATGAGTCTAAGGGTAGAGGCAAAACACTGATAAGAATCCAGCAATGCATTGAGAACTGTGGGCACCAATGTATTATCAGGATATATCTCATCCACACTAGCAAGCTGCTCCATAAAATCTTTGATCTTGGTCAAGAAGCTATCCATTGAGTCTCCCTCATTCATGTGCTCAGACTCCAACTATTTGCGCATATATGCAACATGTGCTTCATTTTGCGTACCTAGTATAATGCGTCCCATGCCTGTTTCGAAGTCTTACATGACCGAATATGAGGAATAATGCTTCACTTCACAGAAAGTGCAAGCAATGCATGTGCATGTGCATGTGCATCTCTTCCATCCCATCTTGTTTGAGCAACATTGGGAGGTACTAGTGGTGCATGTGGAGGAGCCACATCTGTATCAGATTCTACTTCAGATGTACCTGCAGTACCTGGTTGCGCTAGTAATTGTGAAACAGGTCGAGTTTCACTACCAATGACCACATTCCAAAGGCCTTTAGCAACCAATACATGCCTCATCATATAGGACCACAATAGGTAGTTAGTCCCATCAAGTTTGTCCTCAGCAGCACACAACATGTTGAACACACTGCAAGTACTCACAGTATTCACTGAATGCAACCTTGGATGGCTACCAACAACTGACTAAATCACCTGCAAAGTGTATGAAAATTAACTCAGAGTAGAGAATAGAGTGTTACTGGCAAAAGTATGATAGTCGATGTTGTTGAAGACACTGTAAATATTGCTGCACACCAAATCTTTGTCGCTACATAGCCCAAACACCCAAAATCGAGCGAGACCAATCCAAAATGACACCTCTCCAAAACGTCTGCAGAATCCTTGCGGTGCCCAAAACGCACTTCTTATCCTAAGAGGATATCTCAATCGGAGACAGAAAATAGGGTCGTGAGTGAGGAGGGAGGTAGACTACTAGATCAAGTGTCAAGGAAGCTAGCTCTGATACCAATTGTTGGAATTAGGGTTAGGGTTGCAACAATGCACACACAAGATAGAGAAGCTTGAGAACACACAAACTCACTAGATTAGAATGAACAAATCTATGCCAGATACAAAAGATAAGTACACACCCCAAAATGAGTAGATAAGAGGGTGTACATACGCAGGGAAAAAACCTCCTAGTGAGGAAAAAAGTGCCCCGGTGGTCCTAAGTGTGTTCACACATATCATTACCATATAATGCTACAAAATGTACCATGTAATGGGTGATTGATGTTTTCCCCCAACTATCAATGACCGGTTGGGTAAACTCGACTGTTATCTTAAATATGCTTCATTGTTTAGCATTGGTAGTACTTAACAAAAATGTACTATGTAATGGGTGATTGATGTTCCTCCCAATTGTCAATGACTAGTTGAGTAAATTGATGAGTGTTGTCTTGAATATGCTTTGTTGTTCAGCATTGGTAGTACTTAACAGCATGATCAACACCATCTTGTCAAAACAAGCCCAAACCTTTGCTGCATACTTATTACGAAGACTTGCATCCTTGTCATGCTTATTTACGGTGTTGAGTTCTTTTATTTGGATGAATGGGTGTGCTTAAAAGGGTATAAGGAGGTAATAAAATATTTTTTAATATAAAAAACTAGATTTCTTTTTTTATTTTTTCAACAATCTTAGCCACATTAAAATATGCTTCACTAAGAAAGTATCACCAAGACTTGCACATTGGAATCCAAAAATGCCAAAAACCATATCTACTAGACACTATACAATTATCTTAATTAAAGCTAAAGAAAAGAAGAAAACCATGGTACCTCATTTAAAATTTCTTCTACTCCTTGTTGAGAATATTTAGACAGAACCTTGACAACAACATTAACTCCATTTGGAAACACTCCTTTGTACACAAGCCCAAATCCACCTTGACCAAGCTTTGTCATGAAGCTATTAGTGATGGATTTAATGTCTTCATAGGTGAAACATTGAGTTGGTTTTGCACTTACAACAATATCTTCATGAGGTACAACTAAATATAAAAACAAGATAGTTATACATTGTTGTTTATATCAAGGTGTGAAGTACTATGAACTACATACATTTTAAAAAGAACTAAGATATTGATAATAAGATGAATGCATTCTATTGTAAGACTCAAAAAGGGAAGAAAAGACAATGAATCCAATGGAGGAATAAAGAGCATCATCATGAAGGGTGATTGTTAGAAGAGAAAAAACTAAAATCCTTCACTTTTCTTGAATCCATATAGAGTGAGGAGTGAGAATTGCATGTGAAAAATATTGCTTGGTGTTTCTTGATTAAATGGAGTAAAAGAGTGTTCCACGGGAACACTCACGAGAACACGGATTATGGAAGGAGGCCGAAAGCAATTAATGCGAGAGAGCGGGATTGTAGCCATGGGAACATAAAGACGCATATAATTTTTCCATATTTTTGTGCCGAAGTGCAATGTAAATCGTTTTAGGCCAATGTGGGTTCTAAATGAGAGTTCTAACTCTAACTCTCTCTATTGTACTCTAATGAGCATCAAGCTCCAATGAGTATAGCTCCACTTCTTTCTCTTAATCTGTTTTAGCATCATTGAAGTAGATTAATCTATGATTAGTTGAATGCTTCTTTCTTTCCCTTGTGTATGCTGCATGCTTGTAGTGTGTGTGTGTGTAGTCTCCATTGATGCAAGCTCTTGCCCACTTCATTGGCAATGAGTTATTCATGGTGGATAGACTCTCTCTATGAGCTTGTGGGTTTGTGAATGTTACATTCTATGCTTGCTTAAGCTTGTGGGTTAATAGATGCACGCTTATGGATTTGCTGGCATTAGGGAAAGCTAAGATTTAATCAATGTTTGAATGGGATTAAGAGATTGCCATGCATTGCTTGTTCTCTTGATTAGTGTAGTGGTTGCCATGCATTGCTTGTTCTCTTGATTAGTGTAGTGGTTTTAATGGATTGAGAGATTGATTGAGGTGTTGAATGGTTGAATCGTCAAGTGGTGGTTCGTGTGTATGTGAGCTCTCCCACAAGGGATAAGCCTTCATGCACTAATCGGGTCGAGTCCTTGGATTGACATTATGTTTCTTAACACATTTGTTGATCGGTAGTACTCTATGAGCACTATATTGCACGGTAGAGAGAACCGCTCTTCAATGGCACCGTTGCCAGGGAAAGAGTGCCTACATTAGTTGAGCACCATACACACACTACCACTCCTTATTAAGCTCCAATCGGTTGCAAAACTGTTGGATCGGAGAGCAGGCTTTGGGACTAATTTTGGTGCTTATTTAAGACTAATCTGTTGTTAAATTCTCTTTAATTGTCTTACAATTTGAGTGCGATTGGCTAGCTACGCTTCTCCCTTGAGGTCAGGACAAGGATTCAACACATGGGAAGGATTGGAGGTAGGCGCTAAACCTGCCAATTTCAATTTGTGTGCGAAAGAGAGAGGCTTGTTTTTGCATTTCTGTCATTCTTTTTGAGGATAATTTTTATAGTTTCAGTTTTCTGCAGGTTCGTTTTATTTTTTGTTCTTAGCTTAGTTTAGTTTTCTGCATCTTTAATTTTGTGCATTTTAAATCTCTGTTAAACCTGCCTTTTAGTTCTCTGTTAAACCTGCACCTGTAGAGAAACTGAAATCTGTACACACACATGAAGATTGAACATTTCGAATTCGCTCTGCAAATCTCACAGTCAACTGCACACGCATTGAATTCGCTGCAAATCTCACAGCTGCACACGCATTGAGTTCACTGCACACGCACTTCAAAAAAGGAAAAATAATAATAATAATAAAAGAAGGCGACTGCGCATGAACAGCGCACCGCGCGGAGAGACCCACACACCGCACCATAAAGACCGCCACCGCACCAAGTAAAGGGGTGCAAAAAAAAAAAAGAGTCTGGAAAATTTTTCATTTTTTGCCGCGCAAAAAATTGGGAGGTTATCTAACTTTTCGTCGAGAGGAGTTAGAAAACACCCATTGTCGAAATTTCGGTCCTGGAACCATTTTCCCATAGTGAGTCAGTATGGAAAACTGGTAAATTTTAGGCGATTTTCGATCCTGAAAAATATGCTATTTTTTGGCTTAATGTGTTCGAGGGGGTTCAAAATGGGTTCTAGCAAAGTTTGAGCCAACTTGAAAATTTTTGGATTTTTTAGGAAAAAAAACCTTTAAATTTGACCTTATGCACTTACGGTCGGGACGTCATATAGACACTGCCATAGGGTCTAGGGCACCTTCTAGAGTACCTACGCAAGAAAGTGGGACCCAATCGGTAGGAAATTTGGCAGATATTGCTGAAACCTTTTCCAAATCCCAATCTGATACCCTTTCCAGGACAACTAGCTCATTGTCTATGGACAATCTAGGGCCGTCAAATAGTCATCCCTTAGCCCCAAATAGGACACCCACAAGATCTTTTAATCCATTTGAAGCCGACACCATGGAGTTACCACTCAATGTGAGACTTCAATATGTCTACACGAATGCTCAAGGAGCTGAGATCTTTAGGGATCCACAACAACGGTATCTCGTTAAGATCGCAGACTTTTTCTCTGAGCTTAATAGAGCACCTCTAGTCAATGACCAGGGTAACATGTACATGGGTGGAGATGGTGTCACTATACGAAGTCACCTATCATCCAGAGAATGTAGACAAATTAGGGGAGCTCTCTAAGAGTGAGTTCTTAGACTTATCAAAGCCTTCCAGAGCAAGGGAGTCTAGAGATGATTGGCTCATTGAGCCGGACATGCCTGGACCATCCAATGCCCAGTTCTCAAAGCCATCCATAGATGATTTACTTTTTGTAGATCTAAATTTGGAAAAGGACAGGAAAGGCAAGAGCAAAATGGATCAGGGGACTGAGAACCAATGGGAGTTTGTATGACAAATTCCAGTGACAAAGGTCTTTCAGGATGACCCACTTCAAGAGGTCTTTAGAAGGATATTATGCCACAACTAGATTGCTAGAGCTAGATCTTCCTCTAGCACTTGTGGTGGTAGTCGAGAAGCTTGCAGGATACAAGAACCGAATCGTTGATAAATGGGCCAATGAATACCGAACCTTAGATTAGAAGGAGATTCGTGAGCTCACGTGGAGAGGACAACCATTATTCATGGAAGTGTTCTCAACTAATACAGCTAAACCAGGAGAAACAGCCTTTCTTGGAGAAACTGTTGCTCCTCCCCTACGAGAGTTCACTAGAGAGGGACCCTCGACATCAAAGTGGACCACTGCAAGTAGCCCAACTCTAGCACCAAGATACTATCCTACACCAAAAGTGTGACCAAAGATCACACCACAACAACATTTCTCTCACTATGACAATCGAAGGGTAGGGGAGCCAACTCAGCCTCCCATATATGCACCTCCTGAAATGCGGGTAACAAGATCTTTGGAGGGGGTTGGTGAGGCAGGTAATAGGGGACCCACACCAATTTGGGATGCATATGGACCACCTTACCAAAGAGAGGAACCACTGAGAGTGAGAGGCCGTAGGCCCAATGAGTATTCAAGACGAGTAAGGCCATCAACTCTTCAGAAACTGGTAAAGAAGTACGAAGGGTCGGGAGATCCATATGACCATGTAGCAGCATTTAGGCAAGCAGTTCGAGCTGAGCAAGTGACTGACAAGCATACACAAATTGAAGGATTTGGGCTCACTCTTGAGGGAAAGACCCTTGCTTGGTTTCAGGCACTAGAGACTTTAGACGAATCTTCTTTAACGAGTTTTGGAAGAGAGATTCATTGCTGCTTTTTCCTTGATGGGGATTCAGCATGACACAGTAACAAACATCTACTCTTTCAAGCAAGGCGAGACTGAGAGTGTTAGAGACTGTGTAAATAGGATGTGTAAATAGGATGAAGCAGTACATTAATCATTGCCCAGAAGATGAGAAGCCCACCGAGAGTCGATTAATTTCTCTCTTCTTAAAAGGACTCAAAAATTCAACACTGCACACACATCTCTATGCAAAGAAGCATACAAATTTCAATGAGTGTTGCCATGATGCTATGGATTTCACAGATAACTTCAAAGGATTCCCACTGGTTGCTGGCTTGGGCTCACATTGAGGATCAATGGCCATAGTTTATGGCTTGGATTGGGTATGGATGGGTGAACCCATTTGGATAGAGATCTACATCATGGTCCACATGGCTCATTGTTTTTATGAATTACAATATTCCTCCATGGATGTCCATCAAGAAGGGTCATAGGATGCTTGTGCTTCTTGTGCCCATGAAGCACAAGGTAAAGAATATGGATGTTTACCTTGAGCCCTTCATTGATGAGCTCGAGACATGATGTTTCTCGTCCAATGTCATGTCGCAATGCAATGGTCAAGGGTATCTTAATGTGGACTATGCATGATTTTTTGGGCTATATGGAGTGCCTAGATACGTTTTACTCTCATAAATTGATTCTTATCTAAGCATGCACAAATGATTCATTTATATTTCTAATGTATTATAATGTCTGTTAACTTTCAATTCTTACATGCCATTTTGGTAGGTCTCACAACTGCAGGATATAATGTATGTACAATTTGTGTTCCATCGCTTGTATCCAAACAAGAACATGCACTAAAGAAAGTGGTAAATGATGAACATCATAGATTTCTTCCTCCAAACCACCATAATTATGCTCCATCAAAGGTTTCTCCTATTGTGATGAGAGGTGCAAAGTGGGAATCCGTGTGGCATTTGCCTTCTACAATGTGATTGGAGGGAAGGCGGAGAGATGGAGAGTGGGATGAGAGATGGAGGGTGACTCCCATCACAGCACCCCCGGGCATGAAAAGGTACTCAATCTTCTATCGTCTACCATATTGGACAAAGTTAAGAATAAATCATCTTTTGGATCCAATGCACATTTTTAAGAATGTGGCATCAATGATTTGGGACCATCTAATTGGAAAAAAAGACACCCATGCAATAAGGGATTACCTAAATAATATCGGCCGCATGGAAAATGCATGGCCAAGGGTAGTCAATGATGACAAGGTGGTTTTACCAAAGGCACCACGGAGGTTGACAAGGCAAGAGAAAAAGAATGTCAAGAATCAAATTTCTTCTTTTTGTACACCAATCGGTGTAATGCACTCATTAAAGGGTGCATTTACAATAACAAATAAGAAGGGTGAGCATCAATTATATGGTCTCAAATCACATGATTGGCACAAGATGATACAAGTACGTACATAACTATATCTATTTTTTGGGCACTCCTCAGTTTATGTTATGTGGACTCTATATTGATCTTTATTGTTTTCAAAAATTGATTTCACTAGTTTATACTTCCAATATCAATTGGTAGGTGCGGAAAAGAGAAAGCTCAGAATGCCATCTATAAATTAGGTGGACTGGCAAGGTGAGTTCCAATCAAAACTATAGATTTGTGCTTTTGGTATAATATATAGCTTTGAAATTATCTATTCTTCTTTGATTTATTATTTCTTCCTTTGTTGAATAGGCAAATAGCGTCAAAGGAGATTTATCCGGATTCCATTGAGAAGGCTCGAGTTGAGTCAATTGAGGCGGTGTGTATGATTGAAGAATGCTTTCCAAGAAGTATACTCACAACTCAATTGCACCTTCTAAGACATTTGGTGGATGAGGTGGCTATATGTGGCATTGTTCATAGCCAGTGGATGTTCTTTCTTGAATGCTTCATGACCTTGAAGGGATTTGTGAGGCAAAGGGCAAGGCCAGAAGGAAGCATGGTAAAGGGATTGTTGGTGCAAGGATCCCTCATATACATCTCAGAATATGTGAAACAAATTGATCCATCTATGCCTAGATTCATGCATAAAGATGAGGATGAACAAATGGTGTCACATGTGCTACATGAAAAAGGATGCATTCGAAAGATGGATAAGTCCATGCATAAAAAGGTCATTACATTTTATCTTCTTAACACTTCTGTGATGGAAAAGTGGATTGAGAAATATGAAGATGCAAGAAAGATAAGGATAGAGGAGAGAAGAGCATTTAAGACATCAACATAAAGGCACATGGCATACCCACCCAACCTAAAGGCTCTTCCAAAGGATTGTAATATTAAATGGCTTAGAGATGCCCTAGAGCAAGCCAAAAGGATGGGAGAGAGGAGATTACAAGAGAAGACTAGGAGAATGCAAGGGGATGCGACTACCATATAAGTAAAAATCTTTTAATATCTAACATATATTATATTTTGCTAAGATATATAGTGTTGAATACTAAATTGATTACATATAAGATATATTTAAGATTTTTAATTGGGTTACAATATAAAGTGCATAATGCAATGTGGTCAGAAGGTCGGCATTTTCGCATTCAATGTGCAATGAGGACTCTAAGAGAACCACATATGATTGTGTAATGGCAAGTTTTGACCAAGGTAGTCAAGCTAGTAAAAGAGATAATAATATTATAGCGGAGAAACTTGAATATTGTGGAACAATTCAAGACATCTTGGAGATTGGATTTAGAGCTTTCAAATTGTTCATCTTTGATGTTAAGTGGTTCAAAGTGGTATATAGAGGTACTCAAGCAACCGTTTCAAGAGGCATCCAAGTAGATTTTTTGCAATTGACTCAACTAAATTATGGCAAGATTCAAGAGACACATACATTCTACCACAACATTTTGAACATGTTTACACTTGATTTTCAATGTTGATGAATCTATAGATAAAAGGAAGGCATTTCATATATTTTCTTGTAAATATTTTGTGGTTCTTCTTTTTAGGTTGTGTTTCATTCAGACCAAGAGATCCTAATTGGTGGTATGTAATGTCCCTTCTTGATCTAAATGTATATTTCAAGATCAAGATGTTGAAGGAGAAATGCATGGTGGACAATCAATGGAAGATGCAACTAATAATCAATATGACAAATACCATGAGGACCATGATGATAATACCTCTACATCTTCTTCAAGTAGTGAAATAAGACTTTGTATTGATATAGGAGCATCGAAATGATGGATTTAGAGATAGACCAATTGGCATGCATGCATTTATTGCAAGATGGATTTGATGATGGTACTAATTAAATATATATCATCATAACATAGGCACACACCGACTGGTTTGTAACAATTTGGTGATTTTGTTGTTTTATTTCAAAAGTATTTGGACGTTTGTCAAGATTTTTGGATTTTAATTTATTTTAAGTTTTTATTTCCACTCCATTTCAACATTCTGTTTTTTTTCAACATCGTTGGAGCAAAATTTATATCAGTGCTTATAGCAGCATTTTTACAGTGTCGATTATAGCGGTGTTTATTAACGCTAATAACAGTGTAACGAAAGACGTCGCTAAAATGCCACAAATAAATGCCGCTAATGATGTCTTCTCTGGTAGTGTCATGGGCATGGCTTTTCCTTGGGGTGTCTTTGACTGAAGGATCAAGTGTTGAGTGTTGTAGGTGTTGTGTGTTAGTAGGTTAAGATATGGTATTGATACGAAGGTTATAAAGGTAGATTCATGTTTAATGCTCTACCTAATAGCGTGTGTAGACACTCTTATGAGTATGTAAGTGACCTTATCATGTCACTTCATTTGTACATCACTTATTCTCATTAATCTACTTTGAGTGTTGTGCTTCTCAGTATCTCTGTTTGCTTGTTGCATTTGTGTGTTGGTACTTTTTTCTCCACTCTAACAATAGGCATGCCTTTTATATTTATTACCCAATCATGTGTGTGTTGGTACATTTGTCTCCACTCAAATAATAGGCATGTCTTTTATATTTATTGCCCAATCATGTGTGTGTTGGTACCTTATGCCTTTTATATTTATTGCCCAATCATGATGTCTAAAAGAAAAGACTAAATGTTTAAAAAGGAAATTGTTAGCAAGTATGTGTCTGCCCTTTATGCGCAAAAAATAGCATTTTTGTTTGAATTGATCTAATAAGGATATTCATATCTTTTGTTGTTCTTTTGAATATTCTTGCATCTTCATTTTCATTTTTTTTAAAGTTTGGTTTCTTGGAAGACACCATCAAGGGAACATATCTTCTTACCCAGCTAATAATATTTATGCACTAGTGTCAATGTACTCCTCAATCTAATATAGTATTACTTAATTCTTGAGAATGTGAAGCCAAAAGAAGGAATGGGAGATTTGCCCATTGATACCCATGACCCATATCTAAAATTGAATGTAAGTCACAACTTGGTATCGAGCCGAGAATCTCTAGAAACAAATAAAAGTCATATATTGGTTATAAAGCAAAACAATTAGATTTATCTATAAATAAGATTAAATGGAACATGCCGATGGAAAAAACAATTAGAATTATCTACAATCTATAAATCATAATTAAATTGAACATGCTGATGATGTGTGTGAATTATAACGGGTGTAGTTTTCTTTGGACCAATATTTGGGGGGATCAGTGCTCGCGAAAAACTATTTTCTAAAGCAATGGAAAATCCCCTATTAAAAAATACACATGGGATATTTCAAATTCATCCTTTGAAAAAGGACATCAGAGAATTCTGTCCAGTTTTGGTAAAGACAAAATACATTTTTTCTTCATTTTTTTGGCTAGAAATCCAAATATGCATTAAACTATATGAGTGAAAATACTACAATGATATAAAATCAGATACATTTACTCTTAAAAATTATCTTTCTCTTTTTATTTATAATGTATTCAGAATTATGTATATACGTATGTACATGAGAAAAACCTATAAATAAACAAGATCTATCCATTTTTCTACATAAATTAAAGGACAATTTTTGCATATCATTCTAGGTACTAGTAATTTTTGCATATCATTCTAGGTACTAATAATTTTTCTTCCCTTTTTAGAAAAGAAAGCACACCATCAAAGGCAAATAGGATCCAAGTGGGAAGGGCTCCAAGAACTATACGGCATTGTCAGTCTGGTTAGGGTTAGGATTCACCACGACAAACCTCGACCATTGAGTTGCCGGTCTCATTCAGTGATCAGGTATCGATCCCCGTGCTGGCGCATGCCATCCGATAGGATCTAATTCTCCCCTTATGACTATAGCTTTTTGGAATGGCCAAAATGAGACACTTGGTTGGTCATCATGCAGAAGCTCTGATTCATCTCGAGTCACCTTCATGTAATAGTGTTAATGCAAAAGCACTCGCCCCAATGACCACTCCATGGAGCATAGAATGCTTTGTCTCAACCCCTCTCGTATGCTGACACCTTGTCCTTCGACACAATGGATGCCACTATCATGCAAAGCCTACAAGATGTAGCTACCACCACAGACCTTTGAACCACCAAGATGAGCCCTTATGAGATGATCTCTAACCTCAGCACCAAAGAAAGTCTTCTCCGCCCGGGTCACCCTCCACATGGACTGTGTGCCTTAAAATCAAGCATGCAACAGATTGTGGTGGGGCATATCTGTACTTCACAGGGCATATCCCACGGGAAGAAGATTTCAAGAAATAGTTCTCCATAGTGTTTCAAGGTAAAGTTTCTCTGGCTCGCTTTTCATTTTGCTAGGAAAGGTTTCTTCCAAGTGCTAGTTGAATCAGCAGACAGTATAGAGAGACACCATTTGCTCAATGGTTCCCTGTTACTACAACAGGAGCCTGGTGCACATCATCCCATGGTACCCCCAGTGGTTCTTCCAAGTGCTGGTTAAATCAGCGAGGGTAGTACATAGAGATGCCATCTGCTCATCAGTGGTTCCTTGCTACAATGGTAGCCTGGTGCACATCATCCCATGGTACCCAACGTTTAAACCAAAACATGTGCTCCAGAACAAATGCCATGTGTGGGTTAGCTTTCCGAACTTACCAAATTATGTGTGGGTTGAGGTCCTTACGGTGGCTGGTGTGCTTGGAAGATTCTTCTCTACACCTCCCTTGGAACTTAACGAAGGGCCGGGACCAAGGTGATGCTGCATTTTATGGGATCGGATGACATCCCAGACGTTCTCTGGCTATCTACCTTAGAAGGGATCAAGTTCAATGTCATTGTCCACTTTAGAGCATTCCCAGACTCCTGCTAACAAATGCAAGCAAACTGGAAACTTTGCAAAGGACTGCCCCCAACTGAGTCAAAGAACCAACTCCACTGCGATTGAGGACTCCAAGAAGAACATAGACACATCCTCGACCCCCTCAGAAGCCACTCCTGCATTTCTGGCTTAAACGTCAAGAGTCATCTCGTAAAAAAGAGACAAAGAACCACCCAAGGATTAGGGGAATGGGAAGAATAACCCAATACGCCTTCTGTTGCAACCTAAAGACACCATTGTCCCCTTGCAAGGGCAAGCCCTTATCTTGGGCAACAAATATGATGCACTAGCTGCTCTTGAGCCCATTCAATTGGACATGTCTCAAGATGTTTAGTATGTTTTTGCACACCAAGGTGAAAATCATCACTTAGAACATTCGAGGGATGTGCTCCACCATGAAGAAAAGAGAGGCTTTTGATCTCTTTGATAAATGGCAAGCTGATTTTCTATGTTTGTTGTGCATGAACTGAAAACTGGAGGCGACCACCCCCTCAATCTCAAGAGGGGTGGAATTTCTTCCTGCACTAATGCACCCCATCACTAGGCGGGAGGCACGGCCATCTTGCTCAAGCCTGGCTAGACATGCATGGAGCATTTCAAAGAGGAGAATGGCTATGCGCGTGCTGAAGGTAAAAAACCCCATTGTTCAGTTTAGCTTATGTTTTGTTTATGCACCTAATGACTCTGTTGAGAGAGCATCCCTCTAGGAATGCCTAAGCAAGGGAAGATGCCATCATCGTTAGTGACTTTAATATGGTTGAGATGGTAGCCGACCGCTCTCACCCTTGGATGGACATGAGTCATGCCGAGAAGGATGCATGGCAGACGTGTTCAACAATGCAATTGGGTTGATGTAAAGCAAGTTTGTAGAAAGGCCGATGCATGCAGCTACACGTGGTCTAACAAACAACCTGGGTATGATTAGTAGGTAACCAGATTGGATAGGTACTACTACGTGTCCAATGGAGGATGGTGGGTAACCCCCCTTGGGACCTTCGGGCCCTCCCGAACCATGGTTATTCTGATCACTCCCCCCTTGTGGTCTCCTTTGACTCTACCCCTCGCAGAACATGGCCTCCACCCTTCAAGCTTATATCTCTCACCTGGGGAAGAGATATTTTGATGTAGGGATTATGGCAGCATGGGATACATCAAGAGCCCAAGGTGGGCCCCCACTAGAACACGAGGAAAGATGCATCAGATATGTAACAAACTTCTATAGAATTATGGGAGAATCAATGCCAAGTTGGGAAGGGCATGGCTCACAATAGTAGTTGAAAACCCGAGAGAGAACCTCATCCAAGCAGTGCAACATGAGAGACTTGACTTGGTTAGTACCACACTGATCAATGGCATAGATTCCTACCTCCAGACATAATTGATTTCCATAGATGAAGTGATAAGGATCCACTCTCACAGCAGTCGCGTCGCTGGCTAGCCAAGGGAGATGCACCCACTAGTTTCTTCTTTTAGGAAGTCAGATAAAAACACCACCAAGAAAGAATCAGTAAACTGTGATGGCTCGTTAACTGATGATGAGGGGGAGATAACTTCCCACTTCACTACACACCCGTTTGACACCATCAGTGGATCGACCCCCTCGATAGAGGTGGGATACCTGAAAAGACTGGAGAATTTTCTTTCAAGACTGACCAGGACAATTGAAGGCCTCGCTCCCAGTTCTGAGAGCAAAGCTTTCACGTAGGAGGAACTCAGGTTTGCTATTGGCAAGATGGGTAAGAAGAAGACCCCAGGACCAGATGGCCTTCCCATAGAGTTCTATTGGCACTTCTGGTCTCTACTCAACACAGACCTGTGCGCTATGATTAATGATGCATGTAGCCATGAAGAACTCACTTAGGAGGTGAACCAAGGGGCATATCAAGTTCATCCCCAAAAGAGCCCACATATTGGTAGTCGAGGACTGGTGTCCTCTCACTATGCTACACACTTCGTACAAGATTTTTGCTAAGGCCCTCGTGTTCCGGATTAAGTTCATCCTACCCAAAGTTGTGGACCCAAATCTATTTGGGTTGGCTGATTCATGAAGCTGTACTCAACATCCACTGTGGAATTGACTACATGATGGCTCTCAATCAACTGTATATGTTACTTAACCTCGACTTGGATAAGGCATCGACAGCATCAGATGGGACTTTATGCTTACAGTTCTAGATAAAATGGGCTTTAGATGAGCTATGGTGGGGATGGTCCATGCTCTTGTGGTAAACGCTAACGCGGAGGTCATCATCATTAATGGGAGCTGGGGATTATGTCTTGCAGAGGATTGTAAGACAAGGCTGCCTGCCGGCTCTTCTCATATTCTCTGCTATTATCGAACCTCTGCATGCCAATGTCCCGTACTTCCAAGGGAGAGGCCTCGTTAAAGGACTCCCTCTTTCGGAGGGAGATCAAGAGATGACCACTTAGTCCTTCGATGATGATGATAGTGACTCAATCTTGGTTTATGAGAGACTAGTTCTTGCTGCTAGACACAGGCAATCATGAACCCTGGGACCTCAAGTTTAGATTTAAGTGGATCCCACACGAAATGCCCCTTAGGCTACTGGGCTACCCCATCAAGATTGACATTAGTAATAAACAAATATTTGATTGGTTCTTCCCCCGATTACAAGGAAAAATGAGCCACTCGAGCAAGGCACAACTATCTTTCCTTGGGAGACTGGTTGTACTCAAACGTGTCTTACTGTCTTATGTGGTTTACCTTGCCTCTCCTACTATGTCCTCATGGTGGTAGACCAGTTGTTCAGGGACTTCCTATGGATCAAAGCTGATGACAAGAGATGGCATGTAATCTCGTGGGAGCAAGTATGCTCACCCAAGCAAAAAGGTGGACTGGGAATCACTAACATGACTATAAAAGCCAATACCCTCACTTTCACACACTCAAGACCCTCACTAACATGACTATGAAAGCCAAGATCCTCACACACTCAAGTGACTACTACAAAGAATTGAAACCTCCCAACCTTAGGGGGTAATCACCAAGTACTTCATTCAACATGCCATGGGACTGTCGAGACAATCGTTGACCTTGTCAGGGGCACAGGCTCACTACCATGGGTAAATGCAAAATTAAACACTCCACCTTAATACATGGGCTGGTATCGAGGTGGCAAGAAATCCTTTTATCTCTTCGGTGGATTGGTCAACGACTCCTCATTGGAGATGGAGCCTTGGGAGAAAACATCTAGTGGTCACTACGCAACATAGAGGGTGGTAAGCCGCAAGCGCTGCTACACGCTAACTAGGTACGCAAACTCCAGAAGAATGGCATACAAATATGGAATGATATGTGGGACAACCGATCGACCCAGTGGATCAACTGGGAAGTCATTGCCCGACAATTTGGCCTATCTAACTCATCCCTATCGGTGCTCCAAGCTACTACTGAGGCACTCCCCCCACGATGGCCGACTGCTATATATCTGAATCTTGAGAACTAGTTTGCCAATTTGGCATTAGTCACATAGGGAAACCACTCCCTGAAATGAAAGGGGCCGACATTCACAAGTGCCAAGCCAATTGGTTTGGCAGGCTAGGCGACAAGTGGAACCTACCCCCAGTACTATGGAAACATGGACCGACACACTACTACCGTATGGACAACCACTCCGTGCTTCCAAATCAAATTCTTTCTCTAGTGATTTCTGCACCAGAAACCTCCTACACAGGATAGGCTAGCTAATTGGGCCCCAATATCACCGCTCTGCCCCTTCTGCAACACGTACAAGGAAACTGCGTTCCACATTTTATGGGCTTGCCCAAATGCCCAGACACTGTGGAGAGGTACCAGGAGGTTGTTGGAACCCAACATCAATTTATATGGAAGCATGCACTGCTAGGTGTAACCCAACATTAATTTATATGGAAGCATGCACTGCTAGGTGATGCTAATTACCTCAACCCTACCCTAGCGACCATCTGGCCCTGGATTCGCTATACTGTTCTCTATCAACTTTGGACGTCTAGAAACAAGCTAGTATTTCATCGGTGCCCGCACAAGCAATGCCTAGAGTGGAAACTCGACCTTTTTTTAACTGAATTGAGGATTCTCACATGCCCCTATAGCTTAGAGCTTCTGGATGGTGCTAAGCTTTAGCTATTGTGACTTCTGTGGATAGCGCTAAGCTTGGCTACTGTGACTTTTGCCCGCACATGAACGCCCGAAATGGAAACCCGACCTTTTTTTAACTGAACTGAGGATTCTCATAGGCCCCTACAGCTCAGAGCTTCAAGATAGCACTAAGCTTCATCTAGTGTGACTTCTACCTGTGCTGCCGATATTCTTCACTATTTTGTAACTAAATCTTATTAATATGAATATGCACCCCAACAATTTTTGGGGTGCATTAATTATAATTTATACATGTGTCTATGCACCCCAAACCCAAACAATTGTTTGGGATGCATGTCATATACACACGTCTCATAGTCAAATTGCATGCGGGTGCAATTTTCGCTCCTTTCTCTCGTGGGTTCTGCAGGTCGTGTGTAGGTTTTCGTAGATGGTGCTGGCGTCTCTCGCATCTATTGGTCATCTTGAGGGTGCATCTATCCAATTTACATGCGGCCTTTCTCTTGTGGGTTCTGCAAGTCGTCTTCTACATGGTGCGCTTTTGGTGCAAATGGTGTCTCTCGCAGCTATCGGCAGTCATCTTCTACAAACTTCTTTTCTTTTCCTTATGTTTCTGTTTTCCTCACATGCTTCTGAGGTGATTTCAGTATCGATGTTTAAATTTAATTGGTGCTCTTCAACTTGTGTCATGCCGTCCTCGTCATGTCCATCCCCTATCTATTTTTGTGACAATCTCTTTCTAGAACGATTATTTGGCCTATTTAAACAACCCTTTTGTTTATGCTGATCGTGCCTTTGTTTGTTGTTTGTTTTATCGTCGTAGGAAGAAGCCTCGGTACTTCTGTTTTTGCTGATTATGCCTCCTAGGAAGAAGAAGCCTTTGGACGACATCAGTAACATCATGATGGTTGATCGTCGTGGTAATTCTTCTATGCTGCTCTGTCATGAAGATAACCCGTCGGTTTCGACTGTTCCTAAAGTTGAAATGAATACACCTTGCCCTTGAATAGTTACACCACCCGAGGGCTCTCAGGATGGTTCATAATCTTCGTGCAGTAAAGGAGAAGGCACGGTCGTCAGGTAATTATTCTGAATGTTTATATTCAATAATTAATATTTATATCATTCTGTTTCTATAAATTCTTTTGAAATTAAATTTTTTAAGATTATTATACATGTTTATTTTTCTGTAGCTGTAATGAGCTTATTTCTCCATATGTTTCTTTGATGGATTTGTGGATCGAAAATAATTTTTCTGCTGCTGGGATAAATTCCTTTGAATTACAGTTATCCTTTAGCAAAGATATGCATAATAATGTTCGTAGCCGAATTTCACAATCTTTGTTTAGCCGCTCATCAGTAGAATGCAATGGTATCTGTTCTCTATAGTAAATGATTTTGCTTTGTTATTTGTTAATATTGTATCGTCTATAATTTATTTTAAATTCTCAAGTGCTGAGATTTTTTATATTTTTCTTAAAATGTTTTTTTTCTTGCGGGTATCATTTATTGTCCAAAAATTATTGTTTAAATATATGCCAGTCATTGTTTTCTTTAAAAATCATGCACTGTTCTTTCCTGTCTTTTCTTTAAAAACAGTAAAGTATATATATTTTTTACTAGCTACGTATTGATTTTGGAAATATAATAAACAATTTGTAATGTTAGTCTTGAAAATAAATTCATAATGTTTTATATTTTTGGTTTCGGAATTAAATTCATACAACTTTTGTTTAGGAAATAAATTCTTACAACTTTTGTAAAATACTATAGCTAATATTGTCACGTACATTATCAAATAAGATGGTCAATCAAAACAAACAGAATTAAATGCATTAAATTGAAAATGGAAAAATAGTTGTAAATAAACCCATGATTTTGTAATTATTATCTTCATAATTAACTTCAACAGGTAATTATCTTCACTTAAATTTCTAAAACACTACAGTAAATTTTACAACATGAGTAAATTAACAAAATAAAAGTGATCAAAATGTATGAAACTATATATTAACCGAATAAAATTGATTATTATTAATTATTGACACAATCTTGTAGGTTAATAAGTACGTCATAAATGAACTAAAGTATAGACTGAGTTTTATAGCATCTCTAATCTATTGAACTATATATTAAAATTGATTATTATTAATTATTGACACGATCTTGTAGGTTAAAGTATAGACTAAGTTTTATAGCATCTATTGGGGTGCATATTATGGTAAGTTAAAAGGAATTTATCGTTTGTTATTTTCAATGATGATAAAATCAAGTTTAAATATATTTTTTTTGGGTTTTTTGAAGGTTCGAGCAAAGCAAATACAAAAGGCAAAAAACCACTCGAGAACAAGAAGAGTGTAGATTCAGAACCTTCGATACACAAAATCCTGTCTTTTCCAGCAGAAAAAAAAACCAGGCTTTTTGAGGTGTCTGTCACAATAGCAATAGGAAATAGAGATATTTACTTATCTTGCTGGGAACCCTTGGAGGAATTTGTGAGGATGGAATGTTTGAAAGGCCTTTTTGCACTAGAAAAAGGAGGGACCTTAAACCATTTGCACTTTCAAATGGTGGCTAGTTTAATGGCACCATCTCTAATAAGCATTGGAAAAACTATAAAAAGATATTTGGGATGGCATATGTTTAAGCCAGAGGGTGCACTAGTAATGTGTAGAGGACTTAGGCAAGTTAAGATGCACACTCTTGAAGGGATTGTGGGTTATTGCATGAAAGATTTCCATAAACCACACTTCAAATTTTTCTTACACAACATATCTGCTAAGAAAATTACTAGAGGTCGACATCTATATGCCTTATATGGCTAGGCCGACTTGAAGAATAAAGTATGTTTATCAGCGATCAATCTTTTTGTGAGAGAGCTTATGTCTACATGGATAATTATATATCTAATAAAATTGGGGCATCTTTACAACTACTCTTCTAAAAATGATTCGTACTGGGAAATACTACCCGTCAGCCTCATGGATTATTCCAAAAACTGGGTCAGGTATGAGTAAAAAAAGATCTGCAGTTGTGTGGAAAGTAATGAAAATCCCACATCTTACTCAATGCATAGATATAGAAGAGATTTTCTTTCTCGATACTCCTCCCACTAGGTATTTCGACCCGTTTAATGCAAGAAACGATGGAGATTATGAAGAGGAAGGCAATGCTGATGTTGATGAAATTCCACACGACAACATAGCACCGGGTACCCGTTCGAACCCAATAATTGTTGATGATGATAAAGAACCTCAATCACCACGTGACTACAATACGTCTTATCTATCTGTATGGGAGAGAGCATATAAATTCAAAAAAGCTATTGTAGATGGTGATGAATTTGTACCACTCTCTCCAGGAATCTGCAAGTTTTTAGGCCTCACAAAAGAGGAGGCTTGTTTTGTTTGATTTGATCCTTCGATTCTCCTCATATGTAATTACTCCACTTGTGCTTTATGATCTTTTGCAAATGTTTTCTTCTTAGAGATTCTCGAATATTCGTCTTTTTGATTTTGCACATTACAAATGTTGTTTTTTTAAAACAACTTATTCCTTTGAAACTCTGTCTGTGCGATTGAATTTCTTTCCCGTACTTTCATTTTCAATTATATTAATAGATTATAATAGGTTAATTAATGAATAGGTTATTTTCTTTTTTATTTATTAATTTATATTCTAAGCTTCAAAAACTTGTGTGTCAAAGGTTATGTTTAGATTGATATTTCTTATCCTAAGCTTTTAAAATATGCACTCGCACAAAAATTTAATTAATATGAATATATCTTCTCTTGAAAAAAAAACCCTCTACCCTTGAAGTCGGATATTGGCCTTGAAAAAATACACGAAGGCGAGCAGTGGAAGGGGAAACCCAGATCGGGCGGCCAGAAGGAAGGGGGGAGAAGATGCGTTCATACTAGACTGCAGGAACGGGTTCCTGGTTTTTGTGAGCTCTCAACGGCAGAGAGAGACACCCCTGCGAGGGCGCTAAGGTGCGTTTCTTCTAATCTCTCCTCTGTGTGTGTGTGTGTGTGTGTGTGTGTGTGTGTGTGTGTGTTCCCCCCGCCGAACTATGGTTGCCCAATCCTCGATCTATCCAGCTTTCTGCTTGGCTGGTTTTCTCCCAATTGAGTCCCCATGTATTCTACCTTCACTAATTTTGGGTCATCAGAATATGGTTTATAACGTTTTAGGGTTATTTTAATGTTGCAAAACCCATGTAAATATGGTGGTATGCGTTTAATTGAAATTTCCAATCCCATAAGTAAGCTTCAGCTTCATTGCAAGATGTTTTCATGTGCACAGCCAGCTCACAAATTATGCATGATTTTGTGCTAGTTTTAATGAAAGACATCTTCTAGTAGATTCTTGGCTTTTCACAGGCTTGGCCTTAGAAGAAAAAGAAAAAGAAACCCACTTTCAAGTATCCCTTATGCAAACCTATTTCTGTTAAATGATCTTGAAATTTTGAAGGGCATTTTTTGGTGTTTTTTTTTATTTTTGTTTTTTTTTGGGGGGTCTTTTTTTTTGGGGGTGGGGGGGGAGGTGTTATCAAAGTATGCAGCGGAAATGAGAACCAAACTTGGGTTGACACGAGCAAGTAGAGTGCAGAAAATAGACAGCACAAGAAACACAGAGAAACAGGTGTGTAAACTCTTCTCTATATACAAGATCCCGCAAATAACTGAATCAATAAGTGGTGGGGGGGGCCTATTTATATGCCCCATGCATGCAGTCGGCCAGCGCTGGTGTCTCTCCACGACTGCATGAAGCAGTCGGCCAGCAGTAAACACCTCCACGACTGCATAAAGCAATTCGGCCAGCAGTAAATACTCCACGCTTGCTGATTGGGCAGTCGGCCAGCCACACGACTGCTGAATGGACAGTCGGCCAGCCACCAGAAGCTCCTGCCAACATCTGGCATCCATCCACACCACTGAAAAAAAGGGGAAAAATACGGGGAGTGAGGAAAAATGATAAAACACCTATACAGGGCGGGCACACCCACAACAGAGGCCTTGGTGTATAAATATAGACAGGAGATGACTTCTAACACCCCCCTCTCAGCTCCTGGCCTTGAAATCAACCCAAGGGAGCTGGAGTGCCGCCTGAGCGTAGCCTGAGGTAGAGACTTCGTGAAGAGGTCCGCCGCATTGTCCTCCGTCGAACAATAAAGTAGCAAGATGTCACCAGCCAAGATCTTCTCACGTACAAAGTGATACTGAATCTCTATGTGCTTGGTCCGGGC
This sequence comes from Cibotium barometz, assembly GCF_041138505.1. Lineage (NCBI taxonomy): Eukaryota > Viridiplantae > Streptophyta > Polypodiopsida > Cyatheales > Cibotiaceae > Cibotium > Cibotium barometz. The sequence goes on along the minus strand of NC_141047.1, from coordinate 28,743,493 downwards.
ATGGAAGATCGGGTTCCGAGCAATAGCTATACAACTCTGGTTATCGCACTTGATGACTGTGGGCTCCTTCTGTGGAAGCCCAATCTCGCCTAGCAGCCTCCGCAGCCACACAACCTCACAAGCAGCACCACAAGCAGCCCGGTACTCTGCCTCTGTCGAAGAGAGGGCAATAGTTGGCTGCCTCTTGCTGCTCCAAGAAACTGCTCCTGAGTCGAGGATAAAACTGTATCCTAAAGTAGAACTCCTCGTGTCTGGATCTCCTCCCCAATCTAAGTCACTCCAACCTTGGAGCCTGACTCCATCCCCTCCTGTGTAAAAGAGTCCTGGATCCTTTGTACTCTGCAGATACCGCAAGATCCGCAATCCTGCGTCCCAATGAGACTTCAATGGCGTCTGCATGAAAGAGCTCAACAGCCCCACGGAGAAGCTCAAGTCCAATCTGGTGTTCAGCAACTAGATCAATGAACCAACCAACTTCCGGTACTGCGAGGCATCAACTAGCTCACAAGGATCAGTAACGGTTAACTTTGTGTTCGGGTCCATCGGCGAAGTAATAGGCTTGCAATTCTCCATCCCAAAGGCCTCAAGCAACTCATGAACATACCGCTGCTGAGAGACGAAAAACCCCCACTGGGTCTGCCAGATCTCCAATCCCAAAAAGAAGTGGAGTAAGCCTAAGTCGGTCATCTCAAACTCCTTTGACAAGGCAGCCTTCGTCACTCCAATGTGCTCCACATGACCGCCAGTGAGAATGAGATCATCCACATAAAGGATGATAATCGTGACTATGCCGTGTTCTCGAAAGAGATACAGGTTCGGATCTGCAACCGATCTCTGAAATCCAGTCCGAACAAAGAAGCAATCAATCTTCTGATTCCAAGCCCTGGGAGCCTGCTTAAGACCATACAAGGCCTTACGTAACTTGTAAACCATCCCTTCAGATCATGGAACAATAAAGCCTGGAGGTTGCTCAACATACACCTCCTCCTGCAGGTCACCATTAAGGAATGCAGATTTTACATCCATTTGATACACGGGCCACCTTGGAGAAGAAGCAAGGGCAAGAACGGTCCGAATCGTGGACATCCGTGCTGTCGATGCAAAGGTATCCTTGTAGTCGATGCTTGGCCGCTGAGCATAACCTTTAGCCACAAGTCTGGCTTTGTGTTTGTCCATTGACCCATCAGACGCATATTTGGTCTTAAAGACCCATTTGACACCAATGACTGACCGCTTCGACGGCCTTGGAACCAACTCCGAAGTGTTGTTCTTCTCGATGGCATCAAGTTTCACCTGCATGGCTTTCCTCCAAGTATCCTGTGAAAGGGCTTCTTTGACAGAAGTGGGCTCCTTATCCCGCATAATACGAGACATCAAAGCATAGTTCACCTGAAGAAGCTCCGCTGAATTGCTTTTATCTCGGACTCTGTGTGATCTTCGAGGGCCGTCCTCCGTGGTCCACTCAGAGGGTAACTCCGTGACACTTGACTCCCGAAGGGTGTCTAACAACCACCTAGGTACTCGAACAGATCGTGGAGCTTCCTGTGGTCGCGGGGGCTCTACTCCAGCTGCGGGCTCAACCTCCTGTACTGATTGAGGTTGATTAATTGGAATGATGGTCTGGGAATCATCATCAGACTCCTCTGGATCTCCAAGAAGTGGCAGCTCCTCGACAGTGGATACTGGAACATGCTCGTCAAAGACCACATCCCGGCTGACAACAATCTCGTTCGTGTTTGGATCATACAACCTGTATCCCTTGGAAAGAGAATTATATCCCACAAATACAAGCTTGCGGGACTTGGAGTCAAGCTTCCCTCTCTGCTTCTTCGGAATATGTACATACGCGTCACTCCCAAATACATGGAAGTGCGAGACATCAGGTTTCTTGCCAAAGTATGCCTCAAATGGAGTCATATGGGGTACTGAAGTTGTCGGAGATCGGTTGAGGGTATCGACAACAGTTGCCACAGCCTCTCCCCAAAGTGGACGAGGAAGATCACGATGCTCCAGCATGCTCCTCGCCATCTCCACCACAGTCCTGTTCAGCCCTGAGAGTCTTGACCTGAAATCCAGACTCTTTCTCCACCATCACGTGCCAATCCTTGAACCGTGCAAAAGCTTGGTCCTTCTGGGAAAGAAAGTAGACCCACGTGAATCTGGTACAATCATCAACAAGCAGCATAAAGTAGAGAGATCCTCCCAAAGATGGTGTCTGCTGAGGTCCACACAAGTCAGTGTGAACCAACTCCAATGGTTTCGAAGCCCACCTAGAAGCCTGCTTCGGAAAGGATTCCCGGTGCTGCTTACCACGTATGCAAGAACTGCAACGCCCTTGCTTACTACCAACATCTGGCAAGCCAACCACCATTTGGTCTCGGAAGGCTCGCCTCAATGCATCCACATTTAAGTGGCCAAAACGAAAGTGCCACAAATCTCCAACCTGAGAACCTGTCAACGAGGAGAGTACAGAGAGCTTGTAGATACCATTCTCCACACCGCCTTCCCAAACAACCTGGCCAGTCTCACGGTCCCGTAGAGCAACTGAATGCTCCTCAAATTCCACCCGAAAGCCAGTCTTGCATACTTCATGCACTGACAGAAGATGAAAACCCAGAGCAGGGACATTAAGAACACGGGAAGCATGCTTGCCCTCCTTTCCGTCGGGAATAATCTCCATCCGGCCCTCACTATGTATCGGAATAGTGGAGTTGTCGCCAATAAAGATGCGACCTGAGTGCCGTTTTAGATCCAGAAAGAAGTCACGGGAGGGAGTCATGTGCCTGGAAGCACCACTGTCAAGAATCCATTCCCGTGTATCCTTCGCGGTGAAGCCAATTGTCTCCCCGCTCGAAGATGATGAAGCGTCGGAGTCCATCATCTCTAAGTGCACAAATGTCGGAGTCTTTGCAGCTAAGGTTGAGGAATCAGTACTCTTCTCTGTCCGCTTAGGACACTTCCTCCAATAGTGGCCTTTCTCGCCACACTCATTGCTGGATCTTTCGGCCTTCAGCTTCTCTCGTTCTGAGTCAGGCTTCTTGTCAGAAGACTTCTCTGGTGAAGTCTTCCCTTTGCCCTTGTTGTTATTCCGGCCTTTCGACCGTTGGCCAGTTAAGGCCTCCGAACCGCCGCTGTGAGGAGGGTTCGTGAAACGTTCCTCCTGGTCCAAGACCATTGGCACAAGCTCCTCCCAGGTAATGGTGCTGAGCCTGCCACTCGTAATCAACGAGGAGTAGAAAGCAGAATACTGAGCAGGCAAGTGGGACAGCAAAGTGATGGCTATGTCTTCAGATGATATCTCCTTCCCGGCTAGTAGGACTTCCTGCTGAAGGGCCTGCAGCTTGTTAATATGTTCCCGCATCGTGGAGGACTTTGCAGGGTTCATAACCCGCATCTGCACTTCCAAGGAGATCCGTTTCATGGGTGATACCGTGTTATAAAGAGAAGCCAAGTGCTCCCATATGTCTCTCGCCAGCGTCATGTGCTTTACATGATTGATCACTTGTGGTGTGCAGTTGAGGAAAATAAATGACCCGACCTTGGTGTTGACACGATCCCACATGTGTGCCTGTGCCTCTCGGTCCTTCCTCATCGACAGTAACTCCCCTTCCTCTGCTTCCGGCCGTGGAACCCCGATGATGATGAAATCAGCAAGGTCATATGACTCCAGCACAGACTCCATCATGACCTTCCAGATGCCGTAATTGGACCCGTCCAACTGACGGTCCACTGGGAACGTGGGGAGAGTCGGAATCTTCACGTGCTTCTCAGCCATCTCTAGTAAATCTACCATCGCGGGGAGTAAACTGAATGAATAAGTGGTGGGGGGCATGGGGCCTATTTACATGCCCCATGCATGCAGTCGGCCAGCGTTGGTGGCTCTCCACGACTGCATGAAGCAGTCGGCCAGTAGTAAACACCTCCACGACTGCATAAAGCAAGTCAGCCAGCAGTAAATACTCCACGCTTGCTGATTGGGCAGTCGGCCACACGACTGCTGAATGGACAGTCGGCCAGCCACCAGAAGCTCCTACCAACATCTAGCATCCATCCACACCACCGAAAAAATGGGAAAAAATAGGGAAAAAATACGGGGAGTGAGGAAAAATGATAAAACACCTATACAGGGCGGGCATACCCACAATAGAGGCCCTGGTGTATAAATATAGACAGGAGATGACTTCTAATAGGTGTGTGTGGGGGGGAACAGGAGTAAACATTAGTTGGGCCATGTGGATGATAATGTTTAATATTTTTACTTTTTATAAATAAATAATTTTATTTTGCACCCCTCCAATGAGCCGGCATTGCATCTCTCTCAGCAATCGATTGCATTTTTGGGTTTCTTCTTCTTTTTGACAAGAACTGCAAAACACTCTTCACATTTTAATATATTAGTGTAATTCTATTTGAAAATCCCCATCCGAACACTACTATGTTAGCCTGACATGCCATCTCTGTCAACCATCAATGACTTTATTGGGCTTGATAAACCAATAATGACTTGCTCTCTTAAAGCTGGCAATGGCATCTTTACCATAAGCCATTATGGCTTTGAAAGGTGTTATTGTATGATTGGTTTAATATGATTTGCTGGCTTCAGGTGGTTTTTTTCCTCATTATGACTTGCTTCTTATTTCTCATTTGATGTGTTTCTTGCAGATGAACAGGGAGAAATTGATGAAGATGGCCAGTGCTGTGCGCACTGGCGGGAAAGGTACTGTGAGGAGGTGCGTTCTTGACCTCTCTTTTTACAACTCTAGAAATTCACATATCATCCAATTTTGATGTAGACTAGTGGGCTTATGGAAGGATTATGGTTTGATTGATTCTAAAACTTATATTGGTCCTTTTAAGGTTGCAGGTTTTGCGAATAAGAGTTTTGCTTTGGTGTCTGAATCCTCAAATCTTACTTGTATGATTTTAGGAAGAAGAAGGCAGTGCACAAAACAGCCACAACAGACGATAAGAGATTGCAGAGCACACTCAAGAGACTCGGTGTCAACACGATTCCCGGAATTGAGGAAGTCAATATCTTCAAAGATGATACTGTCATTCATTTTGTAAACCCCAAGGGTATGCAGCTACACAGGCTTGTTTAGTGTTTAGAGGCCTTGTGTAAAGCCCATTCATGAGATATTGCTTGCATTTGTGCATTGCATTTTTGGCCTAAAAATGGTTTTTCTGACATGATTTGATGGGTTTCAGAGCTTTACTTAATTTTTTCTCTTATCATAATAATCTATGAACAACTGTTGATGAGTACATATTAACTTTGGGACAGTCCAAGCTTCGATTGCTGCCAACACGTGGGTTGTGAGTGGGTCTCCTCAAACTAAAAGTAAGATATTTTATTGGGTTTCACCCAGTCTCAATTATGCTTGCTGTTTTTCTTATGAAATGACTAACCCTTTTCTTTTTTTTTTTTTTTTGGGGGGGGGGGGGGGGGGGGGGGGGGGTTTCCGTAGGGCTAGAAGATTTACTGCCTGGAATCATCAATCAGCTTGGTATGCCTTTCCCATGAAAAATATTATTACGTTCTATTTTTTGTATTTTGTGCCCTTTCAACAGGGCTCAAGGCTTAACAAGACCACCTTTCTTTTCTACAGCATCAATCCGAGCTACTAGTGAAAAGTTATGATCAATTTAGTTCAAACAGTATTATGCCCTATGGGATGTGTTTACTGAACTATGGTCCCTGGATTGATAAACACAGGACCTGACAATCTGGCCAATCTGAAGAAGATTGCGGAGCAGTATCAGCGACGGGAGGCTGCCCCTGAAGACGAAGATGATGATGTGCCCGAGCTTGTTGAGGGGGAAACTTTTGAAGAGGCCGCCAAGGATGGCGATGCGTAGCCGAGCAAATGACCCGGTCCCTCGTCATTTTCCTTGTTTTTGATTTACTCTTTGTCAGTCCTGTCTGGTAGGCTTTTTCCCCAGCTTAGAGGGGGTGTGTTTTTGACACAACTTTGGTTGTTGGAGTGCTCCCTTGGACACGCACCCAATTGTTCTGTTGGGATTCTGACCCAGGTTAAGGGCAAGTCTTCCCTCAACCTTGGGATAAACCCTCAAGAGGATGTCGGGTGTGTTTTTTTGACACTCACCAGTAACTTTATTTTTGGTCTTATTGTGTTTTTCCTTAGGTTTAGTGTCTGTATTGAATTGAAGTGTCTTTTATACTGATCCTATTTTAGGACCAACCAAGTTCAACCTATGGGGGGTGTGGGCTGCCAATAAGCTGCTGGTTCTTTCTCGGGTTAGTCTCCTATATTTTACCTCTTGTTGTGTTGTCTTGGGATTGTGAAGGAGATCTGGCCATAGCTGAAGGTTGGAGCATTGCGCCTTTAAACTCTTATGTGATTTGTGTAATGGTTGCTGAAATTGCTACAATCCCGTGTCCTGCCTCGCGTTGGGTTGTGCATCCTTGTCTGCAAGAACCCTATAGCTGCTCTTTTTGTTCAAGAATGCTAAATCTTAATCGCTGGTGCATCAACAGTTGAAGAAAGAGAGTGCCTTTCTCAATGTTGGATCTTTTGAGTGAGGTAAACTAGATGATGTAGAAGTTATTAGCTGGACCACAAATGAAGCAATATTATTTTGGGGGTCTGGACGTAGATAGCTTGAGTAGGCCTCCATGTAAACAGCTCTTATGTGTTGCTACAGCAGTATCAACCTTTCAAGCATAGCATGGCAGCAACTGTGCAGGCAACTCATATCTCAAGTTCTATGTGTCAAGACAGAGACTGTCATATATAAATCCTATGTGATTGTTCAGATTCAAGGCTTGCAGGCAACATGAGAGCTTTTAGGACCAGGATTTCCAAGCAGTCAAAGAAAAATGAGGGGCAGGAGACTAAAAATAGTAGAGGAGCTCAACCTTGAAAGAATGTGCACAAGCGGAAGCAATGAACATGAGAGAGAGAAAGATTGCAAGCAAGAACTGAGCTTTATTAGCTTGAGGTTATAGTGTACAAGAGCCAGCAAATAGGGCAAGGAATGATATGATAGAATGAATAAAGGGAGGACCTCTTATATACTTGTGTATGAAGCAGTTGGCTGTAGGAAACAGGCCGACAGCTCCACGACAGCATAAATAGAGAAAGATGCAATATTTTAACACCCCCTCTGCATCTTGAAGTGTGCAAAAAGTCAGAAGAAAACTGATGACGAAGGTGCGACCATGGACACCTCAGCATGGCCAGTATTGAGTACACCTCGAAAAATGCACATGTCAGCTTGTTGTCTTATGATAACATAATGCCACTATAAAGAGCAAAAGAAAATCTGCGTGGCTCCAAACTCGAAGCAGAACTGTGAACACATCACATCCAATAACCTCGAACAAATGAACATGGAACACATCCTGTCCATAGTCTCTGCTAACCAATAGTCTTGGAACTCTTCCGAACCATGAAGGAAACTTGGTTGATCCTGGAACTCATCCGGACCATTAAGTGAACTTGCTTATCTTTATACTTGGAACTCCGACACACGGGTCCCATGCTCGAGATTTTAATATAAGAGAGCTTTTGAAAGCCCCCTCTCTCGCCCACAAACCGTTTCTGGAAGACAGCACGCGGGGGGATGCCCTTAGGATCAGAGCAGGACACCAGTCATGTTCTCTCCAGGCTGTAAGGCCTTGGGAGAGTTGGGGTTATCACTAGACGAGTCAGTGTCAGTGTCATGTGACTTGTCTTTGTCCTTTGAATACTTGCCCTTGTCCCTGGCTTTGCCTTTGTCCCTTGACTGACAATCCTTTGATAGGTGGCCTTTCTTCCCACACTTGTAACACCGACTCCGAACTTTCTTCACTGTCGAGAGTGCCGATCAGGACCAATAGACGATGAAACTTCCAATTTTCCCTGAGAAACTAGGATGGATTCCTCTTCCAAGAGGAGAGTACACAGATCATCAAACTCGAGGGAACGTGTTCTCGCAAAGCTCGGAAAACCATGTCATAATCTGTAGGAAGCCTGATGAGGAGGAGAGCAACTAATTGAGAAGAGGTTAGGACAGTACCCATTGCCACTAATTGGTCATGAATTACCTTAACCTTCATCACAAACGACTGCATGGAAGTCCCTGTTGTAAACTCCAGAGAAAAGAGCTGATCCAATAGGTTGACAGACCGCATTGTAGAGTCCCGTGCATATAGGTTTGTTAGCTTTCTCCAAACAGAAGCAGCACAATCCAATGTTTGCACGGCGGGGGAGACCTCTGGTGAGATGGCTCGTACAAGTGTAGAGTGAGCTTTTGAGTCTTGATTCTCCCAAGTTGAAAGTTCGGTGAGAAAGGCATCCTCTTGGTCCTGAGTCCACTTCCTAGAGCTGGTAGGGCGCTCGGGCTTTCGTTCGTGGCCCTGAACAATCTCCCAGAGACCCTTGTGTGTGAACCAGACCTTCATCTGTAGCTTCCAGTGATCATAGTTTGTACCATTGAGCTTGTCCTCCTTGTTCGTGCAGGGGGACCCATGTCTGCCTCAAAGAAGCTGTGTCTCAGACAACCTCTGTAGCTAAGCAATCCACGTGCTCTCTCAAGCACCTTTCCACAGGATCCAACTAGGGACTAATAGCCCCCTCTGAAGATGCAGGCTGGACAGCAGCAAAAGAAACCCAAAAAACACACCACCGGGAACCTCCTACCAAAAGAGGGAGGGGATCTTGGAGGGAGAAGAGCTGATGTGCCACTTGTTTGATGCACTCACTGAATCTGCAGCTAGAACTCCTCCACTTGCCTTTGTAGAAGAAAACGCAGCCTAGGGGCTGGCCGACAGCAGTTGAAGAGCTTGTAGAGCAAAAACGCAGCTTAGAAAGAAGAAACGCAGCCACTGTTTGAAGGATCTATAGCCTGGAGAATCTAGGGAAGCAAAAAACGTAGAGGAACAGATTGTGCAGCAGCCAGAGCCTAGGCGAATGATACCATGAAAGAATGTGCACAAGTGGAAGCAATGAACATGAGAGAGAAAGATTGCAAGCAAGAACTGAGCTTTATTAGATTGAGGTTACAGAGTACAAGAGCCAGCAAATAGTCCAAGGAATGATATGATAGAATGAATAAAGAGAGCACCTCTTATATACTTGTGCATGAAGCAGGCGGCTGTAGGAAACAGGCCGACAGCTCCACGATAGCATAAATAGAGAAAGATGCAATATTTTAACAAACCTAACACAAGTGAAGCTGAAAAGCACCAAACTTACGAAACTTCAGGTAGCTCACAGAGAAGGCCAATGGGCGAGCTTTTGTGATAGAAGAGCTTGAATCAAGGATTTCCACAAACCAATGCCAAGAAAACCTTGGTAATTCGTGTATCTCCTAAACAATGTGCCTTAGGATCGACTAGTAGGGTAGTAGGCTTTTCTTTGCTTCCTTATGTGTGTGTGTGCATGTGCATATGCCTGTACGTGTGCTTATATGTGTGTACATTGTGAAGTTGTCGTCTGAGTTGCGGCTAGTTGATATTGTGCTTACTCTTTATATCTTTAGCAGTGCATTTGCCCTATCAACTACTTATTTGTATTACTAATTCTTTCTATTTGCTACTTCCCTTAGTGCTAGGCTTCATTATGGCTGAATCTGCCCTGCATCTTCGAAGGTTTGATAGAAACTTAGTACGAAGGGCTTTGTGTGAATATATGCTCATGTGTGTGTGTGTGTGTGAGAGAGAGAGAGAGAGAGAGAGAGCATATCTTGATATAGAGTTCTATACCCACTATTGGGCACTAATAACGTTAGTGGGGATGTCATAGTATCTAGTCCATACCATGCATAATGGAGTTGATAGTTATGTAGTCTTGTGGGTTGACTACCATGAGTATATAACATGCACATTCCTAAAAGGTGAATTTGGGCATGTTCTTGGATTCATGTAGGTATATACATATACTAATTCTTTCTATTTGCTGCTTCCCTTAGTGCTAGGCTTCATTATGGCTGAGTTTGCCCTGCTTCTTCGGTGGTTTGACAGAAATTCAGTACGAAGGGCTTTGTGTGAATATATGCTCTTATGTGTGTGTGTGTGTGTGGAGTGCATGTGTGAGTATCTTGATATAGAGTTCTACACCCACTATTGGGCACTGATGACGTTAGTGGGGATGTCGTAGTATCTAGTCCATACTATGCATAATGGAGCTGATAGTTATATAGTCTTGTGGGTTGACTACCATGAGTATATAACAAGCACAGTCCTAAAAGGTGAATTTGGGCATGTTCTTGGATTCACGTAGGTATATATATATATATATATATATATATATATATATATATATATTTATGTATATAAGATCTGATTTTTCATATGGTTTTTATGTTATCACTTACTATAATGTAGCTTCTTGCTTGGGCATTCTCTCTCTCTCTCTCTCTCTCTCTCTCTCTCTCTCTCTCTCTCAATCTTTGCCCACTGTTAAGTAACTTGTGATCTTTTCTTCTAGAATGGGAGGGTCTATGTGTTTCCACCAAAGTAAGCGACCGTTCAATAGAGTTAGCTTTGCATGCAGTTAGGTGGAGTCACGATTGGTTTGTCTCTAGTAACAAGTAAGCATTGGTCAGTCTCAAGCAGCATCATGTAATCATTGATTAATCTTAAAAAAAGTTTAATCATTGCTTAGTCTTAAGTAACTTGTCATGTAATGGAAGAATAGATTCGTCTTTCCCACTTGATTGGCTTCTTTCCCACCTGATTGGCTTCTTTCTTCAATAAGTGCAACGACTATCATGGTTGTAGGTCAACTAGTGTTAATTTGGCACATGCAATCAAACATAGAAAATTCACAAGTTGAAATTTCTTCCCTTGAATAGATCAACTAAGGTGTGAAAACTAGATTAGTTCCCTTGCAATTGATCTATCAATATTTGATAAGCTCCACTTCCTTTCTTAAAGCCAAGAATTGCCATTCCTCCCCAAAAAAAGACTTGTCGCAAGGCTTACATGACCCTCTAACAAGCACTACTTCTCTTGGCTCCATGTACCCATTTTTTTTCCAACCATGCTTTCAAGGATTGGTCCATGTCGTCTCAAGGGACAAGCAACTCTAATTTCATTCTTTCATCTACAACTCTTGGGCACTAATGAAGTGAGTAGGGATGTCATAGCTTATTGTCCATGCTATGCATGATAGAGTTGATGAACCTACACTTCATGTTTGGACAAACATTGGAGTTAATGGTTGCACTTTTGAGTCGAAGTCTTTTTTAAAGTTTAGCTTAATGTTTGGTTTTGGCTCTTAAGTGCTTTCGGTCTAGAGTTTATTTTTATGTTTTGCTATTTTGTGTTGTTGTTTAGTATCTCAGCTCAAAAGGTTTTTCTTATTAAGAAGAAGTGTGAATGCTTTTGTGTGTGTGTGTTTTTTTTATAAATTTTTTAAAGTTTCTTTCATTCATGTAATTGTTTTGTTTTGTTTTCTTGTTTTCTTATTTCTTATTTTTTGTTTTTTTGTTTGTTTTGTTTTTGTTTTTTGTTTTGTTTTTTTGTTAATGTCTTAATTGAAAGACTTCGTTTGATATTATCTTTTGATTTCCTCTCCTTAGTAGCCAGGTTTATTAGTTTATTTATTTTTGATTTTTCAAATGCTTTGTTTTTGTCTTTGTCATTCTTCACTATTATTCCTTTCTCAAGTCTCTAAATTCATAAATTTAGATTTTTTTGATGTTATGAAGGTATATATCTATAGCTATCATGAAAAGTCGCATCTTATGGTTGAAGAACACCAAATGTGGTGCTATTGTGAGGATACTTGTTTCTATACATTATCATCATTGTGGCCTTTGTTTTTTCACTTCGCATTTGCACTTGAATGCCCATACATTACTAATGATGGGATTTTGCTACATTTCTTCACTATGCAAAACACAACCATGAAGAGAGAGTATCACCATGTTTGCAGGTGAGTGGGAATTTTCTTGAGAAAATAAAATTGTCTTTACCTCATAAATCTGAGATAACAAGTACTAGTCCAATGGTAAAGATACATTGTGGAGAGCAAAGCAACCAAAATGACTCTCCTTTCCTCACTTGAGTTAAAAAAAATATGGATATAAGATGAACTTGTTTAAGAGCAAGGAAAAATTTCTTAGATGTTGCTCCACATGAAATTCAATAGCATTGTTTAACAACACATGTCCTATGATGACGTATGTTTAACACCAATAACCTTCCGCACATTTAAACCCTTGTAATTGAAACCTTCATGCAAGCCAAGGAGTTTGTGAAGATGGAACTGTGCACATGAATAATGACTTTGCAAGAGCAACTTGTCCATTCCATGTTTAATTTGGTATAGAAAAACTTCACTTGTTCATCAAAAGCGGATCCAAGCTAATGAGAAAATGGTGATATACACACCTGTTAAATTATGCGCATCTCATGTGCTATGTGGGATTGGGTATATATAAGAGTTGGAATTTTTAAAGGCTTCCCTATATAAAGGCTCCTCTCCCCTCTTGAATCCACTCATTGTTAGCGCATGATTGTCTCCACCCATTTGTTGGCGAGTGTAAGTCTTGTGTAAACCTCTTGCTATAATTCAAGTTGATCGTTGTCTAACATCTCTCCTCTTTGCCATCTCTCCCTCTTGTGTTTTGCTTTTGCATTGTTCAACTCTAACATGGTATTAGATGCCCAAGGTCTTGGCTGCCCTCTTCTGTGAAATTATTCCCTCATCTAAGCAACAAATCATCAGTTGGTTGCGTTTTATTCTGTTGTACCTACATTTCTTCTTCATCAACGTTTTGCTTCTCTGGTGCTCCTGCCCCCCTACGGTCTCCGCACGGAGTCAAGGTGCAACCCTGAGAGAATTGCGTTTTTTGCATCCCTGAGCAATTTGCTGCTACTGTTGGTGAACCATGGGTTGCTTTTACCACCTTGACAGCAGTTGGAGGAGAGTTCTTTGCACCCCGGGCAGCTTGATAAGCGGCATTGTCGGTTTTGCTTCTTTCCTGGCTACCCTCCCTTCCCGTTGGGTGCTTCTCGGTGGATTTTGTGGCTTTGCTTCTTGTTGTTCACAGTTCCTTTTCTACCTCAATTTTACGAGGGGGGTTGAAATATTCTTATGGCTCGTGTTGTTGGTGAGTGTTGGAGATTGGTCCTAGAGTGCTAAAATTCAGTGAATTTAAAGGCTTGCTTGCAGATATTGCTGTGGATATGGATCCCCCCTGTATGAACAAGAGGACAAGCTAGACGGAACTAACTATGCTCATTGGAAGTTGAATATATGGGTCTTGTCCATTCGTAAGGGTTTGTGGAATATTGTTCAGGGATGTGAGAAGAAGCTTGAGCGTCTCCAAACCTCGAGACGTTAGGCAGATGAATTTCTTTTAGAACTTGAAGACTGGGAGAATCATGATTCCAAGGCGCACTCAGTGCTTGTGCGGACCATTATGAAGGTGGTCTCACTTTGGTTCACCTTTGAAGATTTTTTGTAGCAAAAACAGTCATTTTCACTAAAAATAGCTAATCTCACTCACTTGGTAAAGGAATTTAATATTGAGCTCTTCTAATAAAGTATCACACTATTAGCCATGCACTTAAACATATGGTCTAATCTAAAATCAAAAATTTTAAACGCCAAATTTCTTGGGCCACAAATATTGTGTATATGGCATGTCCCAAAACTTAACAAGTAGATAGCATGATCATAAAATGTTAATAACTTTCTTGTTTTAACTCCAATTCCATCTCCGCTTTGCACACAAGAAAGGCATGTAATGGTGGTCTTAACTTAATTTGTTGAGGAATATTTACATATAATTTTTATTTTAAATTAATTTTTATATTTTTTAAAATTATGCAAAAAGAGTAGTTTTTTTATACAACACATATTTACAACAAAAATTATGTATAATCCTCATGAGGCTTCTTGTGGAGTACGATGTGGTTTCTTGGGTTTTGTGGTGCCAGGCAAGTTGGACTTTGATAACCTCAACTTCCTTCTCGTGGAAGAAGAGTTTATCCTCGTCTCACAAAGTAAGGTTAGGGTGTCTCTTAATGGTTAGGAACAGACACTTGCTACAGTGCAAAAGAAAGTTCAGAGTTGGTGCTACTCTTGTGGGAAGAAAGGTCACTTGGCAAAGGATTGTTTGTCCAAGAAGAAGGACAAAGCCAAAGTCAAGGACAAGTCTTCATTGAGCTAGGATTTAAAAAGAGTCAACACCCAAATTTGCATTGCAATAAGGGTGGATTAAAAAAAAGAGTGGTAGGTTTATAAAAGAATCAACTATGCACCCTTCTAAAATCTACAATGGAAGAAAGGTAATGAATATTAATGCCCGCAAGCAGCAAGAACTTGTTATGTAGCTGGAAGCTATCGAGAAACTCACGAGACATTCAATATGCAACAAGGAAGATGATGTGGTTGGACCATTATTTGACATTTGAGCATGCCAAAAAATAATACGAAGTCATGCACCCACTTGACTTCAAGGTTCTACCAGCTATGATATCCAAACTTCACAAAACCTGAAGTGCAACCTCGACTCCACCACGAGAGTCTACTCACAAAGCTTGAAATCAACAACTTTATCATGCATAGCAGAGACCCACAAAGCTTCAAATCATCAACTCCATCATGCATAGCACAGACTAGTTATCCACACCCAAGAGGAGCTGCAAGTTCATATACATAAAAGAGATGTCATCACATCTTCAAAAGCTAATAGCTGCAACATCACACAATGGGTGATTGTGCTATAACAAGTGATTGTAAAAGTAAGTGTACCTTCATAGAGCTGACATATTCTCATTATTGGATCATGCTGCCTGCTGTTCGGTTTTTAGGAGGAGAAACTTATGAAGGGCCTCGAAATTGTCATGTGAAGAGCCCCCATCCTCTACGGCCTGCTTGGCCATGTCTCTCACCTTGTTTGCACAGCTCCTAAGATCCTTGCCATGCTGGCCATTCATCATATCCCCAACTACACGTGCCACCTCCTCTTTGGCCACACTACCGTCAGTCTCATGCCGGAACGCCATGCCAATCTTCCAATGCTCCACCACCAGGCGGCGGTTCAGGCGCTGCTCAGCCACATGCGGCCAGCATATCATGGGCACCCCGCCCGTGGACAAATTCTGTGCAAAAGGCAGGACCACTATGTGGGTAGAAGCAGGAGGGGTCAACACACTACTACGCTGCTCCAGCCGAGGATTAGTTGTGCTCAAACGGTGGTGACACGTCTTAAAATAAGAAGGTTTTTGTCGTAGAACTTTTCAAAAAATCTCTAGATATTTGTACCTTAAGTTTTAAATATGAAGGTATTTTTCAATATATATATATATATATATTTGTACTTTCAAGTTTTATATTTGTATATATTTTTTAAAATATATGTAGGTGCAAAACTTTTATCTTTATTTGGGTGTGTATATTCAGGCTTTTTTTTCTGGTGTGCATTAATTAGCTACATAATTGCAGCTAATTAATATTTGTACTTTAATAAATTAAGGTTTGAAATTTATTAATATTAAGGTGTGAAGTTCAAATTTTGAGAAATTGTAGAAATGAACTTCAAAATTTATTCATGAGTAAATATACATGTGATAATAAAGCTTCACGAAACTAAACAAACCAAAGCGACAACAAAAGTGAACTATAGAAAGCATCTCTCTTTCTCTGTAAGACTGACATATTTACAAACGGAAGTTGATAATGGGACGAACTCATCACCATCCACGATAGCTTCTTTGAAATTGTATGTTTTCTCACAAACGGACAGATAAGATCCGCTACAATTCGGCTTTGCATGGGAGCTATCATCATTATCATCTACAATAATAGGGTTGCTCTAACTCCCAAGCCGCATATCAGCATCTCTTCCATTATTCCTTGGATTTTCATCTTCATCACTGTCTGCATGTTGATAGAGTGGATCAAAATATCTCCCTCTACCACTAGGGGTGTCCGCAAAGAAAATCTCATTGATGTCCATGCATTGTGTCAGGTGAGGCACTTTCATTACTTTCCAAATCGCTGTTGACCTCCTTCTACTCTTCCCATTCCCTATATTATCCATGATGCAGCAGGGTAGTACTTGCCTGTGCGTACCATTTTCAGAAGTGTGCTTTCAAGTGATGCACCTAGTTTGTTAGATACATAGTTGTCCATGAAAACATAGGCTCTCTCAAAAAGATTTACAGGGGACAAGCAAACTTTATTTTTAAGATCTGCTTGTCCGTACAGTGCATAAAGTTGTCTGCCTCTAGTTATTTCTTCTGGGGATACATTGTGTGAGATTCAGAATTTGAAGTGTGCTTTGTGGAGGTCTTTCATGCAATAACCGACGATGTCTTCGAATGTGTGCATCCAAATCTGTCGTAGGCCTCTGCACATGACTATGGCACCTTCTAATTTACAGAAGTCCCATCCTAGGTATCGTCTGATCATTTTACCAATGCTGATCAGTGAAGGAGCCATCATAGTTATCACCATCTGGAAATAGAGATGATTTAGAGTACCTCCTTTTTCAAGGGCAAACAAACCCTTGAAGCATTCCATCCTAACAAATTCTTCTAGTGGTTCCCACGAGCAAACATTGATGTCTCTGTTTCCTATAGCAACAGTTTTACAGAGACTTCAAACAATTTAGTTTTTTTCTCCTGCTGGGAATCTAGGGATTTTGTGAACAAAAGGTTCAAATTTTGTGTTCCTATCATTGGGCAAAGGGCCTACAGAAGGTGGCACTATTGGCCTTTTGCCTTTCTTTGCAGCTTCAAATGAACCTGCAACATAAAGTACATGCAAATGTACAAATAAATCTTTGATTGAACTAAAAAAAAGACAACAAGATAGAAGTTCATTGACTATGTTCACACCTGAGGAGCAGGCTTTCTGCTTCCTTGCACGCAGATTGTGAACAACGAAGGAGCCTTCTGGGGGCATTATCATCCTAGATGGTACGGGAATGCACTCAGCTCTCGGTACAGTGGATGTAGAGGGTTTACCCTCATGACACATCAACAACGTACAAGAAGGACTAGGGTCCGTGCGACGACATAACATAGATGAAGAGCAAGGTCCTCGATCAATCTTCATCATATTGCTAATGTCATCAAAGGCCTTTCTTCTAGGAGGCATCACGAGCATAGAAGAGGAGCAACACATAATTTAATCAACTGAAGAAACAAGTACTGGAAGTCGTTAAATAAGCAAGACTATGTCCAAAAAAAGAAACCCACACCATAGCATACTTATAAGTTTTATTTACCAATGGTAAGCTTACATGCTTTCTATAGCAAACGAGAACTAGAAGTGACGACTTCCAGAAGCAACGAGGACCAAAAAAGAAACATCAAGGAGAATGCAAGAATAAAGGCAGTACAAGAACAATGTATTAGTCGTTTTTAGTAAGATCAATACGTGTATGTGTATGGATGTATATGCACACAGTACAATCAGGGAGCAGAAATCTTGGTCGGAGCACACGAATAAACAGGAAACTATGCATGTAAACTAGGTCCATGGACTTCATCTTAACAACCATGAACGTGAAGGTCGGGCAACCTGCCAAGCATACAAGGCGAAATGTTAGCAGAAACTAGAAGCATCTGCAGTCATAGAGGTGTCACTTGGAGAGATGTTACCAACAGTTACGACCAACAAACAAAGGATCCATGCAAGGATCGGAGGCAGCAATCGCAAACAAGCAAAAACGGGCACAAGAAGACGACCGCTCCAAGCAACAGCTTGCAACCAACATAACCTGAAACGAACACGGAACCATAAATTTGAAACGAGCAGAAGAGGAAGAAACAAACAAGAACGTCGGCCAACCTACCAATCATATAAAAAATCCAAAATTTTATATTAGCGTAAATTAGAAAAAGCTGCATGTAAAAATACAAGTAAATAACGCTTCTTAGTTAGAAGCATACGACAGCATCATACGTAAATTATCCATTGAAAATTACACACTAAATAACGTTTCTTGCCCATTCATCAAGTTTACTCAACTGGTCATTGACAGTTGGGGGAACATAATTCATCCATTACATGGTTCATTTTTATTAAGTACTACCAATGTTGAACAATGAAGCATATTCAAGATAACAGTCATCGAGTTTACTCAACCGGTCATTGATAGTTGGGGAGAAACATCAATCACCCATTACATGGTACATTTTGTAGCATTATATGGTAGTGATATGTGTGAACACACTTAGGACCGTTGGGGTACTTTTTCCCTCACCAGGAGGTATTTTTTCGCGTGCGTATGTACACCCTCTTATCTACTCATTTTGGGTTGTGTACTTATCTTTTGTATCTGGCACACATTTGTTCATTCTAATCTAGTGAGTTTGTGTATTCTCAAGCTTCTCTATCTTCTGTGTGTGCATTGTTGCAACCCTAACCCTAATTCTAACAATTGGTATCAGAGCTAGCTTCCTTGACACTTGATCTAGTAGCCTGTCACCCTCTTCACGACCCTATTTTTCTATCTCCGATTGAGATACCCTCTTAGGAGAAGAAGGTGTATACTATACTGTGTGTATATGTGTGTATACGAAGTATACAAAATTTTCGGGGTCTGTGTGCGTTTTGGATACCGCAAGGTTTTTGCAGACGTTCTGGAGAGGCATCATTTTGGATTGGTTCCGCTCGATTTTGGGTGTTTGGCCTTCTTAAGAATGACTCATCTGTCAACAAATTATTTATTTGTGTGTGTGTGTGTGTGAGGGAGAGAGAGAGAGAGAGAGAGAGAGAGAGAGAGAGAGAGAGAGAGAGAGAGAGAGAGAGCAGCAACATTTTTGCTCTAATAATTCCTCTAACAAGTACCTCCTTAAGAACGACTCATCTATCAACTTATTAATTTTGTGTGTGTGTGTGTGTGTGTATGTGTGTGTGTGTGTGCGAGAGAGAGAGAGAGAGAGAGAGAGAGAGAGAGAGAGAGAGAGTAGCAACATTTTTGCTTCTTAGTATGAAAACTATTTGAGCCAGCATTTCCTCTAACAATTGCCTCCTTAAGCATCACTCATCTATGAACAAATTGAGCTACAAAACCTTTCCAACTTACGTGGGGCTAGCATTAGTAACCCTGATCCTCTCCTTAAAAGGAATTAAATGGAGTGGATAGTAAGCTAGATTTCTTATCACTCACAATCATTTGCAAATGATTGCAGACTAGTTAGTGATCCGTGCATTGTCCACAGCACAAAAAAACAAAGTATTCACTACTTGTCTTACATGAGACTGCACCTGGTGCCCTCTTCCCTTATTCTGTCATGTGCCCCTCCTCTCCTCCGTGCTTACTATATAGATTTGAAAAAGACATAAATATAGAAGTTGTGGGCTTGCGCATGTTCTTGTAGCATACAAATGAATGTTCCTACATGTGTGTGTGTGTGTGTGTGTGTGTGCGTGTGCGTGTGTGTTATGTACCATGAATGTTCCTACATGTGTGTGTGTGTGTGTGTGCGTGTGTGTTATGTACCATGAATGTTCCTACACGTGTGTGTGAGTGTGTTCATCTCTCCCTACATATGTGTACACATACCTCTCTCTCTCTCTCTGTGTGTGTGTGTGTGTGTGTGTGTCTCCATGAAAAATAAGCACAAACACATGTATGTATTAATTATATCATCAAATAAGTAATGATATCCAAATAAACAAGCAAACTTATGACTTAGTGATAAGCTTCATAGAGCCATTAACCACAAGCAATGCATGATGTCGTTGCCACACCCAGCATGGTACGATGGTGCCAACATCTCTAGTATACTGACCATGAAGTGTGGATGTCTTCTTCTTTCGTGGACCTACATAAAAAAGAGAGAATTATTGATAAAATATTAATTAAAAATTAATAAAATCTATCAGGTTATTTTACCAGACACAAATGAAGACTGAAATAAAGCTATGACAGGTGTCACAAAGAGCTTGTAAAAAAAGGAGAAGCTTCTACATGTTGTGAATATGACCCATAGAGTAACCCTCAAAAGAGACAACACATCTCTATCTACTAAATAAGTGTTTCATTTTCTCTAGATTGCACTTTTCCTATACATGTCTATTTACATCTAGCAAATTATCTAGTGAATACGCTTTTCTTTCTACATATAGGAAATAATCAAATACTCACCTAATATAGGTATTTTTTTCTATGTAAGCAATATCTCAAAATGGTAAAAATTCATCTACATGAAGGTGCAAGCTACTAAGCAAAATGTTCTATATTTTAAAGTTCTCAAACACTCTACGAGTACATTTTACACTTTAAATTTTACACAAAGAAATAGTTTATTTTTCTCTTTAATTTCTATCACACTATAAGCACTATGCATCAACTCAAATTTTCAATACTAAAATATAGCGTTAACTAATATAAGATCAAAGACAAACTTTGAAAAAAAAAGTAATGAAAATTTTTCTTGAAGTCAGAAAAATGGAGATGGCTTGGACGACTGGGGGTACGATGACGATGTTGAGTGGCGATCGACGACAATGGTGAGTGGCGAGGATGAGGGAAGTTAGGGTTTTGCTCTCTTGTTAGGGTTTCGACCCCTTTCAAATTTGGTTCTATCGCCTCTCACATTCCCCCCCATTAATGCCTCGGAATTGGCATCCTAATGAAGTAGTTGTAGATTTTCCTCGGTTGCCATACTCTATCGTTGTGTGCTCGCCATCAATGCCACCCCTCCCAGGTGCAATGGAAAATATGCTTGGCATGTAGGGACATGTGTGGCACGTGGCAGAGGAGCCCCCTTTTCTCACCATGCAGCACCTATCTACTAGACGATGGCCTTTCTTGAGGAAGCTCATCTTAATCTGTAGTCTTATCCTGCCCTGGTGCAGTCCCTTCCCATCATACTTCATGCAAGGAGCCAAGGAGACAAGGGCGATGGAAGCCTCTTGCCCCAAGACGCCATACAACGAGCGCCATCCACACCCCTCCTCACACCGGGTAAAGGAGCATTCACATCTCCCTTCCTAGAGATGTGACTAGGCAGAGCCCTCGTCCCCCCCAACAAGAAGCCCATGCCCTCTATGGAGAGCAGATATATGGAAGAGAGGGAAGTCGGTCAGCTTTTGATGCTGCTCCACAAAGACCGAGTCCTTGTGGAGGATTGCAACCTGGGCCTGATGATCAAGACGGAGACAACGGTCCAAGTGCTGAGCAAGAAGGCAATCGTAGTGCAAAAGGTAAACCATCCGCCTTTTTTCCCTTGAATTTGGTGCATGATTGGCTCATGGTTTAACAATCCTGCACCCTCATAGGTTTATGTCATGGCCCTGGTTCCCTGTGGATGTCCTTAGAGGCTGGGTTATGGCAAACTGGGTTCCAAGGGGTGTAGAAGTTGAACATATCCAATTCTTACCAAACAATTACTATTGATTCTTATTCAAAGAAGCCGAGATGACCCTCAATATCTTAGTAGGACAGTGGATGATTAGAAACACCCCACTGTCCCTATTCCGTTGGCACCCTGAATTTTCACCAAATAGACCTAAACTATCAAGATTCCCTGTGTGGGTAGAGCTGTGAGACCTTCCCCTTTACCTGCGCCCTCTGTTAAAATACATAGTGGAACCATCAGGGAAACATCTTGGTCAAAGACTGAATTCCGATATGAATACCCGATGGCACCCACAAGCTCTTGTTGAAGTAGATCTAAACTCAAAACTCCTTGATGAAATCACAATCAACTTTGATCTCTCAATAGTAGCATGGTTTAGCTTGTTTTATTCAAAAATCTACCAAATGCATACTTTCACTGCAACAAGACTGAGCAATTCATCAAAAATTGCCCTCTCAAGAATCCCCTACTTCCCAAGATAGTAAGAAACCCCAACCAGATGAGTCTCTCCCCTCAGATCAATATGGGTTTCAATTTTTTCAGAAAAAGGGTAAAGGTTCTAGACCCCTATCTAACAGGCCTCTAGCTCGTATGAGGAATCATAATAGATTTACTCCGCTCCTTATTGATGTTGCTGATCCTACACCTCTAGAAGATGAGGATCTAAGAGGACTTAGAGTCCCACCTTACCACACTAGATTTCAAAAAGAAATAGATCAAATGGATTTCTATGAGGATTCGCCAAGAAATGCTTTGACTCCTAAAGAAGAGAAGCTTCCAAACCTGGCCAACAAGGAGATAGCTGAGGCTGGTGGACAATCTGATTCCCCAATACCTATTCAAGAAGACTCTCGCCCTTTAACCGGGTGGCAGAATCTCCCCCTCAACTCAGAACTACCTCATAAGGAATTTTCCTCCTATCTCCAACGTAGGTTTGAGTGTAGACTCCCCTATTGTTGAAGAGAAAAAGGCGGTAGGAAGAGGAAGCTACATCTCCAAAACCCAAAGAAAATAATGTTTAAATCTGTAACTCTCTCCTTCAATGTTAAGGGAATTACGGAGCCCTACAAAGCGTCCAAGTTAAAAAATTGGCTCTTTAGAGAGGAGATATAGGTTGAATGCATTGGTCTCCAAGAAGTTAAAGCTTCAGGCACACTTCTTAAGGCCAATCTTGAGAAAATTTCTCAAGTTCAACTATTTCCAAACAGAATTACAAAAAAATTACAATGTTTCCATCATAATCCTCAGTGTTCCAGTTCTAGGGTCCAAGTTCCAACTTTTCCAATTCCCAACCACGAAATCCAATTCCATTCATTCCTTCCTCAGTGTACCTATGGCATCATCGGCAAACCAGAATGCTCACCACCTAGTCAGTCCCTCTAGGCTCACCTAGTAATTCACTCAAGGGCCTTTTCAATAGTTCCTAGCTCATAGTACCTAGGAGTATAATCTCATAAAATCCATATGGACTCTCCGTTGAAGATCAGCTAGATCAACCAACAAGATCCATTTATCAAAAAGGTGCCATGGACTCATCCGGTCGTTGAAGACCATCAAGGCCAACCAACCAGATCCATGCCCGTGTTCAGAAGACAACTCCAACTCAATATTCCATTTCTTCCTCGACGCACGCGTGGGTATTCTGGGTGACCCAGAGCCCGAGCACCGTATGGCCAGCACCCTCTAGGCTCCTTCGTAGGGTGACCTAGCGCTTCACTCATAGGCGGCTTCCTTGTCCCCTCATCCACCGTATCAAAAGCTCACCATTTTAACCAAACCGAGGTTGGTTAAGACCTTGGCAGACCTTGCCACGTGAGACGTCCTTCTTTGACTCTTCGTCTGGCTGTTTGCAACCTTTTTCACTTAGGTCTCCCACGACCTCATTCCATAAGATAGTCAAAATGCTTCCCCAATATTCTTGACGTAAAACAATCTTTTAAAAGCAGGTTTCACACAAATACAGTTTCCAAATAAAATTTCTATCTTTCCATATCATTCCTCATCATTTCTCTTTGGATCTCTCTTAACGATCCAGCAGGTTGAGTCATCCCATATTCCACATCATTTTATATCATTCCTCTCATTATTTCTCTTTAGATGCTCTCTTAACGATCTGCCAGGGTGAGTCATCCATGTTCCACATCATTCCTCATTAATTCACATCTGTAAGATTCCTCAATGTTCCATTTCTTCCTCGATGTACGCGTGGGTATCTTGGGTGACCCAAAGCCCAAGCACCGTATGGTCAGCACCCTCTAGGCTCCTTCATAGGGTGACCAGCGCTTCACTCATAGGCGGCTTCCTTGGCCCCTCATCCACCGTATCAAAAGCTCACCATTTTAACCGAACCGAGGCTGGTCAAGACCTCGGCCGAGACCTTGCCACGTGCGACGTCCTTCTTTGACTCTCCGTCTGGATATTTTTTTTGCAACCTTTTCCACTTAGGTCTCCCACGACCTCATTTCATAAGATAGTCAAAATGCTTCCCCAATATTCTTGATGTAAAACAATCTTTTAAAAAACAGGTTTCACACAAATACAGTTTCCAAATAAAATTCCTATCTTTTCATATCATTCCTCATCATTTCTCTTTGGATTCTCTCTTAACGATCCGCCAGGGTGAGTCATCCCATATTCCACATCATTTCATATCATTCCTTATTATTTCTCTTTGGATGCTCTCTTAACAATCCGCCAGGGTGAGTCATCCATGTTCCACATCATTCCTCATTAATTCACATCTGTAAGATTCCTCCCTTCAACTTTTGAAGTGTAAAGGTGTAAGAACATCCCCTTCTGTTCTTGTAATTATTCCCCTCTGTGAAATAGGAGAAAGATCTTGTTTTACCCTGTTTTGGCCTAGAGAGAGAAAATGTCTATAGAGAGATAATCCAAAATTGAGATATCTTTGGATATAAAAATCCTCCTAGTGTCTAAAATGGATTCCCCTAAAACAGAAGTTCAAAATGAACTTTCCAATGTGCATTAGGAATTAATTGAAAATGTGTATAAGAGACCTTAGCCTAAGGGTCTACATTTTTAGAAATTTTTAGATTATGGTCCAATTAAGGTTCCAATGGGCCAATTGGATTAATCCAAGTGTTGGGATGAGATAAATTCAAAGAATAAAATAAAATACCCAAAATGAGTAAATGCTCATACAAGATGAAGAGTTGACTGAGTACAAGGTTTATTAGTTAAAAATTATGAGATATTACTAAAAAATGAGATATTTTAGAATAACGATGCATTTTTGACACCTTGGCAAGGAAAGGGGGACTCTTGAGGTAGGCACCTCTTTCACATGTGTGGAAGGGTTTTTAATTCAAAAACATTATGATATTTTTATCTCTCCTCTCTCTCTAGATCAAACCAAATAAAAAAGTGAGCCAAACTGGTCCAAATTGAGTCAAATTGACTTGGAAAATTCTAGAACCTAGTTGGACTTGATTAGTAGCCTCCCTCACCTATAAATAGACCCTCAGTCTTTTGTAAAAAAATATTGGAGCTATACCATGCCAGTATTATATTAAAATAATCATATTTTCTATTATCCCTTAAATTTTCCTCTCTTGGGAGCTTGGAGCACTCTCTCTCTCTACAACAACTCTTGGAGTTTCTCTTCTCCTCTTGGTGGACCAATTGATTGGTTGGGGGCTTCACTACAATTAGAGAATCAAGCCAAACTTGGAGGTAAAATCAAATTTTATGGGTTTTTTCTAATTTTCTCAATAAATTTCTTCTTCTCAATCCCTCTCTCAAGCTTGAGAAGTTTTCAAAATGATTGTTTTAATTCAAATCAAGATTTCCCTTAAAGTCTTAATGCTTAATTAAGAGAAAGTTAATCTTGATGCTTAATTGTAATACTTTCTTTAAGTAAATCTCTCTCTCTAAAAGAATAGCCATCTTTATGACTAAATCCCTTGAAAAAGGATACTTCTCAATGATAGTCTCTTAATTCAAAGCTAAACTCTAGGCTTGATAAGCTAGAGATTAAGAAAATGGTATTTTTATGATTTTGTGTTAACAAAATAATGGTTATTTCTTTTAGATTATTTATAAGTAGTTAAAAACCACTTTGATTGATTCTAAATGAGAAATAGAATATCCTATCAATTTGGGAAAAAAGAAATAATGGGATTAGCTTAATCTAGTGGGATAATAATAATTAATTTAAATTCATAGTTTGATTTTAAAAAGAGGAACTACTATCATATTTTTATTACAAGATTTTATTCTTTAGAGGAATTTTTGGTAAATTTATTTTTATGCAAAAAGAGGAATTCCCATGATAATTAAGATCCAAGTAAATAAATGGTAAACGAGGAGTTTTTGGCATAATTCAAGTTATGAGTATTTATCAAAAGTGGAATTTTGAGGATTATTAATTTTATTGAAAAATATGGATAGAATTGATTTTTGTAAATCCCATGAATCTTTTACTCAAAAAGAAGAATATTGAATATATTTCACTTGAGAAATTTGAGAAAGAATATGAAAATATCCAGTGAGAAAAAGTACCTTTAACTAGGCCAAGCAATTGGCAGAGACTTAAAAAAAAGTCCCATTGGTATCGAAAGTAGAAAACGGTACTAAATGTGAATGCGATGTGATAAGATGTGAATGCGATGTGACAAGTTGTGAATGCGATGTGATAAGATGTGAGTGGATGTGAGTGGATGTGGATGAAATGTGATGTGATGTAAATGGATGTGAATGTGGATGTGATGAGATGTGGATGAGATGTGATGTGATGTAAATGGATGTGGATGTGAATGTGATGAGATGTGCATGAGATGTGATGTGATGTAAATGGATGTGGATGTGGATGTGATGAGATGTGATGTGATGTAAATGGATTTGGATGTGAATGTGATGTGATGTGAATAAGATGTGATGATATGTGAAAGAATGTGGATGTGATGTGATGTGATGTGAATGGATGAGAATGAGACGTGATGTGATAAATATAAATGTGAAAGGATGTGAAAGGATGTGAATGTGATGTGAATGGATGAGAATGAGATGTGATGTGATAAATATGCATGTGAATGAATGGATGGATGTGAATGTAAATGAATGAATGGATGTGGATGAATGTGATGAGCTGTGAATGGATGTGGTGTGATATGGATAGATGTGGATGTGATGTGATGTGGATGGATGTGAATGAGATGTGATAAGATGAGGATGGATGTGACGAGATGTGAATGAATGTGGGATGTGAATAGGTGTGATGGATGTGAATGGATGTGATGAGATGTGAGTGGATGTGGTGAGATGTGAATGTAATGTAATGAGATGTGAATGGATGTGATGTGATGTGGATCTGGTTAGATATGAATGGATGAGATATGATGTGGATAGATGAGATGTGGACTTGGGTAGATGTGAATGGATGTGAAGTGATGTAAAGAAATGTGAACGTGATGTGATGATATGTGGATGTGATGTGGATATGAATGAATGTAGATGGATGTGATGTGATATGAATGGATGAGATGTGATGTGGATATGTTGTGATGTGATGTGATGTGATGAGGATAGATGTGGATAGATGTGATGAGATGTAATATGATGTGATTGGATGAGAATGGATAAAGGAGGATGGGAATACATATGACTGGATGTGGAATAAGCAATGTGAATTGATGTAGAAGAATGTGGAATAACGAGAAATGATGTGAAACAATGTGAAAAGATGAGAGTTCGTTAGAAATTATATTTATGAAATCTGTTTTTAAATGACTGTTTTATGTCAAGAATGCTGGGGAAGCATTTTGACCATCTTGTGAATGAGATCGTGTGGAGACCTAAGTGATAAAGTTGCAACAGCTGACGGAGAGTCAATGGAGAACGTCTCACGTAGCAAGGTCGGCTGAGGTCTTGTTGACCAGCCTGGATTCGATTTAAATGGTGAGCTTCCGGTACGGTGGATGAGGGACCAAGGAAGCAGCCTATGAGTGAAGTGCTAGGTGACCTACGAAGCCTAGAGGGTGCTTACCATATGGTGCTCGGGCTCTGGGTCGCTGAAGATACCCACGCGTGCGTCGGGGAAGAAAATGGAACAAGGTGTTAGCGTTATTTTCTGAACTCGAGCATGGATCTAGTTGATTGGCCTTGCTGGTCCTCAGCGGATGAGTCCATGGCTCTTTTATATGGATATGTTGGTTGATCTTGCTGATCTTCAATGGAGAGTCCATATGGATTTTCTTAAGTGAATATATTTCTGGGTACTATGTGCTAGGAACTATTGAAAAGACCCCTGAGTGGATAGGTGGTGAACGTTCTAGTTGCCAATGATGCCATAGGTACACCAATGAAGGAATTATTGCAAATTGGAACTCAAGGTATATATTTTGGAGGATTATGATCAGTGATACTATGGTTTCATTAAAAGATTGTTTTAAAGACAGCTGAATCTGTGAAACAGGCAATTTCATATTGGGTGTGTAAGTGGTGTGACTATCTTGAAGTTTGCTTGAGGCGTCGGCTAGGGGGCGTGGGAACTTTTTTCCCTAGTACCCGGGGCAAAACATAACCGAATTCCTAAATGAATCCTATCACTACAGTGGTTGGGGCAGTTGGCTAACCCATGGGATTCGATGGGGTTAGGCTGGACTGATGGATCCCTAAAATGAGACTCAATTCTATTAAGTTATGATAGTTGAAGTAAATCTTGGATAGTCCTTGTTCTATGGAAAAGAATCAACGGCTGTGCCTCTTGACGAGGAAAAAAGCGTTGGTCTCTATGATCCAAGTGCAAGTCTCTTCCCTTGATCGGAACATGTGACTTATAGGTTCGGTCGGATCAGTTGGTTAATTAAGGCTCTTGACTACGTTAGTATAGATTTTCCTAGAGGAATCACCAGGTTCCGTGCTTTCTAGGCGAGGGAAGTTTTCCTGGGTTCGATTTTGGAACAACCGAGGGATTAGTCTCTTGTTCGGATATCCGTGAGGAGCGAGGCCCGAGTGAGAGGCTCTGCCGCCCTATGCAAGAAGTGCTACTTCCCCTGCCGCCCTGTGCAAGAAGTGCTGCTAGCACCCCCGAATTTGTTGCGCAAAGGGGATAGGGATCTTTCAGCATCATCTCGCATAAATCACATCACTCCACATACTTGTTACCATATTATAGTAGTGATGTGTGTGAACACACTTAGGACCGCCGGGGCACTTTTTCCCTCACTAGGAGGTTTTTTCCCCCGTGCATTGTATATACGCCCATTATCTTCTAGGGCTTGTTATCTTTCATTTTTGGCACTCATAATACACTACTGTGTTGTGCTCAAGCTTCCTCATCTTCTTGAAGTTGTGTGTGCATTCCTGCAACCCTAATTCCAACAATTGGTATCAGAGCAGGCTTCCTCCTCCCGGGCAGCATCACCGGCACCTGCCGCTTCATCTCCTCCGATTGCGACGAGGTTTCACGAGCATCTGCAGGTTAGTATATGCCGTGGGTAAGCCCATAGGGCTTGTTCGTTTCAGAATTTTGATCTGAAGTCATTTCGCCCTCCGTTTTTGCATTCCAAGTACTGCGCAGGCAAAATCGTCCTACTGTGCAGATTTTCTGTCAAGATTAAAATCTGCAGGACAGGTGCCCATTCGTCTGTTTTGGGCTGTGCTACATAGCACAGGTCGATTTTATACAGGTTTACCTCTTACAGACAGCATTTACATCTAGTAGTACAGTCATTGGCCATGGCTGACAACAATGATGTATTCCGCATGTTGGCTGCTGAGGATAAGTTGGATGGCACCAACTATCCATTGTGGGCATATATGATGCGACATGTATTGGTAGCAAAGGGGTTATGGAACATTGTGCAGGGTATTGATGCACGTCCTATTGTGGCTGGGAATGCTGCAAACACATCAGAAACAGGTATTGTTGATGATGGTGCAGGCACAAGTGCTGTAGCAGCTGTTCGAGAACCACCACTTTCAGCAGAGCAGATTCGTTGGGATGGTAGAGATGCGCAGGCTCATGCCTTGATTGCGCTGTCTGTCAAACGTACCATTATCCCACATATTCGCTCATGCAGGACTTCTAAGGATGCTTGGGATGTACTTGCCACATTGTATCAGGCAACAAATGAGGCTCGTGTTGCTTACCTCCGAAAACAGTTGGAGAGTGAGCATATGAACGAAGGTGATTCTATGGATAGCTTTTTGACAAAGATCAAGGATTTCAAAGAGCAGCTCATTTCTGCAGATGAAATCCTGTCAGACAGTTCACTTGTGCAGACTGTTTTGAATGGTCTACCAGATTCTTATCAGGGTTTTGCTTCCACTCTTCGCTTGATGATGAAAGGCAATCCCAATGCCTTATCATTTGAGGAGTTAGTTTCTGTTTTGCTGCAAGAAGACCAGTCAAGGCAAAACAGGAATATTATGCGTGTCGCAGATCAAGCTTTCGTTGCTAGTCAGAGAAGCGGGAAAGGTAAAGCTGGCTTTTCTTCTAGTAAGCAGAAATCTGCAAATGCTGCGCAACCAAAGAAGGAAGACAAAGATGAGAAGAAGGGTGACAAACAGAAGACATTTTGCAAGTACTGTAAGGGAAATGATCATGTCATCAAAGTGTGTCCTAAGCTGGCTGCGAAAGAGGCTAAGAAGAAAGAGGCTGGTATGGCTGTTGCAGATGCCTCTCCTTCTAACAATGAATCTGCTAATGTTGTTCAAGATACAGAATGGGCATTCAATGCGCAGTGCAGTTATGACCCATCTTTGCATGACACATGTATGTTTGCAGTAGATTCAGATGTATGGTACTTTGACAGTGGTGCCACTAAGCATATCACCTCGCAGCGCAGTTTATTCACTTTCCTTGAGTCTGCTCCCACAGGGAATACTGTCACTTGTGCCAATAACTCCTCTTATCCCGTTAAAGGAGTTGGACAGATTGTGCTGAATGTTGCAAATTGCAACACCTTTACACTTTTTGATGCATTGTATGTGCCAGGGATCAAAAAGAATCTGCTGTCAGTCTCCGCATTTGCCAAAACAGGTTTGGTTGTAAAATTTGTGGATGACAGATGTACTGTTCATGATCTCTCTTGTGGTGACATCATTGTAGCATCTGGTTCACTATGTCGAGGGCTGTATAAGCTCAATATGGATGGCAAATGTGTAGAGGATTCAGCATGTGCTATCATGGATACGCAGGCTATTTCAAATGCAAAACTGTGGCATGCACGTTTTGGTCATCTGAATTTTGCAAGTTTGCTGCGCCTGCAGAAATCTGAAATGGTGTCTTCTTTGCCTAAGCTTGAGGCACCTGTCAAGCATGTTTGTGAGGGCTGCATATTGGGTAAAATGCAGCGTGCTTCCTTTCCCAAAGATGGATCAGTGAGAGCTGAACGCAGATTGCAGCTTGTTCACAGTGATGTTTGTGGTCCCATGCAAACTCCATCATTTGGAAACTACCTTTACTTCGTGACTTTCATTGATGATTTTACCAGGCATGCATGGGTATATCCTTTGAAGGCAAAGTCCGAAGTGTTTTTGTGCTTCAAACAGTTTTTGGTTATGGCTGAAAATGTGTCAGAAAGTAAGATGGGCACCCTCCGTTCAGATCGAGGGGGGGAGTATATGTCTTCAGAATTTAATGCATTTCTGGCTGAGCGTGGGATAAAACACCAATGTACAGTGCCGTATACACCACAGCAAAATGGTGTGGCTGAGAGAAAAAACAGGTCTCTCATGGAAATGGCAAGATGTATGGTTAAGAGTCAAAGTCTACCACATGGTTTTTGGCTTGAGGCTGTCATGTGTGCCACTTATGTACTAAACAGGTGTCCCACCAAAGCATTACAGGTTGTCACTCCATATGAGGCTTGGCATAGCCGCAAGCCATCTGTTGGCCATTTACGTGTTTTTGGTTGCCTGGCATATGCATTAGTGCCTGTGCAACATCGCAGAAAATTGGATGACAAAGCTGTCAAATGTATTTTTGTTGGATATAGTGCTGAGAGCAAAGGCTATCGTTTGTATCATCCACAGACAAAGCGCATTTTGGTTAGCCGTGATGTTGTATTTGTGGAAGATGCAGTTCAGCCCTTGGTTTCATGTACTAAGGAGACAGATATCAGCTCACGTGATGTCTATGATACATTGTTGCCTCTTTTCAGTGGTGCACAGTCAAGTGCAATACCTCATGAGGCAGTTTTTCAGCCTATGGAGGTTTTAAATGATGGCACAGATCAGCCTATATCTGATGCAGATGTGCATGATGCACTTGAGGATGAGAGACAAGAGATTGAGGGCTCTAGGAACATGCCTAGATGGCTGGTGCAGACTTTGCGTGACAGCAAGTTGGATGCCCCTTTGTCTAGTCGCACTCGTTCTGGCTCTCATGGTGCCTCTTATGCGTCAGATTGTTATGCATTGGCTGTTTCTAGTATGTGCGATGAAAGTGAGCCTGTTTCATTTGATGAGGCACAAAGTTCAGAAAATTGGATGGCTGCTATGCAAGCAGAATACGATGCTATTATGAAGAATAGTACATGGTCTTTATGTGACTTGCCCCCTGGCAAGAAGGCCATTGGCACTAAGTGGGTATACAAATTGAAGCGTAAGCCTGATGGCACAGTGGATCGCCATAAGGCTAGGCTTGTTGCAAAAGGTTATGCTCAAGAGAAGGGCATTGATTTTGATGAGACTTTTGCTCCCACATGTCGTATGACCACTGTTCGTAGCATCTGTGCATTAGCAGCTCATAATGGTTGGAATGTACATCAGCTGGACATAAAGACTGCGTTCTTAAATGGAGATTTGCATGAGGAGGTGTATGTATCGCAGCCTCGTGGTTTTGTTCAAAGAGGGCAGGAAAACAAAGTGTGCAGGTTAAAAAAGGCTTTATATGGTTTAAAGCAAGCTCCACGAGCTTGGTATGAAAAAATACATGCATATTTGACTGCACATGGGTTTCAGAATAGTCCAACAGAAAGCACTTTGTATGTTAAACGTGTGGATGGTGTACATCTAATCATTGCTCTCTATGTCGATGACATGCTGCTCACAGGACCAAATGAGAGTCATATTGCTGATTTTAAGGCTGATTTGAATGCCTCTTTTGAGATGTCAGATTTGGGGCATTTGCATCATTATTTGGGGATACAATTTAAGCAGTGTGATGGAGGTATTGCTTTGTGTCAGACAAAGTATATTGAAACATTGTTGCGGAGATTTGGCCTTGAAGACTGCAAGCCTATTGCTACTCCAATGGAGACAGGTTTGAAGTTGAGTCTTCATGATGCTGGAGATCACTTTGATGTCACACTCTATCAGACAGCTGTTGGTTGCCTCATTTATGTATGCATTACGAGGCCAGACATTCAGTTTGCAGTCTCACAGGTGAGCAGATTTATGCATAGCCCAGGCATTAAGCATTGGCAGGCAGTGAAGCGTATCTTTCGCTATTTGAGTGGTACTCGGCATCTTGGGTTGTTTTATCCCAAGGGGGGATCATTGCCGCCAGATTTACATGTTTTTTCAGATTCTGACTGGGCTGGTTGTTATGACACACGCGTGTCCACGAGTGGTTTTTGCTTCATGCTTGGAAGCTCATGCATATCATGGTTGAGCAAGAAGCAGCCTACTGTGGCCACTTCTAGTTGTGAAGCTGAGTACAGGGCAGCTTTCACAGCTACGGTTGAGTGTGTGTGGCTCAGACGCCTTATGGCTGATTTGGGTGTTGGGCAGCCATCTGCCACCACCATCTTCACTGACAGTCAGAGCGCATTGGCAGTTGCGCGGAACCCAGTGTTCCATGCTCGTACGAAGCACATTGAGGTTCACTACCATTATGTCAGGGAGAGACTCTCTGCAGGAGAGATCAGTTTGGCTTATGTGCCAACACAGGATAACCTTGCAGACCTTTTCACAAAGGCTCTGCCTCGTGAGAAGTTCGAAGCTTTTCGCAAAGCTTTGGGCTTACTCCCTTTTGTGGATTCGTCCACATAGCTAGACACTTCCCTATACATGAGTGCTAGCTCTTGTTCACCGCATCACTCCAGGGAGGATTTGTTACCATATTATAGTAGTGATGTGTGTGAACACACTTAGGACCGCCGGGGCACTTTTTCCCTCACTAGGAGGTTTTTCCCCCCGTGCATTGTATATACGCCCATTATCTTCTAGGGCTTGTTATCTTTCATTTTTGGCACTCATAATACACTACTGTGTTGTGCTCAAGCTTCCTCATCTTCTTGAAGTTGTGTGTGCATTCCTGCAACCCTAATTCCAACAATACTCCACATCAATCCACATCATTCCACATCATTCCATATCAATCCACATCATTCCACACATCAATCCACATCATTCCACATCATTCCATATCAATCCATATCATTCCATATCAATCCACATCATTCCACACATCAATCCACATCATTCCACATCACTCCACATCCCACATTATCCATATCAATCCACATCATTCCACACATCATTCCACATCAATCCACATCATTCTGATTTCTACAAACAAGAATGGTCTCTTTTCGCTTTGAGTGAATTGGGTTTGATTATCAACTTTCTTTGATCTAGTTTTCAAAATTTTTGTTCAACAATCAATTAGGTTAAGAGTATAGTTACTCTACTTTTCA
Source organism: Cibotium barometz (assembly GCF_041138505.1). Lineage (NCBI taxonomy): Eukaryota > Viridiplantae > Streptophyta > Polypodiopsida > Cyatheales > Cibotiaceae > Cibotium > Cibotium barometz. The sequence continues at coordinate 28,709,602 of NC_141047.1, read as the reverse complement.
TACCGCGACAGAACTTTCGAAGTCTCGATCATTACTTGGCTTAGTTAAAGACAACTTTATTCTTGACTCAATTTAATTAAGTATAAATTTTCGTTCACTTTTGGATCCTCGATCCTTTCAAGAATTCCAGATTCCTTTTCCAAGGAATCTTGGAATAAGTGAGTCACAAGTATTTACATTCATCCAACTAAGCATGTTTCTGGTCTTTTTCAGGGAAATCCTTTTCCCGTTCAAAATGTACTTAAGATTCTATATTTCGAGAATCTAGACGTATACTTCATAATTCCAAAAGTTAAATATGTTTGTGATTCCTCTTTTTGAATAAAAATTTATCCATGTTTTCTCGATGCATTCCTATGAATATTTTCACATTCTTATCTCAATTTTTCCAAAATAAAATATGCTCAATATTCCTCTTTTTGAATAAAAGATTTATGCATACATCCTTATGGGACTTACAAAATCAAATATACCCATAATTCCTCTTTCAACATAAAATATTTACGCAGACATACTAATTCATTTTTTTATCTAAATGAATTATATTCATAATCCTTTCCATAATTCTCATAAATTGAATGAATCTAGAAAAATTTGTGCATAACCTCCTTTATATTTCTGGCAAATGAATAATGCTCAAAACTCCACTTTTAGCATAAAATTTATTATGTTGAAATTCATTTTCTAATGATAAAAATTTTGGCATAGCTTCCCCGCATTTTTTATGAAATGAGAATGCTCAAAATTCTAATTTTAGCATAAAATTTGGATCAAGGTTTTCAGGACAAGGAAGTCAAGGACCAAGATTCTAGATTCCAGCTCCTTCCTTCCAGAGTAATCAAGGTCCCTTCCATCAAAATCAGGGAAACCCCAGAGGTAGATTCCCTAACATCCAACCCTCAGCTTCGATGCAAAGTAATGCAAGACCTCAGTCTTAGAATTGGGGAAGTCAAAGAGAAAGGTTCCCAAACTAGCCATCTACTTCCAAAGTAGTAATGCTTGAAGTAATAGAAGAAGAAAGAGATGTAAGAGATTATCCTCCAGCTTGCGAGATGAGGACATCTCGCGTTTTTTAAGTGGGGTAGGATGTAAGATTTTTGCCTCCATCTTTTGATGATGTAAAGATGTAAGAACCTCCCCTTCAGTCTTTCGTAATGTTAACCTATGACGGACATTGAGACGTACTATGTTTTACGTCATTAATTTAAATATTCTGAGTCATGGGCCGGACTTGTCGGCACCATATGTTAAGGATGAAGGGATTGGGTGATCGTCGATGAGAGGCGCACCTTGAATATTAGTAGGATAAGGGTTAGGATCGGCCGGCCATGTATGGGTGCCCAAGTGTGAATGGCCAAGTCACCTATAAGAGTCAAATGTAACCCTAAAATCTTCATTCTCATGTGTTGTGAATACAAGAGTGCTCTTGCCTTATCTCCTTGGTTTCCTTCTCCTGCGTATGTGAGAGAGAGAGAGAGTGAGTGAGAGAGCAATCGAGCACTGTGTAGTGGCACGGCGGAGAGGCGGTAGAGCGGCGACGGCGGCTCCTTCTTCACGGCTGCGACGCGGGAATCCTTCAAGGTGGCGGTTGAGCGGTGAGTGACACACCCTTTGCATTCTGTTTGAGCTTCCTTCCCTGGTTGTATGCTTGCAGCCATTCGTGGCTCGCATACGGTGTCCGGCAAGTCCCCAGAGCTACGACCTGTGCGGCAAAAGCGCACATTTTTGGCGTCGCTGCCGGGGAGTTACCCTGCACCAAGCTCCAATTTGCAGCTCGGCTGCTGAGTGAAGTTTAATCTACACTGCAGGAAAGCGACTGTGTGTTTGTTGTTGAGGTGTTTCTGTGTTTTGCAATCTGTTTCTGTAATTTGTCTTCTGCATTTCTGTTTCTTTTGTTATTTTTTCGCTCCGCGTGTGGGCGTGCGTTCTGTTATCTGGTTATCTGAGTGCGGGGGGATTTTTGAATCCCCAGATCTGTGCTGTGTGTGAACTGCACCGCGGCCAAGGCTGAACCCTAAAGAAACCCTAGAAAACTTATCTTGAAAAAAAACAGTAAACAAAAATTAAAAAAAAATCTAAAAAGATAAAAAATAAAAAATTAAATTTTATTTCTAAAGAAGAAACCAAACGTGTGAAGAGGAAAGATTTTTCGATTGGAAAAAAAATTTGAAAAGAAAAAACCCCCAATTGACCCACGACCCACGGCCCCGGTCTCGGTTTCGGTCTTTTGATATATATATATAGGAGAGTGAGCCTCCATAGCTTTCTTTCAAGTGAGAGCTTATGGAAAGTCGTGCCCTATATGTAGCCCACTCCCCAAGGAGTAAAGTGAGCATGTGGGATAAAGCCCTCACCCTTTCCTCCACAAGCAAATAGGCTTTCGCCCCTTCCCCCCAAAGGAAACGGACTGTTTTGAGCACTACAGGAGCTCTAGATAGGCGAACACGATGCTGTAAAGCACACTAGGACCCTTTGAATGATACACTCATTTCGAGCTATCACACGCCCTAGTCCAAGTTTGCCGTGAGTAAGGGGGTCAAAAACGAGTTAAAAACAATACAAAAACAAGTAAAAACGGGGTGTGAAACACCTAAGAAACCACTTGTGTGGACTTCAAGGGTAGTTACCAACGCCCGTAGGGTACTACGTTCTGGTCGGGTGCTAGAGTCTGAGCCACTAGAAAGTGTTTCAGTCTACGCAGGCTCACATCATCCCTCCACGTTAGCATCTTGGCCTTCGGCTGGAACCCAAGGGAGTGCAACCCAAGATCCACGAATAGTGGATAGTGACTCGTCCTCTGACTCAGAAGCCATGGAAGAACACCCTACCAAGAACCCTGAGGAGACAAGCCAAAACATGCCAGTGTGGGCCCCACAACCTGGATCTAGCATGTTTAGTCGTCTAATAGAGACCTTTAGTAGAGCTACACGCTCTGAGCATGCGACAAGCGAAGTAAATGAAGGAGGGGTAGTGGATTCGCCATTCACATCTTATGTAGACCCTACCCTCCCAAAGAGTGTCCATGTGGATATTCTACCCACTTCGTTTAATGAGGGCCCTACTGAGCTACCACCTTCCGATGCTCTTCCTAAAGTAGAGGTCCCTAGAAGCCAATCCATAAGAAGTGACATTGCATCCACTTCAAGAGAACCGTTTGGCACACCAAGTCTGGATGGGATATTTCTCAATGAAAATTGGGAATATGATCTACACACAGAGACTCTAACGGACCTATACACGGGTTACACATACCATGTAGGTTGGTTAGAAGTCCTACAATCTACATCTAGTGCCACTAATCTAGAAGAGCAATAGCAAATGATATGTGAGGTTATTCATAGAATTATCCAAATTGAGAGGCAAAATAGGGGAGTGAACCTAGTTTCCACTGGCCCTATGAGGTTTTTGGATACGGGCAAGGCCAAACAACCAACCCTATCACAATTGGAGACTCCCTCGGTGAGTCCCATAGACCCTTCATATGTTGTTTTGCCTGGAGTCTCAATGCAGGTTGAGCCCACGAGCAGTAACTTTAGCTTTCCAACCTTGGCTCAACTTTCCATTAGGGAATCCACAATTCCTACCCCAATGATGAGCATGACAGAAAGTGCACCTGTTACCACTATAGTTAGTATGACACCACTACCTAGTGGAACAGTACCTACAACAGTGCGTGCCAGTGCCTATCGACCCTATGTACCTATGGCTACTCATGCTCATGTAGCTCCTACGCCTCTTAGTGTGCCAATGGCATATGCTCCACGACCGCCTTATCACAACCCTTATCCAAGAGGAGCTAGGCCTAGTCACATATCATATCCTACATCATTTGCCAACATACTCAGACCAATCCCAACTCCTATCAGCCAGGCTATCCCAGAAGTGCCTCCACCAGCTATGCCTGCTCACCTAGGTGATCTCGCAGCGTTTGCTCAGACGATCGGACGATCCATTGCGGAAAACATGCGAGGCATGCCTGAGAGAGAACCTAGAAGCAAGGCAGTACAAGTGGCTAAGCTCACTCAAAACTTCAGTGGTAACGAGGATGTTAGGAAGCACATTGAAGTCTTTGAACACGTGTGTGATTCCTTGGAAGAGCACAATGAGCTGCATAAGTGTAAAGCCTTAGGCTTAACCTTGAGTGGGAAGGCCGGAGATTGGTATCGAACCTTAAGGGTTGAAGAGCGCACTCACTACCCCACTCTCAAGAGATTGTTCTTAAAAGAATACATACGTGAGGGTGTGCTTTGGGGAGTAGCATCTCAACTCCAAAAAGCTGAACGCGAGGAAGGGGAGTCAGTGAGAGACTTTATAAGAATACATACGTGAGGGTGTGCTTTGGGGAGTAGCATCTCAACTCCAAAAAGCTGAACGCGAGGAAGGGGAGTCACAGTGAGAGACTTTATAAGTCGATTGAAGCATCTAAATTCTCGCTTTGAACGCTTTGATAACAACCAACTCCTCGATAGATTCATCCGAGGATTGCGCCATGAGGACATTTACAATGGCCTAGTCATTAGAGGTCTTACAACGTGGGAAGCAGTCACTGCCAATGCAATCCAGTTAGAGGACAACTTGATGATTGCAGGTAAAAAGGTGCCTTCAGAAACAAAATCCGTTAGTTCGCAAGTATTTGGGCATGAGCCAATGACGGTAAAACCTATTGCCAAGGAGCCCAAGATATCTGAAATGTCTGTGACCGACCTTACTAAGGCTCTCCAAGAATACTTTAGGGGTAATCGAGCTCCTCAGAATAGCCATATGTACCCAAGGAGAGAGCAACAATGGTGTTCGGTGTGCTTAGGACCACATAGCACGAGTGAATGTCCCACATTCAGAGTCAAATTCAATGGGAATTGCAATGCATGTGGTAAGTATGGCCATCAATCTAAGGATTGCCTAGTACTTAAGCGAATGTTGGCAAATCAGGCACCACTAGCCTGGTCAAACACACCTCAAGTACCCGCGCTAATGCTTGCACAACCTGTCGAGCAACCATCACAGCACATAGTTCCAAGGAATCCGAATGTAGTCTAGTCTGTGCCGTTACCACCGCCAGTGCTAGGACCACAACCTCCACATCCAAGGATTACCCCAATAAACCAGATGGGTTGTGAGTCACATAGTGCATGTGGGGATTATGAAGAGGAGATAGACCCCACTGCTCCATATGGGATTGATACGTTTGAAATGATTCCCCTCCCCTGTACTACATGGAGGATCATTTCGGGCAAGTTAAGCTTGTATATCAAGCGGCTGCTCTCGCCACAAGAGGCCAAAATCTTAATACCATGGCAAGGAGACCACCTCTTCAATGCTACGATTGTGGTGGACCGCATCGTGTAGCGGTGTGCCCTAATAGGCTATAGAAGATCGCTACTCAAATGCAACCAAATCAAGGGAGCACATCGGGAATGCCGGTACTTACATGTAATCGTTGTGGCATAGATCATTTGATCGCTCAATGTCCACATAATCCTAATGCACCCAAGATTATGCCATTGAATTTGGTTGAGGTCACCAACCAAGCACGAGGAACCACACCCGTTGTACCCGCAAATGTAGTTACACGGTCAATGCTTCAAAATCAAAACTACATTCTTGAAGAGAGGGATACCGCATCAATCGCTCAGGCAAAGAAAAAGAAAACACGACAGAAGAGATCGCTTAATGCCACGAGCTCCAAGCCCAATTCAAAGACCAACATAGGGACAGGAGACGACCCCGTGTATATGAATGATCCTAAAGATGATTTTGATTCAATAGAAACCATGGGGACCAAAGCCACTACCTTAAGGGAGGAACCCACTCGGGAGCTCAATGAAGGAGAATCAAGCGAGTACATAAATAAGGGAAAACAAAAGGAAACTTCCTCGGCCCCACAACCAAGTCAGTTAATGCCCTCTCGACCACCCAAACTGACTGAGACTCCCCAAGACAAGCCACGTGGGCCAAAAACCCTCAAGAAAAAGATTGGAACTTACCCAAACCCAGTTGAGGAGATTGAACAAGTGCAACACTTAACGGGTTTGGTGGAAGAAACACAAAGAGAACTGGAGCCAAACCCGAGAAAAATCAAAATTCCAGACACAGTGTTTCCTACGCAAGTTCAGCCTCACCGGAACCATAAACCGTTAGCTATACCTAGTATCATTCGGGAAGAAAGTGAGGATAGGACATCCGGAAGTGGGCAAACACCCTTCTTGCTGGAAAGAATGTTTAGTGAGGGAATGCCTGACCCCATTGAAGAGGAAGTGATTCCATCTTCACCAGTCCCTAGTCAAGGGGCGATGTCTCAAAAAGTACCGTTGAATGTGTCTAAGCTAATGGATTTCATGTCCTCTGAAATCAAAACCACAATCATATCCAAATTATACGGAGATCCTGAGCTATTCTTAGCTCTTCGGGCATTTCTCAATGGAGAACTAAAGGCGGGGCTACCACAATTTGCAAATATGGATAGACCTGACACGCTTCAAGATGAGGAGGAACGTTGGGATCTACAACCCAACTTAAATGAAGATTCGGTCGTTGAAATACCTGTTAACAAGTTGGGACAGTACTTTGAAGGGGACGAATCTAATGCAACCCTCCCCATTACTACCAAGGGATTAACTCTAAAGGGAATCCTTGATGGTGGTGCTGGCGTGAGCATTGTGACTAAAAACTGTTGGGAATCTATGGGAAGACCTTACCTTGAAGTCACAAACATAGTGGTTAAGATGGCAAACGGAACCATAGCTAAGCCTATTGGAATGTTAAGGGACCTTAAGATCAAGGTTCTGGGGTACAAGGTAAGACATACCTTCATTGTAATGGATTTCTCCAAGCATCCTATGTCATATCAAATGATCTTAGGACGTCCTTTCATGAGGGAAGCACAAATGGTACATGACTAGTCGAAAAACCATGTTTACCTACAATTCCAGGACTCTGTCATTCGAGTTGATCTTGAGAATGGTCGTGCGCATCCTTTAGGAAGCAAGGTTATCATCGATAATCGATCGGATACCACTATTCACTCCGCCCCATTAAGATATTGCTATACATGCAAAAAAGAGACTGATGATGGGAAAGATTCTCCTTATATGGATGTCCTATCGGGTATGACTGAGTCGGATAACGTGGATTGGGTACACCTAGCGGCAACCATAGACACATGGGGGAATAGAGGCACAAGCTGGGTAACACCTGAGGGGAAAGATATGCCACCGTTAGTGCCAATAAACATGATAGGTGTTATGCACTTGACTCCTGATGGCGAGAAAGTGGCAAACTCAACTGACAGTAGAGCGAAGACTCTGACCAATGTAACTCCGAGTATGAATCTCAAGAACAAACTGACTCTGAGCCTGATGGGGGGGATGAATCAAATATTCACCCAAATGTGGAAGCAAGGTGCTCAAGGCCTAGGACAGTGACCTCCTGCAGTTCATCTGAAAGTGAAGATCGACCAAGTGAGTCCGAATCTGATAGAAACAAAAATCAAAAACTTGGTAAGAAGAAAACGAGACATAAGCGCCAACGCTATCGAGCTAATGTACGCACTGCAATAAACAAGGAAAGATCCACTGCAGAATGGCTTAGTTATGTAGGAGCCATTGATGCTCATCGGAAGTTAGCGGATAATTGGGGGCAATACCTCCAAAGTGTCATGTGGTGTATTCCGCAACCTCATAACGTCGCCCAATTAGAAATCGAAGAGAAGCCGAAACTAATGTTGAGATTCAAGCTCGATGTCAGTGTGAGCCAGCTATGCTGATTAGGTAGGAACATGTGTGAGACATAAATGACCGCGTGTCCAGCTGGTCATAGTGTGTGGACATTAGCTTGGGTTAGTAGAGTGTGGACACAACTCATTGTGTGTTGTGTGGATTATGGATTAGTGCATTATGCTTTGTGTGAGTGTGGACATGGCTTCCCTCTATGGTTAGGGTTTGCAATATACATTAGGGTTTGCTCCTGTGTGTGTGTCTCCTCCTCCTCTACCGTTCTTTCAACATGGTATCAGAGCCTTGTGCTATTTATTAGGGTTTATGAGTGAGTGAGTGAAGAGGGAAGAAGAAGCTGTGAAGAGAAGCTGTGAAGCTTGCCATTGGAGCTGTGAAGCTTGGAGCACACCAAATACTATCAGATCTGAAAGCTTGGCCTACCGGGTAAGGTCTTCTAAACATCCTTGAGAGGATTGCAGGTGATACAGGCAAAAACAAAGCAAATCAAAGCAAATCAAAGCAAAGCAAAATTCTGGTTTTTGAAGCTTTCCATTAAAGCTTGGCAACATTGATGTATGGTGGAAATACATGTGATTCTGGCAAAAGACATATGTATCTGACAATGAGAGATGTAATGGCAACTCTTATGCAAGCCCTATTGTGATTTTGGAGCATTTTTGGAAGCATTTGAATGTGTGAAAATTCTGGTTTTTGGAGCTCTTACAAAACAGAGAGAAGGAAGCCCAAAATTGATGCATTTGGAGTGAGTTTTTTGCAAAAATCCAAGCATTGGTGGATTGCACAGGTACCTAGGTGTGTTGGTCACCTATAACCATCATCAAACAACATTATAAACCTTCCCAAATCCCCTAATTGCAGGCGGCGCAGCCCATACAGAGGAAACAGGGCAGAATTCTGGTTTTTTGACTACGAGGAGATCAAATTCTCATTGGGTACTTGATATCTTCCACAACTTCCTTAGCAATTGGATGCTTTACACTTTGGAGAAGAGGGCTATGTGATTTGTTTGGTCAATGATGCTTAATTGAGTTGGGAATGAGCTGATTAAAATAGGCTGTCCACTGGTTGCAGAGAAACAGAGCATTTTTAATTGAGCAATTAATCCTTGGTGTTTTACAATTGGACAAATTCCTCTTACATGGAGTTGATGGACACTAATGCTAAGCTAATGAATGCCTGGTTGCTCAATTTGGACAAATATTGAAGGAATTAGAGCAAATTTTCTACTGGTTTTTCTGGTTTTTCTGGTTTTTTCAAAAACAGAGAAAGGGGTTTTCAAAAATTGATATGTACACATGTCAGATGGTGTTGATACTCAACATTGAGGTTCATTAGGTGTCAATGCAAGTTGCCTATACTTGATTGCACCATTACATTGTGATTTGGAGCCTTGGAAGGCGTGTCAATTCAGGGTATCCCACACTGAGTGAGTCAGTTCATCTTGGATGATTACAGGTTGATTTTCTACATCAAATTTGGAGTTTGTTGGCTACCTTGGAGTATCTGGAACATTCATTGGAGTGTGGTTGAGCTGAGGAAGGCTCATTTACAGATTTGAAGTGTGCAGAAGGTGTATGCATTGAGCAAACATGTCGGACAATCCAGTTCAGATTGTTGGTGATAGGAAGAACTTCCAGGCATGGAAGTACAGGATAAAGAGTTTCTTGAAAGGGAAAGGATTTTGGAATCTCATTATAGGTGATGAGCCTGAGCCTGAGCTACCTCGACAACCTACACAGCAGCAGCTTATTGCTCATAAGCAATGGTCAGAGAGAGCATTCAAAGTGCTGCATTATTTGTCTATATGCATTTCTGATGCTATGCTCATACACATACAGGATGCTGAGAATCCCAAAGATGCATGGGATACTTTGGTCAAGATGTTTGATACAGATACGAGTGCTCGCAAGTCTCAATTGCGACAGCAGATACACAATGTGAAAAGGAATAAAAGGAGCATACATGATTATGTGCAAGAAATCAAGAAGTTTGCAGATGCATTGGCCACAATAAATGCCCCCATGCCTGATGATGATTTGGTGGATATTACCTTGCGTGGTCTTGGCAAGGAATATAAATCTTTTGATACATCTATCTCAGTGAGGAGTACAGGTTTACCGGACTTTGATGAGTTGGTTTCACTCTTGTTGGTTGAGGAAATCAAGCTCAGTGATTCATTTCTGGATGCATCTACTAGCCATGATGATGGCAGAAATCAGGCTTTCTACTAGCAGAGAGGTTTTAGAGGCAGGGGGAGATTTGCATCACGTGGACGTGGTGGTAATGGTCGTGGATGGCAGGACAGGCCTCCACAACAGAATTTTCAGCCTTCATATGGTGCTCGAGGTGGTCGTGGATATGCACCTCAGCGAGGCAGAGGTACCCCCCCGTGGTCGCGGACGTTGGCAAGGCCAACAAAATTCTATGCAAGATGTTGAATGCCATTATTGTGGCAAATATGGTCATATGGCAAGAGATTGTTTCCGCAAACAGAATGATTTGAGAGGGGGAAGAGCACAACGTGGTGGTCATTATGGTGGAAATTATGCACAACATGGTGGTGGAAATTATGCATCAAGCAGCAATGATGGAACTGCAAATCATTTGTTTGCCATGAAGCATGTTGTGGGTTCTATGACAACAAATGCTGAGAATGATGATACATGGTATATGGACTCAGGAGCATCAAACCATATGACGTCATGGTGAATGGTTTGAGCACATGAAGCCTATGGATGTAAAAGGCTATGTGGAAAAACAGGTGATGATACCCAGCATGTCATTACACATGTTGGAAGTGTACCATTGGTCATGCCCAATGGTCAAACAAAGTCTATGTCTGATGTGTTGTATATGCCTTCGATCACTAAAAGCTTGGCCTCAGTTGGTCAAATGGTTGAACAGGGATTACAGGTTTGTTTCAACGAGCATGGATGCTTCATTGAAGATTTCAAACATGGATGTAGAGTGATTGCTAAAGGCAAGAAAGAAGGAAGATTGTTTAAGCTGGATGCTGGAATTCCTGAGCTAAAATCAGCCATGTTCTCAAAGAGCAGGAATGTGGTATAGGACATTGATATGTGGCACAAGAGGATTGGCCATGTCAATATACAGAGATTAAAGAACATGCAAACAAGAGGCATTGTCAATGGTTTGCCTAGGTTCAAATATGATGGACATATGCATGTTTGTGAAGCCTGTCAGTTTGGGAAGCAGGCAAGGTTGAGGTTTCCTAGCGAAGGAAATATGAGTAACAGGCCACTTGAGATAGTACACAGTGATGTATGGGGTCCTGCACAAAACCCATCTATCAAAGGCAGTTTATACTATGTTACATTCATAGATGATTTCAGCAGGATGACATGGATATACTTTCTGAAAGAGAAGAGTGAAGTGTTGGAAAAATTCATGGATTTCAAAGCTTTTGCAGAAAAGCAGTATGGCTGTTGGATTAAATGTCTGAGGACAGATGGAGGTGGTGAATACACCTCAAAAGCTTTTGAGCATTTCTTGAGGAAGCATGGAATAAGAAGACAGTTGACTTGCAGGTATACACCTCAGCAGAATGGTGTGGCTGAGAGAAAGAATAGAGTCATATGTGAAGTGGCAAGGGCGATGCTCAATGAAAAGAGCATGCCAGATTACTATTGGGCAGAAGCATGTGCTACTGCAGTGTATATATTGAACAAAACACCTACAGCAGCCATTCATGGAAGCACGCCAGAGATGCGGCTCACAGGTTACAGGCCAGACATTGGACATCTTAAAGTTTTTGGATGCATAGCTTATGTACATGTGCCTGATGAAAGAAGAAGGAAGTTGGATCCTAAGGCAGAGAAATGTGTATTTGTTGGATATGCACAGGATAGAAAGGCATACAAATGTTATAACCCTCAAACTAGACAAGTTGTCATCTCACGAGATGTGGTGTTTGATGAGCTTGCTAGTTGGTACAAAGCAAAAGATGAGGGTGTTATTGAGTCTATACAGAGGCTATTGGAGAGCATGTATGGGAAAAAGCAATGGATGTGGAGATGGACGCATTGGTCCATAATGATACATGGGACTTGGTTGCATTACCAAAGGACAAGAATGTTATTGGATGTAAATGGGTTTACAAAGTGAAGTGCAAATCTGATGGTTCTATTGAGAGACATAAAGCAAGATTGGTAGCAAAGGGTTATGCACAGACCCAAGGATTGGATTATGATGAGACGTTTAGTCCAGTGGCTAAGATGGGCACAGTGAGAGCAGTCATTGCTATGGCTGCAGCTAATGGCTGGGAAATGCATCAGATGGATGTCAAAAATGCATTTCTGAATGGAGATCTACAAGAGGAAGTATACATGGCACAGCCAGAAGGGTATGTACACCCTAGATATCCCACTCACGTATGCAGGTTGAAAAAGGCATTGTATGGTCTAAAGCAAGCACCTCGTGCTTGGAGTGATAAGATGAGCAGATATCTTATCTCACTTGGTTTTCATATTTCTACAGCAGATTCTTCACTCTATGTGAAGAAGACACAGCATGGGATTGTTTTACTAGTCATCTATGTGGATGATTTGATTATCACAGGTGATCATGGTGCAGATGTGATGCATGTCAAGAAAGCTTTGAGTGGGCAATTTGACATGAAAGATCTTGGTGAGTTGAGATACTTCCTTGGAATTGAAGTGGTGAAAGATCATGCAGGTACTTGGTTAGTACAGTGCCAATATGCATTGGATATGTTGGCAAAGTATGGCATGACAGGGTGTAAGCCTATGAGTACACCATTGGAGCAAAATGTGAAGTTGCGGGCTGATTATGGCGAGGAATTGGATGATCCTTCTATGTACAGGAAGATGGTTGGTAGTCTCATATACATGACTATCACACGCCCGGATTTGAGTTATGTTGTGGGGCTAGTGAGCCAGTTTATGCAGAGCCCCAAGAAACCACATTTGGATGCAGTGAGACGCATCATGAGATATGTGAAAACCACAGCACATTATGGTTTATTCTATGAGAGTGGTAAAAGCTTGGACATACATGGCTACACAGATGCTGATTGGGCAGGTAGCGCATATGACAGGAGGTCTACTAGTGGATATGCTTTTACACTTGGAAGTGCCGTGGTGAGTTGGAGTAGCAAAAAGCAACCTATAGTTGCTTTATCTAGTACAGAGGCTGAGTACAGGGGTGCAGCCATTGCTACTTGTGAGGCTATATGGTTAAAAAGTCTCTTGGCAGATTTATGTGAGCCTCTTGATGGCAAAGTTGTCATTCATTGTGACAACATGAGCAGTATACAGTTGGCAAAGAATCCAGTGTTTCATGCGAGGACCAAACACATAGAGGTCCATTATTACTTTGTCAGAGAAAAGGTGCTGGATGGTACAGTTGATCTTCACTATGTGAAGACTGATGAGCAGGTGGCAGACATCTTTACGAAGCCACTTAGCAGGGAGAAGTTTGAGTACTTCTGGACTATGTTGGGAGTACATGGGATGAGCTTGAGGGGGAGTGTTGAGAGTCTTGATATCCCAAGCTCATCTACATCTTCATCGGCAGTACATCATGAGCTTGAGAGGGGCTGTTGAGATTCAAGCTTGATGTCAGTGTGAGCCAGCTATGCTGATTAGGTAGGAACATGTGTGAGACATAAATGACCGCGTGTCCAGCTGGTCATAGTGTGTGGACATTAGCTAGGGTTAGTAGAGTGTGGACACAACTCATTGTGTGTTGTGTGGATTATGGATTAGTGCATTATGCTTTGTGTGAGTGTGGACATGGCTTCCCTCTATGGTTAGGGTTTGCAATATACATTAGGGTTTGCTCCTGTGTGTGTGTCTCCTCCTCCTCTACCATTCTTTCAACAACTAAGTCGTACTGCAAGAAGGCGACAAAACCAAGAGTTGGCTCAGCAACAAAAGGAAGCAGAATTGAAAGAAAAAAGCCTGGCACAACAAGAACCAGTAGACTTACACCCCGCACCCGAGCATTTCAAATCATTTACCACAGGGGAACGTAAAGTAGTCTACACAAAAGCCCAACGAACGCCTACCAATGGGAGTAGCGGTGTCTACGATGGCCCTGCGGTAGCTAAGGAGATAGACTTAGCAGATCTGGGTGAGGGGTCTAAACCAGTTTTTATTGCTCAAGACCTCACCAAGGCGGAAGAAGCTGCACTTACGAAGCTTCTTAAAGAATTCAAAGACATATTTGCTTGGACATATCATGATATGAAGGGTGTTCCACCCTCGGTGGTGCAACACACGATTCCAATGATTAGCACTGCTAAACCAGTCCAGCAACGTCCCTACCCAATGAATCCTAAGTACGCAAAGATTGTATAAGAGGAAATTGAGAAGCTTGTAAAATGTGGATTCATATACCCTATTGAGCACTCAGAATGGGTTTCTCCGATAGTCATCGTGCCAAAGAAGAATGGGAAACTCAGAGTGTGCGTTGATCTCAAAAAGGTTAATGTAGCCACCAGAAGGTATCATTACCCCTTGCCATATTCTGAACATGTGCTTGAAAGAGTGGCAGGCAAGGAGGCATATAGCTTTTTAGATGGGTACTCGGTACAATCAGATCACAATTGCAGTCGAGGACCAAGCTAAAACAGCATTTATCACACGGAGTTTGGAGTGTTTGCCTTTCGCGTCATGGCCTTTGGCTTGACCAATGCACCTGCAACATTCCAACGATTGATAAACACGGCCTTTAAGGAATATCTAAGGGACTTCTGTGAAGCTTTCTTAGATGATCTTTGTGTTCATTCCTCTTGGGATGCGCACTTGACGTGTTTACGAAAAATATTTGAAAGGTGTAGATTATATCGCATCTCATTGAATCCTTTCAAATGCCAATTCTGGGTTAAACACGGAGTTATCTTAGGGCATATAGTGTCCAAAAATGGGATTTCCACTGACGAGAGTAAAATCAAGGTCATTCTGGAATTACCCCCACCCACCAACTACAAGGGAGTCCAACGGTTTATGGGCCATGTTGGTTATTATCGAAGGTTTATTCTATTCTTCGCCGAGATAGCTCGACCATTGTATAAGCTTCTCATCGGAGTTTATTTGGACCGAAGAATGTGACCGTGCCTATGAGCTATCAAAGAAGGCCTTGGCGAGTGCTCCAATCTTGAGAATGCCTAACTGGGATTTAATCTTCCATGTGCATATTGATGCATCAAACTTTGCTATTGGGTGTGTGTTGACTCAACCTGGAGAACACAAGCTAGACTACCCCATTAGCTTTGCCAGTCGCCAATTGAACGATGCTGAGCAAAAAAACTACACCATTACGGAGCAAGAAGGGTTGGCAATGATATATGTAGTAAGGAAATATCGTTATTACCTCCTTGCCACCAAGTTTGTTTTCTATGTGGATCATCAAGCATTGTTGTATCTGGTAAACAAACCATGCTCCATAGGAAGAATCACGCGATGGCTATTGATTCTTCTTGAGTTTGATTTCACTATTGTTGTGAGACCTGGCAAAAAACATGTTATGGCTGATCATTTGTCTCGCATACCTAATGGTGAGGCTCCTACGGGGGTTGATGATGACTTACCGGACACTTCCCTGTTCATGGTGGAGACAATGCCTGAATGGAGTGAGAAGATTGTTAACTTTTTGGTTAATGGCTTTCCACCCAAGGAGCTTCGTAAAGATCTAGCTCGAAAGCTAATCAAAGAATGTGAACCCTATTGCCTGATAGCAAGGACTCTTTATAAAAGAGGAAAGGATGACGTTCTTAGGCGTTGTGCCCGAGAGGATGAGTATCTATACATTTTGCAAGAGGCACATATGGGTGTAGCCGGTGGTCACTTCTCAGGAGACTTAACTGCGCGAAAGATCTTACAATCAGGGTATTGGTGGCCCACTATGTTCCAAGATGCATCACTCTTTGTGAAGGGTTGCGATGAATGCCAACGATATAAGAAACCCCAACGGAAAGATCAGATGCCCCTACATCTAATCAAAGTAAACCAACCATTTGAAAAGTGGGGTTTAGACTTTGTAGGTCCAATTAGCCCAGCGGCCCGAAACACACAATCTCGCTATATTATTGTGGCCACTGACTATATGACCAAATGGGCTGAAGCGAAAGCGACACGTAAGGAGATGCGAGGACAACAGCCAAGTTCCTCTCTGAAAATATAATCACATGATTCGGTTGTCCTTTTGAACTTGTGAGCGACAATGGTACGCATTTTATAAATGAAGTGATTAAGGAGCTCACAACAAATTTCATGATATCCCATCATAAATCTACTCCTTACTATCCGCAAGCGGATGGCCAAGCGGATGGCCAAGCTGAGAGTACAAACAAGACATTAATCTCTGTTTTGACAAAGACAGTTGAAGCTCATCACACGGATTGGGATCTAAAGCTTACGACAACTTTATGGGCCTATCGTACTGCGTACAAAGTGGCTATTAATTGCACACCATTCAAAATGGTATATGGCCAAGAAGCAGTCATGCCGTGGGAATTTGTCATTCCTAGTCTTCGTGTTGCTACTCAAGAGGGTTGGGATGGTAATCCCTTAGCAGAGCGTCTGTATATCCTTGAGTGGCTAAACGAAGAAAGACAATTGGCTGTGTACAATGCCCTTGTGGAGAAGGATAGAAGGAAAAAATGGTTTGATCACCACCTGAAGGACAAAGACATCAAGGTTGGGGATAAAGTCTTGATGTATGGAGTGCGAAACGAAAAGAAGAAGCTCAAATATGCTGGTAAGGGACCGTATAGAGTATGTGAAATTACCCCGCAAGGTACCATCAGAGTGGAGACTCTGGACGGAGTTGAAACCATTGGATTCCTTAATGGGAGCAAATTCAAAAGGTACTATGACCCCCTAAGCCAAGAGGAGTTATATGCAATCCATCAAAAGAAGGCAGCTAAAGAACAAGTTGAGCTTAAAAAGATACAAGCGAGAGTCGAATCCAAAGAATGTCAACAGCGTGCTAGGAGACAACGAGAAGCCAACTTGGGAATTACGCAAGTATTTTTCGAGGAAGCAGAGGAGGATGCACTGGAATCAGACCCACCTCTAAGATACCCAATTGAGTTACAGAGTCCTTACGGGGAGGTGCTGTATAATGCATTATTGGATACAGGAGCTCAACACAATTTGCTATCATATGGCGTGTGGTGTCAACTGGGAAAACCACCTTTATCCAAGAGTTCTATCCAAGTTCAAGGAATCAACAAGAAGAAAACCCCTGTCTCAGGAATTCTGCACACTCCGGTTGCTTATGACAAGGGAACCATAATTCAAAGCTTTTTGGTTATGCCTGCGGGTACCATGGAAGGGACTGTAAACTTAGGGCGCAAATGGATGATGGCCACCAAGTGCAATATCGATTGGGCAACTAGGCGACTCACAATGCAAGAACCAACACTAGGTCTGACCGCTCAAAATCCCGCACCTAAGTCATCCACTCAAATATTAGATAATGAAAAATCACAAAGCCCAGTGGCAAAACCATCTTTGATTGTTTGCCATCCCTCTAACGCTTCAACGCCAAGAGTGGAAACAGGCAAGGTGGTATCTAAGGTTCCGCTTACTATGCCAAAAAGTATATACAAATGGGTCCCAAAAGCTTCATTAACAGCTACTTCCCCTGCTCAATCTCGTTCAGCCACCAAGAAGCCTCGTAAAAGGAAAGCAGCTAACCACCCGAGAAAGGGCAATGTAACATCGCGATGGATCCCTAAAAAATTATTAGTAGCCCAAGGGTTCTACGAGGGGAATGACCAGATTTGGGTCCCTAAACATAAGTTGAATCCCTCTACATCACCTGTAAAACCTTGCAAACCAATTGTTGCCACCCCAATGACAATTCAAGACCGTGGTAAGGGAAAGGTAATAGAGGGCTCCGCACCACTTCTTCCAGAGTTAGTTTGGATTCCCAAATGATATCGATCATTACCACCTAGCTCAGGAAGGGGGGAGCCACATGAAGCTTCTAGCTCCTCATGCCAGGCACACACTCATATAGAAGTTTCTATCTGCTCTACACCTGCTCTTGTTAACACCCAACAAAAAACTGATGAGTCTACGTCTCCCCTTGTAATAGTATCGTCGGAAACCATTTCCTCCATTCGTTAATGGGAGCGTACACTACCATCTCTGCAATTGGATGTGGCCACAAGGGTCATAAAAAGCTATTTGCCCACATCACAACCTATGACCCGCTGGACAAATTGGTTCCAAGAGGCTGCAACATCATTGCAAATAATATGATCTACCCAAGGAAAGGGGGAGCATGTACTCACGCTCGACATTCTAATGCTTCCTCCTTAAACTTCTCCCCTGACCATGTAATTGCCAAATTCAAGGGGATGTATATATATAGCTTCATACATTTTTTTAAAAAAAAAACAAAGAAAAGAAAAACAAAAAATAGTAAAAAGAGCAAGAGCACAAAAACAAGAGAAATATCCGTATACAATCAAGAACTAGATTGACATGTCACATAAACCTACTGATGCTATATCTGTGTTTACAGATATGGCAGATGCCCGATCATCATACACTTCATCCACTCCTACCTTTGGTGAGAGGTATCATCTGTACCTTTCTTAGATATTCCACATGTGCTATCCTATAATTGAAACTGAATGGGATCATATAGATGTACTAGCCAGAGAGGAAAATGTTGAGGAATTAGAATGGCTAATTCGCCTATTGACCATGACTGACCCCTACTCCGTAGAGGACATATCCCCGATAGCCCAATGCTTTCCTTTTCCACAAGATGACTATCCTCGCATGGTTACATTTTTGATGAGTTTATGTGGATGGGAAAATGAAAAGGAAATATCTGACAATGATGAATGGACGGATGAAACTCATGGCACTACTGAGGTTGACTTTATTTATTTGGATGATGCGGATAGAGGCTTAGCCTTAGGGCTAGAGCCAGAACTCTACAACATCCTCTTACCGTATCCTCAGTAGTAGTGTGGTGACTGGTAGGTAGGTTAGTGTTTTCAAGTTTTTTCTAGTTTAGATTCCTTAAACAAGTCTTGAAATTTTCACACTGATGTGCCTCTCGAGGTATAGTGCTTGTTAGTTGATTGTACAGGTTGAAAAGTTTGAGGTGGGTTTGCTTTCAAGTCCTGAGACTGCCGCAACGTTCATCAAAATATATCTACATCAAATTGCAAGCTGTCTACATCAAATTGCAAGCTGTCTCGTCAAATCAAGGAGATCTCCAATTACAGGTGTAATTCTTCCATACCCACTCTCTTTCGTTTTTACTGTTCAATTAATTGCATAAACTATAATGCATGACCACATGGAAATTGTCAATGTACTACTTAGTTTTTGAAGTTGCTTGCATGCTAGTGTAAATCATTAATGAGCTTAACTTTATTGGAAATATTCCTAGGCAGCATGACGTCTTTAGTTAACCTTGGAATACGATTGTCTTAGGTCTAGGGTCAAACCATCTTAATGTTTGACACCTGGCCATGTGTGTGTTGACCTCTAGGACATAGCTATTACCCCTTTGTCGAAAGATGTAAGACAAATTATAGTTCAGGAGCAAAGATCAAAAGAAATAGATTAAAAAAAAAAGCCTACAATAAATTGCCATACAAGTCTATGATGTGCTTTAATGTTGGCCTATCGCCTTATTGATACTTGGTAGGCGAGGAGTATTCTACTCCAGACCGATGCCTTGGTTGGTAGGGGGTAGCCTTGCCTAAAGTGAGCTAATAGATTCCTGGATAATGCCTTGTGTTAAACATGGTACCAGGATTGATGTTAGTTTTGCCTTAGGAAGGTCACCATTGTGTGTAAAAATTGTCACGTGTTAAAAAAGAAGAAGAAGAAGCAAAAAGCTCCTGTAACTCTGATGTTTCTTGTGTCCCTAGGCTTGTAGTATTAACTTGTTCTTAGAGTAGACACAGTGTGGTCATCTGTTTATTTATTAAGCTTGGTTATTTTCCTTGACTTAGGCCAGTTATACACCTTGATTAACCTTTGACACCTTGCTTACTCTTGGTTTACTTTCAATAATTTTAAACTCCTATTAATTTGCTACACTAGCTCATTCATGTGACCCTTAAACTAAGTTCTCATAGCAACATCCATTGTGGTCTAACATGCTTGAATTTATACACTTTATATCTTTTGAATTCCAGCATACTTTCACTCTACTTCCCTGTTTTGCAGACGGTCAACAACAACCCTCTCGAGCTTACCATACCATAGCTTCCGAGGACGGAATCTACATCAGGAAGGGGGACATGTTAACCTATGACGGACATTGAGACGTACTATGTTTTACGTCATTAATTTAAATATTCTGAATCATGGGCCGGGCTTGTCGGCACCATATGTTAAGGATGAAGGGATTGGGTGATCATCGATGAGAGGCGCACCTTGAATATTAGTAGGATAAGAGTTAGGATCAGCCGGCCATGTATGGGAGCCCAAGTGTGAATGGCCAAGTCACCTATAAGAGTCAAATGTAACCCTAAAATCTTCATTCTCATGTGTTGTGAATACAAGAGTGCTCTTGCCTTATCTCCTTGGTTTCCTTCTCCTGCGTATGTGAGAGAGAGAGAGAGTGAGTGAGAGAGCGATCGAGCACTATGTAGCGGCACGGCGGTGGAGAGGCGGTAGAGCGGCGACGGCGGCTCCTTCTTCACGGCTGCGACGCGGGAATCCTTCAAGGCGGCGGTTGAGCGGTGAGTGACACACCCTTTGCATTCTGTTTGAGCTTCCTTCCGTGGTTGTATGCTTGCAGCCATTCGTGGCTCGCATACGGTGTCCGAGTCCCCAGCTACGACCTGTGCGGCAAAAGCGCACACGTAATCATCCCCCCTTTCAGAATGGAAAAAGATCTTGTTTGACCTTGTTTTGATCTAGAGAGAGAAAATATTCTAGAGAGAGATAATATAATTTTGAGATATGTTTGGATATGAAGTTACCCTTTAATCATAAGATGAATTCCCCTGAAACAAAAGTTTAAAAAAAGAGTTTTCCAATGTGCATTGGAAATTAATTGAATATATGCATTGGACACCTTAACCTAGGGGTACCTATTTTCAGAAAATTTTGATTAAGGTCCAAAGAGTGTTCTAATGTGCCAATTTGTTTAATCCAAGTGTTTGAATGAGAAAAATGCAAGAAGAAAAGAAAATCCACAAAAAATGAGAAATTTTTTACATAAGATGAAGAGTTAACTTAGTACTAGTACTTAAGTATTATAAAAATGTGAATTTTGACACTGCAGGAGAGAGAGAACTCCACTTCAAGGAGGTGCCTAGAAATTACATCAAAGGGGTCATTTTTCATTTAAAAAAATCATGAGGTGGCTAGATATTTCATCTCTCATCTCTCCTCTTCCGAAGTAGATCAAAAAGTGGGCATAACTAGTCTAAAACTTGTCCAAATTGGATCAAACTAAAGCTTGAAGCCTCTAGATTCTAGTTGGGCTTGGTTGGTGGCCTCCCTCACCTATAAATAGAACCCCATTCCTTTGTATTTTCATCTTAGAGTATTTCCATGCTAGTGTAATTTTTATTTTAGTGTATTTTCTTCGTCTCTCTTCCTTGACTCTCCATTGTGAAGCTTTGGTGCTTCACTAAACCTCTTCTTCTCTTGAAGATTACCCTCTTTTCTTGGTGGCCAAGCCTCTTCCTTGAGGGCTACACATTTTCTTGCAAGGTAAAGAATCAAGCACACTAAGGATAAGCCTTAACAATGATGTTTACTCTCTTTTTTAGATGTTAATCTTCTTCCCACCCTCTCTCATGCTTGGGAAGCATTTTATCTCATGGTTTTCCTCTTAAAACCATGCCCTTCTTGATTTATGTTGTTGTTTACATGAAGTAATGTTTATGTTTATGCATAAACTAATTTTTATATTAAAAGTGGAGTTTTGAGAATTCTCATTTCATAGAAAATACGGGGAAGCTATGGCAAAATGTTTATCAAATGAAGGTTTATGCATATATTAAATTTTATGCTAAAAGTAGAATTTTTAGCATTCTCATTTCATAGAAAATACAGGGAAGCTATGGCAAAATTTTATCATTAGAAAAAGGAGTTTATGCATAATAAATTTTAAACTAAAAGTAGAATTTTGAGCATTCTCATTTCATAGAAAATGCGAGGAAGCTATGCCAAAATTTTTATCATTAGAAAATAAATTTAAACATAATAAAATTTATGCTAAAAGTGGAGTTTTGAGCATTATTCATTTGCTAGAAAAATAAAGAAGGTTATGCAAAATTTTTTCTAGATTCATTCAATTTATGAGAGTTATGGAAAGGATTATGAATATAATTCATTTAGATTAAAAAATAAATTAGTATATGCGTGCGTAAATAGTTTATGTTGAAAGAGGAATTATGGGTATAATTGATTTTGTAAGTCCCATAAGGATGTATGCATAAATCTTTTATTCAAAAAGAGGAATATTGAGCATATTTTATTTTGGAAAATTTGAGAAAAGAATGTGAAAATATTCATAGGAATGCATCAAGAAAGATGTTAAATTTGTAGCAATGTGATGAGCTATGGTGGATCAAATGCTAGAATCAACATCATTAACAAAGATAATAGATGATGATTAAGACATGATTAGTGAGCAATTAAGTGATAGCTTAATGTAGGCATGGATAATAAAAAACCAGCAAATTCCCATTAAGCCAATGCCTCAATTTATAGAGTTTACATCCAAGCATCTAATCCCACTGATCTCTCCTTGATTCACTCCACCTCTTTTGCTTGATTCTCTCCACCTCTTCCTAGAATATCTCCACACATCCTAAATCTTCTCATGCTATCCTTTATTCTCTCCCAGTAGATAATTCTCACCTTTTTACAACTTCTCTCTCATTTATAGATTCTCTTTTACAGCCTCTTGCTAAGGGCTACTTCCTTTAGGAGCCTCCATGAAGTTTGCCGATGTCGTTTCTTCTCCCACTGGGTTTGCTGTAGCGATCTCTTGCCATGTGTCGACTTCCCACAGTTGTGGTAAGTGAAGGTCCTTCCTCTCCTACTCTGCCTCTTTCTCGTCCTCGTCCTCGTCCTCGAGAGAATCCTCCTCGGTTGAAGAATGCCTTTTCTTCTCTAGCTATTGAGTCCAGCCATTTCTTCTCTTTGACCTTAGTCTCTTGCTCTAGTAGAGCTCCTTCTATCTCGTGCAGCTTCAATTCAGGTACATTCACCTTTGTCCACACTCTTTAGAAGCACTGCTAGGGCCTCATCATCTTCTAACTTCTCGTCGATGGCTGCCAGTTATTGCTTAATGCTTTTATATTTGTTTGTGTGTGATTAAAGGTTTACTTTCCTTCGTATCCAATTTGTAGAATTGCATTAAGAGATTTATCTTTGAATTTTTTACTTGAGTGCCAAATAATTTATTGAGTTCATCCCATGCATCTTTTGCCCATTGTATCCCTGTGATGTGATGAATGATTTTATCATTTAAATTGAGTGCGATAAGTCCTAATGCTTTCTCATTCCTACTCTTCCACTCATTTTTCCCACTCACCTCCGGGCATTCATCTCTTCCCTCAATTAGCCCCCATAGATTTTTCATGAGAAAATACATGGTTTTTGTTTGCATGTATAAACCTGCTCCCCATTAAATTTGGCTATCTCTTGTGCTGTGCTCATAATGATGTGAAGGGGGTCTTACCTCTTGATCCAATTTCAAGATTCAAGGGTAGTGTCTACCCTTTTACAACTCAATCTGGTGTTTAGGTGATGATCACAACAGATTTATCAGCATAAATTCTCTAGAAATTACATAAAACCAAGGGTAACAAATCTGTACTAAAAAATCTGTACTAAATGGTTGGAGTATCAAACCATCTCTGAATTGTAAACTAAAGTTATAGGGATGTGTATCAGATACCCAATGGTTAATTTGAACCCTCAATTACACCAAAATATAGTGATTAGTGTGCTGATTAATCATCACACTGATTAGCAAAATAATCCTCTATTTTGTGTGCAAAAAATAGAGTATGCGGGGAGTCCAGATCTGGGGCCTTAGATTTCAAGTAAGCTCAACCCCTTTCAAAGCCATTAATAGCAGTTAGTCTAGTAGAGGATTAAGCCAAGAAACACAAGATTTGACTAAACATTGAATGCTTAATCTCTGTTTTACCAAAGTCACCTGTAGATTTGATGCAGAGCTTGGATCTCGTTGTTGTGACTTGATGAAATCAAAAACTCTCTTCACCAGCTTATAGAGCACCCTTGAAAACCCCTAGGGCCAAGAGGAATTAGACCCATTGTGTCTGTGGAAGACAAGATCTCCATTTTCCTTCAGAAAAATGGTGCTTAAAGAAACGCAAAAAACAGGAGCATGCGCTGGCGGTTTGTTGATTTGATTAGATGGGCTGAAGCACAAGGAGTATGGCTACATGTGGCTAAGAGGTTTTGGGCCAATTTTATGTGTAAATGGAGAGAGAGCTCCTCCACCAAAGGTTAATTGAAAAAGAGCTTAAAAATTATTATTTTTATAATCCTAATTAACTAGGTGATTAGCAAGATAATGGGCTCATAAATTTGATGGATTCTAAGCCAGGCTCTGATACCATGTTAAATTTATAGCAATGTGATGAGCTATGGTGGATCAAATGATAGAATTAACATTATTAACAAAGAGACCAGACAATGATGAAGATGTGATTAGTGAGCAATTAACTGATAGCTTAATGTAGGCATAAATAATAAAAAACCAACAAATTCTCATTAGGCTAATGCCTCAATTTATAGAGTTCACATCCAAGCATCTAATCCCACTGATCTCTCCTTGATTCACTCCACCTCTTTTGCTTGATTCTCTCCACCTCTTCCCAGAATATCTCCACACATCCTAAATCTTCTCATGCTAACCTTTATTCTCTCCCAATAGATACTTCTCACCTTTTCACAGCTTCTCTCTCATTTACAGATTCTCTTTTACAGCCTTGTTCTCGCACACACCCTATTCACTTGTATATTTTAACAAAAACATGGATAAATTTTTAATCAGAAAGAGGAAACACGAACATATTTAACTTTTGCAATTATGAAGTATACGTCTAGATTCTCAAAAAATAGAATCTTAAGTACATTCTCATTATGAAAAGGATTTCTCAAAAAAGACTAGAAACATGCTTAGTTGGATGAATGTAAATACTTGTGTGACTGACTTATTCCAAGATTCCCTAAAAAAGGAATTTGGAATTCTTGAAAGGATTGAGGATCTAAAAGTGAACAAAAATTCATACTTAATTGAATTGAGTCGAGAATAAAGTTGTCTTTAACTAAGCCAAGTAATGACCGAGACTTAGAAAGTTTTGTTAGTATCAAAAGTAGAGTAACTGTACTCTTAACCTGATTGATTTTCGAACAAAAATTTTGATAACTAGATCAAGGAAAAATGATAATCAGACCTGATTCGCTCAAAGCGAGAAGAGACCATCTTGGTTTTGTAGAAATCAAAATGATGTGGATTGATGTGTGGATTGATCTATGGAATGATGTGGATTGATATGGAATGATGTGGATTGATGTGGAGTGATGTGGAATGATGCGGATTGATGTGGATTGATGTGTGGAATGATGTGGACTAATATGGAATGATGTGGAGTGATGTGGAGTGATGTGGGATGATGTGGAGTGATGTGGAGTGATGTGGACTCACCCTGGCGGATCATTAAGAGAGCATCCAAAGAGAAATAATGAGGAATGATGTGGAATATGGGGGATGACTCACCCTAGCAGATCCTTAAGAGAGCATCCAAAGAGAAATGATATGGAAAGATAGGAATTTTGTTTGGAAACTATACTTGTGTGAAACTTATTTTTTTAAAGATTGTTTTACGTCAAGAATGCTGGGGAAGCATTTTGACTATCTTATGGAATGAAGTCGTGGAGACCTAAGTGGAAAAGGTTGCAATAGCTAGACGGAGAGTCAAAAAAGGATGTCTCCCGTGGGTGGCAAGGTCGGCCGAGCTCTTGACCAGCCTCGGTTGGGTTAAAATGGTAAGCTTCCGGTAACGGTGGATGAGGGGCTAAGGAAGCGGCCTATGAGTGAAGCGCTAGGTCACCTGCAAAAAAGGAGCCTAGAGGGTGCTGACCATATGGTGCTTGGGCTCTGGGTCACCCAAGATACCCACGCATGCATTGAGGAAGGAAATGGAACATTGAGTTGGAGTTGTTTTCTGAACACGGGCATGGATCTGGTTGGTTGGCCTTACTGGTTTTCAACGGATGAGTCCATGGCACCTTTTTGATAAATGGATCTTGTTGGTTTATCTAGCTGATCTTCAACAGAGAGTCCATATGGATTTTATGAGATTATACTCTTGGGTACTATGAGCTAGGAACTATTGAAAAGGCCCCTTAGTGAAGTACTAGGTGAGCCTAGAAGGACTGACCAGGTAGGTAGTGTTCTGGTTACATTGATGTCGTCATAGGTACGCTGAGGAAGGAATGAATGGAATTGGATTTCATGGTTGGAAATCGGAAAAGTTAGAACTTGGACGTTGGAACTAGAATATTGAGGATTATGATGAAAACATTGTATTTTTTTGCAATTCTATTTGGAAATAGTGGAATCTGAGAAAAAGGTAATTCCATATTAGGTGCGTAAGTGGTGTGTGTTGTTTAATTTTTGCATGAGAACCGGCTAGGGGGCCTGGAAACTCTTTTCCTGGTACCCAAGACAAAACATAACCAAATTTTTATAAAGGATCCCATCAATATAGTGGTTGGGTGGTTGGCTAACCCATGTGATTGGATGGGGTTAGGCTGGATCGATGGATTCCTATAATAAAGTTGAATTGTGTTCAAAGTAAAAATAGTTGAAGTAAGTCATAGGATAATTCTTGTTCTATGAAAAAGAATCAATGGTTGTGCCTCTTTTGATGGGGAAAAAAGTGTTGGTCTTTATAAACCAAGTGCAAGTTCCTCCTTTGATCCGGCCATATGACCCGCGGGTTCAGTCGGAATACAAAGGATAGTTAAGGCTCTTGACTACGTTAGAAGATTTTCCTAGAGGAATCTCCTACGCTTTATGGGCCAAGAAAGTTTTTAGTCCCTTGCCTAGACATTCATGGGCGAGGCTCCGAGTGGGAAGCTCTGCCCCCTGTGCATGAGGTTGCTACTTCCGCTGCTAGCACTCCAAAGTTTGATGCACAGAGAGGGCAGGGGTCTCACAATACCACCTGGTTTTTGGGAAGGAGGCCTTAATGCCCATTGAAGTGGAGATTCCTAGTTTGCAAATTCTATTAAAACATCAAGAGAGACATATATGAGTATGAAGAGAGGTTACTAGATTTACAGGAGCTAGAGAAGAGGATTTGGACCACTACATCCTGTTGAGAAATAGGAGAGTCAATGAGACAGTGAAGGATAAAGGCATCAAAGAGGGAGTTTGTGTTGAAAATACAAGTGAATAGGGTGTGTGCAGGAATAAGCCCTTGGTTAGAGGCTGTAAAAGAGAATGTGTAAATGTGAAAGAACCTGTGAAAAGGTGAGAAGAGTCTACTAGGAGAGAATAAAGGGTAGCATGAGAAGATTTAGGAAGTGTGGAGATATTCTGGGAAAAATGAAGAGGTGGAGAGAATCAGGGAAAAGAGGTGGAGTGAATCATGGAGAAATCAGTGGGATTTGATGCTTGATGTAAACTCTATAAATTGAGGCATTGCCCTAATGAGAATTTGCTAGTTTTTGAGTATCCATTTTGAGTATCCATGCCTACATTAATCTATTTGCTAATTATCCACTAATTATATCTTAATTATTTGCTAATTACCTACTAATTATATCTTAATTATTTGCTAATCACTTTGTTAATGATGTTGATTCTAGTGTTTGATCCACCATAGCTCATCACAGTGCTCAAATTTCAACATGGAATCAGAGCCATGCCTAGAATCCATCAGGTTTATGAGCCCATTATCTAATTAATTAAGATTAGTAGATAATTAGAAAATAATCAAAATTTTAGTTAGTTTTCAACTCATCTCTGTACCCCCAGCCAGTGGAGTCGTCCATTCTCCTTGCACACTTCAAATTAGGCCAAGCCCTTTTAGGAGCTTAAACTACACTCAAGGGGCTACAAGCTACTCCAAGGAATTGAAAGGAATCAACGCGAATCGCCGGCGGTAGCACGTTTTTTAGGCGCATTTTTTTCTTAGTAAAATTGACATTGCAGCTTGCACAAATCAAATGTTTCTAATTCCTCCTAGCCCAAGGTGTTTTCAAGCATGCTCTACAAGCTAGTGAAGACAAAATTCAGTTTCATCAAGTCTACAATGAGATCCAAGCTCTTCATCAAATCTGCAGGAGGTGACTTTATAAAATAGAGATTAAGCTTTCAATATTTTATCAAATCTTGTGTTTATTGGCTTAATCCTCTACTAGACTCATTGCTATTGATGCCTTTGAAAGCATTTGAGCTCATTTGAAGTCTAAGGCACCAGATCTGGACTCCCCACATACTCTATTTTTTGCACACAAAATAGTGGATTAATTTGCTAATCAGCGCTAATCACTGTATTTTGGTGCAATTGAGGGTCTAAATTAATCATTAGGTATCTGATACAGATCCCTATAACTTCAGATTGCAATTCGGAGTTGGTTTGATACTCCAACCATCCCGTACAAATTGGTTACCCTTGATTTAATGTAATTTTTGGTAAAATTGTGCTGATAAAATTATGATAATCATCATTTTGCATTCAACCCTTGGTTAATGCCTGTAAATCTAACTCAAATTCAAGATTATTCATAGCCAGAGTTGCATTTGGGAATGTGCATTAGAATGAATGCTATACGCATTATGTATTGGGCACATTGCATCAGTGTAAAAATGGGATCAGACATTGCCCCCCTTGTCCAGAATAAGGCAAGAGGTAAGACCTCCCGCATAAATTTGGGTTTGCATTGCATAATGATACAAGATAAACATCAAAAACCCAAAGGAACTGTTAGCAAATCATTTGAACATGTTGCTCACATGGAGCAAAAAGACCTGACGGACAAGTTCATGGCCCCAGCCATGAAAGAAGAAGAATATCTCTTTCCAAGAAGAGGATCCACACCAAGAAGATCTAACGGAAGCATTGAAGGAAGACATGGACACGAGAAGAGAAGCTGCCACAAGAAGAGAAGCTGCCCCAAGAAGACTCAAAGAACAGATGGACACGTGGAGAGAAGCTGCCCCAAGAAGACTCAAAGAACAGATGGACACGTGGAGAGAAGCTGCCACGACAAGAAGACTGAAGACAAGAGAAGATGTGAGGCTCCAAAGAGTGAGGAGCCATGTGAAAATCTCTGAGAGAGAGAGAGAGAGAGAGAGAGAGAGAGAGAGAGAGAGAGAGAGAGAGAGAGAGAGAGAGAGACCCCACAACCCAATGTAACCTGCCCCAACAAAGTAAAACCACCTCTGAGCCACCGATGATGTAGGCCACGTGGCAGATGTATGTGTGAACACTTTAGTCAAGGTCGCGGGCACTTATAGTAGCCTTGGACACATAGAGAGAGAGAGAGTGTCAAGGACTATGGAGTTTAAGGACTCGAGGCACTGATCGCGGGCTATAAAGTAAGAGAGAAACTTGATATAGGGTCCAGGTGTGCTAGAGAGTATTCACTTGAGGGGAGGTGTTGAAAATAGGGGAGGTGTTGAAAATACAAGTGAATAGGGTGTGTGCGGGAACAAGCCCTTGGTCAGAGGCTGTAAAACTGAATGTGTAAATGTGAAAGAACCTGTGTGAAAAGGTGAGAAGAATCTACTGGGAGAGAATAAAGGGTAGCATGAGAAGATTTAGGAAGTGTGGAGATATTCTGGGAGATATTTTGGGAAAAGTGAAGAGGTGGAGAGAATCAGGGAAAAGAGGTGGAGTGAATCATGGAGAAATCAGTGGGATTTGATGCTTGATGTAAACTCTATAAATTGAGGCATTGCCCTAATGAGAATTTGTTGGTTTTTGAGTATCCATGCCTACATTAATCTATTTGCTAATTACCTACTAATTACGTCTTAATTATTTACTAATCACTTTGTTAATGATGTTGATTCTAGTGTTTGATCCACCATAGCTCATCACAATGCTCAAATTTCAACAGTTTGGTGCTTAGGTACAATAGAAAATTGGATAACACTTTACAAACTAAGTTCTAAATCAAGTGGGAAGGTCCTTTCAAAGTTGTGCACTGTAACATGCCCATCTTCATTAATAAAAAACTGTCCCCTATAATAAATGAATTTATGAGTTTTTATGGTATAAAAATCAGTGATTTTATTAAACGAGCCATTTCTACTTAGAATCTTCAAATTTCAAGTCCAAATTTAGAATTTGTGTGTGATTTTACCCTTATATAGGATTTTACAACATCCAAAACGGACACTGAATCAAGCTTATGCGTGAATTTTAGTTATTTTCAATTTAAAAAATGACTGTCTTTGAACCTTAATAAATGCACGATTGGGCATCCAATTGATGGATGGTTTGCGGAAGTTGAGGATGACCAATTTCCTAATGGAAAATTGGGAGTTCATCGAGAGGTGACAAGGAGCCGGAGATTGCTGAAGAAAATTCAACCCCTCAGCAAGTGTAGGCATATAAAGCATGGCATGAGAAAGCTAGAAAGGTGTTGTATTGGTTATCTATCAATGTGGTAGATTCTATGATTATGCATATACATGATGCACAAACGCCTAAGGAGGCTTGGGACACTTTGGTGAAGATATACATCACAAACACCCAACCTCGGAAGATGGAACTAAAGCCAGAGCTACAGAATGTGACTAGAGGAAGGCTGAGTATAAATGATTACTCTCAGTGAAGGTTAAAGGTCTTGCAGCAGCAGTTGCTTCTATTGGATCACTAGTAGTAGATGATGATGATATGGTGTATAGGAGAACATCCCAGACATTTTTCGTTGTTGGAAAAAAACTTTCACCCCCCGGGAGTCTGGTACGCAAATCGAGGCCGACAGCCCAAATTTGGGGACCCTGTCCCAAAAAGGACCGTACACACTCATCAAGGTGCCCGTACAATGGTCGCGTAAGGACCAAAGGCTAACCACCCATTGTATGGTCCACACATACTGCCATGTGGACATCCATACTGCCTCTGACCAAAAAGGGTACATGCGTACCACATCTTTGCGTGTGCACCACCACCGTACCTTTCCCCTGGCTCATGCAGACTAGTGATTGGTACACTTTGATGGCACACCATCCCTTTCACCCGTACTTTGCTCAGCACTGCAACCGTACCCTGCATCTATATAAACCCCCGATGGGTACTCCATCCCAACACCTCGTTGTTGCGTAGAGCACACCCCCAGTCTGCACGCTACACGAGGCCGTATCGACAATCCGTAGTACTGCCAATCTGCACGTGCATACTGTACTTATTATACGTGCAGCCTTCCTCTCAGCACCCCCTAATCATCCAACCCTCTCAGCACCCCCTAATCAGCCAACTCTCCCATTCTCAATCACCCCACCCTTGTGAGAGGAGGGTGTCCTTAACTTCCCCGGTGTGAAGAGACTTACAGCCCTCAACCTCTACAAGCAAAATGTTTTTAAGACATCTCACAATCCCCCCCCATTTTGCGTAGACTTTTGTAAGAGGTTTTTGAGCTTAGAGGAGGTTCACATGCTATGGTTTTTTGCTCATAGAGTGAGCAAACAATCTCAAGAATCAAGATCCAACTGAAGCACTTTGATCGCAGCGTCGAGAAATACAAGGCGGTGATCAAGATGGCCCTATCCCAAAAACACCAAAATGTCACCTCGGGAGAGCCACACAACAATGAGATTAGAGCCACACAACAATGAGATTAGAGAAAATGCTCCTAATACGGCTTCAACCCTCCTATTGCAAGCTCCACAAGGGAACAGTGGCCAAGTTAGCTTGGTCATCATTTAAAAAGAGTTTTAAATTATTCTTTAATATTAATATCAATAAATCAAGAAATAAGATGTGAATTTTTCCATTGAAAAATGTTAGAAATTCTATGAAGTTACTATTTGAAGTGATGCTATATTTTGTAATCAATGGTTTATATTAAAATTGCTATCTTTAAGAGAAAGAGTATTGGTATTTTTTTTTCTCCTGGCTTTGATGCTAACTTCGTTTCTGTGCTTGTGTAGCTGGGCGACGTCGTTAAGCAAAGCCCGGGATCGGCCCATGGTATTCCTCATACCATTGGGAGAGTGAGGTTTGTCGATTGAGGCGAGTGATTGTGATGCTGTCTAGTTCTGAGGGCCCAGGTTAGTGTGTTGAATAAGCCCACCCTAGCGCGTAGACATCCCTTTGAGGGGTGGGAGGATCGAGCAACGGAGTGTGAGCGGCAGGCGACAAGCCGGCTTAAGTCCTCGGCTCGCCCAGCGCGGCGACTGACGACGAGGTGTATGGTCCTATAGGGTTTTGCCCAGCATGTAGAGGCTAGAAGGCCAAATTCTAGATCATTGGCAGTATAAAGGAAAAGAATAAGAGAGACAGTTTGGCTTTGATGGAATTGATTCTTGTATAAACTTTTTTTAAAATAATATATCTTGTCTTTATCATTATTATACTGTGGAAAGAGGCTATTTTAACGAACCTTGTGAAAGGACCCTAATTAAGAAACATGTTTATTTATGTCAAACAATGTGGTAGGATTAATTAGAAAATAATTAAGATGGAATGGAATGCCCCAACGGCACCATCCTATGGATGGGTGGACCCGATTAATCAGGTAGCTTTCCAAAAGATTTTAATATAGCAAGGTGATTAGGACTACCTTCTTATCTAGTTAGGGTTTCTTAGTTTTCTTTTTCCTTTCTCCACAATAGGTTCTAATAGTGATCCTTGTGTTTCAAACCGTGCTCTCGTTCATCTTCATTTCATAGGGACAACATAAGAAAGTGGGATGTTTATCGGTAATATAGCCCCATGACATGGCAAATTCCAAGTAATAAGTAAAGACTAGATAGGTCCTTGGAGCTAGCAAATCTGACAGTCAATAAATGGAAGCTAGAAGAATGGCTTAAAAAACAAGTATGCAAAGAGAAGGTAGCACACTAAAGAACAAGCTAACATGGATAAGTCCATAAAGAGGAGCTTTGTTTCTCTCATAGAAACGAGCAGATCCGGTAGTAGCAGAATATGGATTGAGGCACGTCACCATGAAAGCTGCAGGAAAGCAAGGACCCGGTGACATTAAAGCCAAGCATTAAGAAGGGGAGAGAGGTCATTGTCGTGGTACAATAGATTCCACAAGACAACAATCATCAACATCATCAATGTTTATCAAGACCCATTGTGTAACCCTTGTTGTAAAAGAAACCAAATGAGAATGCTAATGTATGTGTGTATGAAAAAGAAGCATATAACCCTTGTAAAAATGCTACAATCAAATGACTATGCGAGTGTATATGTGCATAATCAAAGCAAAGGTGCATACACATCTAGACTAAGCATGACTAAAGCATAAGTGCATGAGATGACCATATTCCAAAGTATGGCATCCACACATAATGCATTAGAGACACATATGGAGTATCAAGTCCACACACCAAAGGAGCTGTCAAAGAGCCAAGAGTCCACACACCAAAGGAGCTGTCAAAGAGCCAAGAGTCAAGACAAAGAGCAAAGACCAAGAGCCAAGAAGCATCCAACAATGCAAAGAAGGACACAACATCGACATGAAGCATGAAGAGAAAGGACTAAGCTTTCTCTTTTGTCTTATCTCTTTATTGTAAATCCAAAAGAGAGGATTAGTATAAGACCTACAAAACATAAATTAAAAAAAGTAACACATTTAAGTGATTAGTAACACATTTAATAAACTCTACCTACCTAAGCTTTATACATGCTTTAAGCTAAATGCATTAAGCTCTATGCATAAGGGGCGAAAGCATGAATAGGTGGAATAGTATTTGAGTTATATAGCTCCATCTCATAGCATACCTAAGGTGAGAATTGAAAAGAATTTTTAATTTTAAAATAATCTTTTAAGACTTAAAATATATTCAAATTTGGGACTTGTAAAATTATTTCTAGGAGTGGTGTCTTTTGCGCACAAAAGACTCTCCCCTTTCCCTCACCAAAGTTTCCCTCTCTTCTGCCTCATTCTCCCTATCCTCCCATAGCCAAGCTACCATTCCTTATTCTCCCTATCCTCCCATAGCCAAGCTACAATTCCTTATTCTCTCTTCTGACATTCCCTATCTTGCTCGGCTTCATGCTTGATGTCTAGTGCTCCAAGTTGTTAGGTAACTTACATGCATGTCCACAGAGGGCACTTTCGTGGGCGCAGAGAGAGAGAGAGAGAGAGAGAGAGAGAGAGAGAGAGAGAGAGAGAGAGAGAAGAATTTCTAACCTCCAGAAGCATTTCTAGCTCGTCAACATCAAGGTGCGTAGAGAGAGAGAGAGAGAGAGAGAGAGAGAGAGCCAAGCTGCCATTCCTTCTCAACAGTGCTATAATTCCGTCTTGCTCGACTTCACACTTGACGTCCAAGGCTCCAAGTTGTCAGAGGTAACTTACATGCATGTCCATAGAGGGCACTCTCATGAGCAGAGAGAGAGAGAGAGAGAGAGAGAGAGAGAGAGAGAGAGAGAGAGAGAGTGTGCTTGAACTGCTTCAATGTGGAGGTCATGGTTGCTTTGTGTAGGATGGTGAAAGCTTCTTCATCAAGGTTGTTGTTTGACAACTCCATCATCAAGAAAGTGGTGCCTCCTAAATAAACGAAGTTCTGTTGCTATGCTGACGAGTTCCATCAGGATCACGGGCTATCACACAGCGGTATAGATCCCCGTACATTGTCTGGAAACAAAGGCATTCTCGAGAAGGAGTGGGATGCAATGTTTACATGCCCAATACCACTTTCGGGGAGAAATAATAAGGTTAAGGCTTACCTGGTTAGACGAGAGTTTGTAGAGAAGCTCGTGCATCGTCACTGGGATGTCTATCAAGAGCGTCTATTTATGTATGAAGTGGGCCAACTATTTGCAAAGGCCTTTGCAGTGGAGAATTTCCCCGCTGCCAGGACAGGTCCAACAAAGGAGATTGACACTATTGCATGGGCTCCATTTTCAAAATAGGCCATGAGAAGCTTAGAGGAAAGACACAATATTGAGACCAAGCATAAGAGATGGGAAGATCAGATGAATGGGAGAACAAGACAATCTCAATTGGAATATGGAAGTACATGCTCCACCAAAACAGACGATGTAAGTGCAGGCGTACAAGTGGGGCATGTGGCAGTATTTGAAGAGCACAGCATGAAGAAGTTTGCACAAGAGAGGTTACAGGTAGCAAGGTCAGCTATTTTGAAGATGCGAGATCTTGAGTTGACGTTGCCATGCAAGACCTCCATAGGGTTGAGGGTGCCTAGCAGTCAAGTAACATTGCTACAATGCTTCAGGGGGAGATTAGTTCTATTAGATTCCTCCCCAGCCCCTCATGTGAGATCCCTGTTCCCATCGAGAAACGGATTCGGGGTACTAGCAGCGGAAGTAGCACTTCTCGCGCGGGACAGGGGTCCCACAGTCGGGGCCTCACCCACGGATATCCGGACAAGAGACTAATCCGTCAGTTTGTCCAAAACCGAAATCGGAAAAACTTCCTTTACCCGGAAAGCACGGGCGATTCCACCAGGATAACTCTTTACTCTAACGTAGTCAAGATCATTACTGATCAAATTGATTCGACTGCACCAGAAATGGATTCGGGGTACTAGCAGCGAAAGTAGCACTTCTCGCGCGGGACAGGGGTCCCACACTCGGGGCCTCACCCACGGATATCCGGACAAGAGACTAATCCGTCGGTTTGTCCAAAACCGAAACCGGAAAAACTTCCTTTACCCGGAAAGCACGTGCGATTCCACCAGGATAACTCTTTACTCTAACGTAGTCAAGATCATTACTGATCAAACTGATTCGATTGTACCTCTAACGGTACTTGGTCAGATCAAGGAAGAAACTTGCACTTGGATCATTGGGATCAACGCTTTTTTCCCTATCAAGAGGCACAGCCGTTGATTCCTATCCATAGAACAATTACTATCCGGGATTTACTTCATCTATCGTAATAATAGAAATTAAATCTCGATTTATGGATCCATCAGTCTAGCCTAACCCCATCCAGTCCCATGGATTAGCCAACCGCCCAACCACTGTAGTGATGGGATCCAATTAAGAATTTGGTTAGGTTTTGTCCCGGGTACCAAGGAAAAGAGTTCCAAGGCCCCCTAGCCAGAAGTTCATGCAAACATAAAACTAGTCACACCACTTACACACCCAATATGAAATTGCCTTTTTCTTAGCATCAGCTAACTTAAAACAATCCTTTAATGAAACCATTATGTCACTGATGACAATCCTCAAAGTCTCTGGTTGAATCCTTATTTCCAGTCATTCATTCATCGGTATACTTATGGCATCATTGGCAACCAGAACGCTCACCACCTGTTCACTCAGGGGCCTTTTCCATAGTTCCTAGCTCATAGTAACCGACAATATATTCATATAATAGAATGGAATCTCCGTGGAAGATCAGCAACATCAACCCACAAATCCATATAAAAGAGCCATGGACTCATCCGTTGAGGACCAGCAAGGTCAATCAACCAGATCCATGCCCGGTTTCAGAAAACAACTCTTACTCCTTGTTCCAATATCTTCCACGATGCACGTGTGGGTATCTTCGGTGACCCAGAGCCCGAGCACCGTATGGTCAGCACCCTCTAGGATCCTTCGCAGGTGACCTAGCGCTTCACTCATAGGCCGCTTCCTTGGTCCCTCATCCACCGTACCGGAAGCTCACCATTTAAATTGAACCGAGGCTGGTCAAGACCTCGATCGACCTTGCTACGCGAGACGTCCTCCATTGACTCTCCATCAGCAGTTGCAACTTTATCAGTTCGGTCTTCATGACCTTAATCCTCAAGACGGTCAAAATGCTTCTCTAGCATTCTTAACATAAAATAGTCATTTATTACAAACAGTCACAAAATACAGTTTCTATAACGAACTCTTGTCTTTCCATATTATCCACTCTCGGACCACATTACTTATTTCACATTCCATTCAATGTGTACTCGTTCTCATCCATTCACTCATATAGACTACATATTATCTCACATACACCTTCATATTCATTATTCTACATACATATCCATGTTCGTACGTCCACATCATACATCCAATTTCACATTCATACATACGCATCTACATGCATACATCCACATCCACATTCATACATCCATACCTCCATTTCCACATCCACACATCCACATTCATATTCATACATCCACATTCACATGCATACATCCATTTTCACATCCTCATTCATACATCCACATTCACATACATACATCCACATCCGTATCTACATCCATACATCCACATCCACCTCTTCATTCACATTCACATCCATACATCCACATCTACATACATACATCCACATCTACATACATACATCCATACATCCACATCTACATACATACATCCATTTTCACATCCTCATTCATACATACACATCCACATACATACATACACATTCGTATCTACATCCATACATCCACATCCATATCCATATCCACATTCACATTCATACATATACATCTACATGTATACATATACATCTACATGTATACATCCACATCACATTCATACAACCATATTACATCCATTCTCATCCTAACACATCCCATATACATCTTAACACATCCTAACTCATCTTAACACATTCTATCACATCTCATACACATCTTATCACATGAAAATTAAAAATGATAAAAGTAACACTTTTGATATAAAATTTTTTCCTTTATGCATATTTCTATGCATGAAAATTAAAAATGATAAAAGTAACACTTTTGATATAAAAATTTTTCTTTATGCATACTTCTATGCATGAAAATTAAAAATGATAAAAGTAACACTTTTAATATAAAAAAAATTATCCTTTATGCATACTTCTATGCATGAAAATTAAAATTTGATAAAAGTAACACTTTTATGTTAAAATAATAATCTTTTATGCTTAGCTCTATGCATGAAAATCAATAATGCATAATACAAAAATCAATTTCTCTATGTAAGATCCCTGTTCCCACCGAGCAACGGATTCGGGGTACTGGCAGCGGAAGTAGCGCTTCTCGCGCGGGATAGGGGTCCCACACTCGGGGCCTCGCCCACGGATATCCGGATAAGAGACTAATCCGTCGGTTGTTCCAAAACCGAACCCAGAAAAACTTCCTTAACCGGAAAGCACGGGCGATTCCACTAGGATAACTTTTTACTCTAACGTAGTCAAGATCATTTCTGATCGAGATGATCCAATTACATCTATAAGATACTTAGTCAGTTCAAGGAAGAAACTTGCACTTGGATCATTGGGATCAACGCTTTTTTCCCCATTCAAGAGGCACAGTCGTTGATTCCTATCCATAGAACAGTTACTATCCGGGATTTATTTTTTTTATCGTAAAAACAAAAGTTTGAGTCTCGATTTACGGATCCATCAGTCCAGCCTAACCCCATCCGATCCCATGGGTTAGCCAACCGCCCAACCACTGTAGTGATGGGATCCAATTAAGAATTTAGGTTTTGTCCCGGGTACCAAGGAAAAGAGTTCCAAGGCCCCCTAGCCGGATGTTCATGCAAAAATAAAACTAGTCACACCACTCACACACCCAATATGAAATTGCCTTTTCACAGATCCAACCAGTTTTAAACAATCCTTTAATAAAACCATAGTATCACTGATCACAATCTTCCAATTTATCCGGTTGATTCTTAAATTTTCCCATCATTCCTTCATCAGAGTATTTATGGAATCATTGGCAACTAGGACGCTCACCACCTGTCCACACACAGGGGCCGTTTCCTAATCCCTAGCCCATAATACTCGGTAATATAATCTCTTATCAAGATGGACTCTCGTTGAAGATCAGCAAGATCAACCAACAGATCCATATAAAGAGCCATGGACTCATCCATTGAAGACCAGCAAGGTCAATCAACCAGATCCATGCCCGATTTCAGAAAACAACTCCTACTCTTGTTCCAATATCTTCCTCGACGCACGTGTGGGTATCCTAGGCGACCCAGAGCCCGAGCACCGTATGGTCAGCACCCTCTAGGATCCTTTGCAGGTGACCTAGCGCTTCACTCATAGGCCGCTTCCTTGGCCCCTCATCCACCGTACCGGAAGCTCACCATTTTAATCGCACCGAGGCTGGTCAAGACCTCGGCCGACCTTGCTACGCGAGACATCCTTCATTGACTCTCCGTCAGCAGTTGCAACATTATCAGTTAGGTCTCCACGACCTTAATCACAAGATGGTCACAATGCTCCCCCAGCAATCTTGACATAAAACAGTCATTTACAAACAGCATTTACAAACAGTTTACAATACAGTTTCTATTTTAACTTTCATTTTTCCACATTATCCCTCATCAATCCACATTACTTATTCCATATTCCATTTATATGTATACTCATCCCATCACATCATTTTCCATCTCAACACGTCATATTCCTTCACATCACATATCATATATTCACATCCATACATATATCCACATCCACATCCACATTCACATCCATACATCCACATCTACATCCATACATCTATTTTCACATCCACATCTACATCAATACATCATTTTCCATCTCAACACTTCATATTCCTTCACATCACATATCGTATATTCACATCCATACATATATCCACATCCACATCCACATCCACATCCACATTCACATCCACACATCCACATCTACATCCATACATCTATTTTCACATCCACATCTACATGCACATTCATGCATCCACATCCATACATCCACATCTACATGCACATTCACATCCATA
This sequence comes from Cibotium barometz, assembly GCF_041138505.1. NCBI lineage: Eukaryota > Viridiplantae > Streptophyta > Polypodiopsida > Cyatheales > Cibotiaceae > Cibotium > Cibotium barometz. Next base: position 28,670,009 of record NC_141047.1, on the reverse strand, counting down.
CATCCACATCTATATGCGTACATTCTCATCTACATGCATACATCCACATCTCTATGCATACATCCACATTCACATTCACATCCTCCTCATACACCTACATCTACATGCATACATCCACCTCCACATTCACATCCACATCTATACATCTACATCTACATGCATACATCTACATCTTCATTCACATACACATCTATACATCTACATCTACATGCATCCATCCACATCTCTATTTACATCCTCATCTATACATCTACTTCTACATGCATACATCCACATCTCCATGCATACATCCACCTCCACATTCACACTCGCATCCATACATCTACATCTACATGCAAACATCCACATCTCCATGCATAATAAAATTCTTTTAATTAATCTAGGATGATAGTTCCTAGAATATGGTAGGAAGTCCTCTTTTTATGCTTTGAATGAAATTATTTTATGCGTAATTTCTATAAAAATTTTGCCATAGCTCCGCTACTATGACTGATAAATCTCAATTTTTTCTAAGGGATAAAGCTTATCATTAAGGAAATAATTAGAATGGTCGCTAATTGGATCATCAATCCATAATGGATTGAATCAACAATATGCATAAACTAAAAGCATAGAAAAAAGCCATTAATTTAGCCTCAAGCATAGCTTAATCTTGGATTAAGGAAAAGCTTTATGAAAAGCTTCATTTGGATTGAGAATGGGTCATGAGTATGACTATTTCTTGAGTGAGAGAGAGAAATTACATAAAAACCATTAGAATTTAAACATAAATGGAAATTAACTTCAATAGCATTTATTAAATTATGTAACTCTTCACTACTATTCACCAATTAACCTCAATAGCATTTAAAAAACCATACCAATTAAGCTTCTCAAGCTTGAGAGGGGTTGAGAAGAGAGAAACATTAAGAAATTATAGAAAAGATCAAAATTCACTATACTTATCTTATAATTTGCTTGATTCTTTGTTCACGGTAGAGGCCCCCAACCAATCAATTGGTTTAGTATGTTGATGGAGCCACCAATGGGAATTGAAGAAAGAGAGAAGTATCAAAAACTAGTGAATTATTAAAGAATTCACAATTTTTGGCTTAGGTGGAGAAGAGTAACAATGCATAAGACACTATATCTACATAAAGAATTCATAGTTCTTGGCTTAGGTGGAGTAGAGTAACAATGCATAAGACACTATATCTACATAAAGAATTCATAGTTCTTGGCTTAGGTGGAGTAGAGTAACAATGCATAAGACACTATATCTACATAAAGAATTCATAGTTCTTGGCTTAGGTGGAGTAGAGTAACAATGCATAAGACACTATATTTTTTTCAACAAGGGAAGGCTTCTATTTATAGGAAAATTTGAGCTCCTAACCAAACAAACCGATTCTAGAATTTTCCAAGTCAGTTTGGTCACTTTTTGACCATTTTTAGGTCAGTAAAGCTAACTTTTTGGAACTAGACTTGAATGAGGAGAGAGGAGAGATAAAATATCTCAATTTTTATGAGTTTAAAACTTATCAAAGCATGTGAAATATGCACCTCCTTTAAAGAACTCCCCTTCCTTACATATGTGTCATAATGGAATCATCTTAATATTGCTCATAGTTTTTTACTAATAAACCTTGTACATTTTCAACTCTTCATCTTATGTGAGTATTTAAGGGACTCCCCTTCCTTACATATGTGTCATAATAAAATCATTATTCCCAAAATATCTCATATTTTTAATATTGCTCATAGTTTTTTACTAATAAACCTTGTACATTTTCAACTCTTCATCTTATGTGAGCATTTAAGGGACTCCCCTTCCTTACATATGTGTCATAATAAAATCATTATTCCCAAAATATCTCATATTTTTAATATTGCTCATAGTTTCTTACTAATAAACCTTGTACATTTTCAACTCTTCATCTTATGTGAGCATTTACTCATTTTTGGGTATCTTCTTTTTACAATTTGGATTTATCTCGTCCTTACACATGGATTGATGCTATTGGCCCATAGGAACCTTAATTGGACCATAGTCTAAAGATTTCTGAAAATCTAGACCCTTAGACTAAGGTTCTTTATACCTATTTCCAATTAATTCCAATTGCACATTGGAAAATTCTTTTTAAATTTCTGTTTCAGGGGAACTCATCTGAATTATAAGAGATATTTTTCTATCCAAAAATATTCAAAATCTGAATATTCTCTCTCTAGAATATTTTTCTCTCTCTAGGCTAAAATAGTTAGAAACAAGGTCTTTATATTTCTGAAGAGGGATTGATTACAGGGGAAGATACTAGACATCAAAAAGGGTTAGGGGAGGAATCTTACATTCTACCCCACTTAAAAAATGCGAGATGTCCTCATCTCGCAAACTGGGATAATTTTGCAAGATGCACGAATATGAGACTTAGAGAAAAATTTTAATGAAGATTAACCACCAAGAAAAGTCTTAAAGAGAGCAAGATTCAAAATAAGAACAAGATTTAAATTTTATTCATTCTCGGAACTTATACAGTAAAGATAGAAGAACTCTTTACACTTCCATAAGCCCGTCCATCATATGGTCACAAAAGCAGTCCTCACAAGCTGCACAAGTATAGGGTAACTCATCTATGGGAATGATTTTGCTAGTTATTGCCGCACCTATCTCAGTGGTATGAGGTGATCTAACAAAAGGACCTCTGAGAGTCAAGCCAAAAACGGGATAAAGGCATATCTTCTCATGAGGAAGAAAACACGCCAGTAAGAAGACTTGCTCAGAAAACCCAAGATGCCTTGATCTCATGACGTAGTAGTATCGGGGACCCAAACCCAAAGCTTCAATAACCATGGCCAAGCAGACATTGTTACGAAAGTGCTGCTGACCCCAGGGTGTTACCCTAGTTATGTTTTGATAGGTCCGCCATTTGGTCTGTGCTACAGAAGTTCCTAGGTGAGGAAAAAGTGAGCGCTCATACTGTTCTATAAAGTCTTTCTTCACAGACTCTCTTGCGTCTTGAAGGTGAGAAATCATCAGGGATAAAGCTAATTCTTATTGCCAAGCCATGAAGGAGATTAAGAAAGAAAGGAGATTGATGGGAGTAAGATTACTGTGAGCGACAAGTAAAAGTTACGACTTATATAAAGGAAAGAGCTAGCGTAAACTAGAAGCCAACGGTAACTTGCCACTGAAGTTTTACCGTCTTTCCATGATTTGTGTTTGACACATTTTTCTATAGAAGGCATTAAGAATTTTGAGATGAGGAGATAAAAGAAGCTTGTAGGCTAAGTCACCTACTTTCATTAAATTCAAATATAAGGGTCACAATATCTGGGGGATAACTTCTTATACTCCCCAAGAGATAAAGAACTTCTTTTGGGCCGTACTCGAATGAAAACCAAAACCTTGGTATCCAAAACACCGATTCTCACTTCTGAACTCATTGTTCTAAATCTTTAAAACAGGTGGGACTCCTGAGAAGTATTCTAGGGAAAGGGTCTTCCTTTTTTAAACAGAAACTTTCTTTTATTTTAGAGAGGGAATAATTATAAGATCAGAAAGGGAGATTCTTACTCCTATACACCTCGAAAGTTGGGGAGGAATCTTACATTCTACCCCACTTAAAAAGTGCGAGATATCCTCATCTCGCAAGGTAGAGGACAGCTCTTTTTCTTAAGATCCAATTTTATTATGGGTTCCTTATATTTTGGTCAACCCAACAGAACACTGGGATAAATATCCCTTATATAGAACTCATCATTAAATAACAATTCATTCAGGTCATATCATTCATATCTTTAACATGATAATGGTCCATTAGACCGAAAAGTTTCTTTCGGAACATTCCTCCACGGAAATTTCAGTCAAGCAAGTTCTCAATTTGACATCCCTTAACTTGATCTACCGGTCAAGTATTAACAGTAGCAATCTAACAGCACAACCCACTAACCTCATAGTGATTTTCTGAATTCATTATCATCATTCTAGTTATGAATATCATCACAGGGACTCGTCCCATTCCCCCTCATTATATTTCAACTAATTTTTAAAAATCATCATTTTTCAATCAGAATCCAAATCAATTCATCCATTCTCAAACAGAATTATAAATCATATCAATCACATTCGAAATCATCATCTAGATAGCATTAACGCTTATAATTTCAAGTCTTAGATTCACTCGTATATACTGTCAGTAAAGAGCTGCAGTATACTCTCGGTATATACGGGTAGTCACGGCGGCCCTTGGAATTATAAGGTAAATACTATCATGTCTAAGCCTCAAGCAAGTCAGGGATTCTATATAATTGCGGTACTTCCATCTGAAGACCCAATTACCAAAATTACAAATTTCAATTTGAATATCAAATTGTATGAATTATCTCACACAATTATAACCTTTTTGTGTTTCTTGATAAATTTTTGACATATTTGTCTTCTCAGTTGATCTTTATTAACCAAAGGCTCTGATACCAACTGTAAGATCCCTGTTCCCACCGAGCAACGGATTCGGGGTACTGGCAGCGGAAGTAGCGCTTCTTGCGCGGGATAGGGGTCCCACACTCGGGGCCTCGCCCACGAATATCCGGATAAGAGACTAATCCGTCGGTTGTTCCAAAACCGAACCCAGAAAAACTTCCTTAACCGGAAAGCACGGGCGATTCCACCAGGATAACTTTTTACTCTAACGTAGTCAAGATCATTTCTGATCGAGATGATTCTATTACATCTATAAGATACTTAGTCAGTTCAAGGAAGAAACTTGCACTTGGATCATTGGGATCAACGCTTTTTTTCCCATTCAAGAGGCACAGCCGTTGATTCCTATCCATAGAACAGTTACTATCCGGGATTTATTTTTTTTATCGTAAAAACAAAAGTTTGAGTCTCGATTTACGGATCCATCAGTCCAGCCTAACCCCATCCGATCCCATGGGTTAGCCAACCGCCCAACCACTGTAGTGATGGGATCCAATTAAGAATTTAGGTTTTGTCCCGGGTACCAAGGAAAAGAGTTCCAAGGCCCCCTAGCCGGATGTTCATGCAAAAATAAAACTAGTCACACCACTCACACACCCAATATGAAATTGCCTTTTCACAGATCCAACCAGTTTTAAACAATCCTTTAATAAAACCATAGTATCACTGATCACAATCTTCCAATTTATCCGGTTGATTCTTAAATTTTCCCATCATTCCTTCATCAGAGTATTTATGGAATCATTGGCAACTAGGACGCTCACCACCTGTCCACACACAGGGGCCGTTTCCTAATCCCTAGCCCATAATACTCGGCAATATAATCTCTTATCAAGATGGACTCTCGTTGAAGATCAGCAAGATCAACCAACAGATCCATATAAAGAGCCATGGACTCATCCATTGAAGACCAGTAAGGTCAATCAACCAGATCCATGCCCGATTTCAGAAAACAACTCCTACTCTTGTTCGAATATCTTCCTCGACGCACGTGTGCGTATCCTAGGCGACCCAGAGCCCGAGCACCGTATGGTCAGCACCCTCTAGGATCCTTCGCAGGTGACCTAGCGCTTCACTCATAGGCCGCTTCCTTGGCCCCTCATCCACCGTACGGGAAGCTCACCATTTTAATCGCACCGAGGCTGGTCAAGACCTCGGCCGACCTTGCTACGCAAGACGTCCTTCATTGACTCTCCGTCGCAGTTGCAACATTATCAGTTAGGTCTCCACGACCTTAATCACAAGATGGTCACAATGCTCCCCCAGCAATCTTGACATAAAACAGTCATTTACAAACAGAATTTACAAACAGTTTACAATACAGTTTCTATTTTAACTTTCATTTTTCCACATTATCCCTCATCAATCCACATTACTTATTCCATATTCCATTTATATGTATACTCATCCCATCACATCATTTTCCATCTCAACACGTCATATTCCTTCACATCACATATCGTATATTCACATCCATTCATATATCCACATCCACATCCACATTCACATCCATACATCCACATCTATACATCATTTTCCATCTCAACACTTCATATTCCTTCACATCACATATCGTATATTCACATCCATACATATATCCACATCCACATCCACATTCACATCCACACATCCACATCTACATCCATACATCTATTTTCACATCCACATCTACATGCACATTCATGCATCCACATCCATACATCCACATCTACATGCACATCCACATCCATACATCCACATCTATATGCGTACATTCTCATCTACATGCATACATCCACATCTCTATGCATACATCCACATCCACATTCACATCCTCCTCATACATCTACATCTACATGCATACATCCACCTCCACATTCACATCCACATCTATACATCTACATCTACATGCATACATCTACATCTCCATTCACATCCACATCTATACATCTACATCTACATGCATCCATCCACATCTCTATTTACATCCTCATCTATACATCTACTTCTACATGCATACATCCACATCTCCATTCATACATCCACCTCCACATTCACACTCACATCCATACATCTACATCTACATGCAAACATCCACATCTCCATGCATAATAAAATTCTTTTAATTAATCTAGGATGATAGTTCCTAGAATATGGTAGGAAGTCCTCTTTTTATGCTTTGAATGAAATTATTTTATGCGTAATTTCTATAAAAATTTTGCCATAGCTCCGCTACTATGACTGATACATCTCAATTTTTGCTAAGGGATAAAGCTTATCATTAAGGAAATAATTAGAATGGTCTCTAATTGGATCATCAATCCATAATGGATTGAATCATCAATATGCATAAACTAAAAGCATAGAAAAAAGCCATTAATTTGGCCTCAAGCATAGCTTAATCTTGGATTAAGAAAAAGCTTTATGAAAAGCTTCATTTGGATTGAGAATGGGTCATGAGTATGACTATTTCTTGAGTGAGAGAGAGAAATTACATAAAAACCATTAGAATTTAAACATAAATGGAAATTAACTTCAATAGCATTTATTAAATTATGTAACTCTTCACTACTATTCACCAATTAACCTCAATAGCATTTAAAAAACCATACCAATTAAGCTTCTCAAGCTTGAGAGGGGTTGAGAAGAGAGAAACATTAAGAAATTATAGAAAAGATCAAAATTCACTATACTTATCTTATAATTTGCTTGATTCTTTGTTCACGGTAGAGGCCCCCAACCAATCAATTGGTTTAGTATGTTGATGGAGCCACCAATGGGAATTGAAGAAAGAGAGAAGTATCAAAAACTAGTGAATTATTAAAGAATTCACAGTTCTTGGCTTAGGTGGAGAAGAGTAACAATGTATAAGACACTATATCTACATAAAGAATTCATAGTTCTTGGCTTAGGTGGAGTAGAGTAACAATGCATAAGACACTATATCTACATAAAGAATTCATAGTTCTTGGCTTAGGTGGAGTAGAGTAACAATGCATAAGACACTATATCTACATAAAGAATTCATAGTTCTTGGCTTAGGTGGAGTAGAGTAACAATGCATAAGACACTATATTTTTTTCAACAAGGGAAGGCTTCTATTTATAGGAAAATTTGAGCTCCTAACCAAACAAACCGATTCTAGAATTTTCCAAGTCAGTTTGGTCACTTTTTGACCATTTTTAGGTCAGTTAAGCTAACTTTTTGGAACTAGACTTGAATGAGGAGAGAGGAGAGATAAACTATCTCAATTTTTATGAGTTTAAAACTTATCAAAGTATGTGAAATATGCACCTCCTTTAAAGAACTCCCCTTCCTTACATATGTGTCATAATGGAATCATTTTAATATTGCTCATAGTTTTTTTATTAATAAACCTTGTACATTTTCAACTCTTCATCTTATGTGAAATATGCACCTCCTTTAAAGAACTCCCCTTCCTTACATATGTGTCATAATGGAATCATTTTAATATTGCTCATAGTTTTTTACTAATAAACCTTGTACATTTTCAACTCTTCATCTTATGTGAGTATTTAAGGGACTCCCCTTCCTTACATATGTGTCATAATAAAATCATTATTCCCAAAATATCTCATATTTTTAATATTGCTCATAGTTTTTTACTAATAAACCTTGTACATTTTCAACTCTTCATCTTATGTGAGCATTTAAGGGACTCCCCTTCCTTACATATGTGTCATAATAAAATCATTATTCCTAAAATATCTCATATTTTTAATATTGCTCATAGTTTTTTACTAATAAACCTTGTACATTTTCAACTCTTCATCTTATGTGAGCATTTACTCATTTTTGGGTATCTTCTTTTTACAATTTGGATTTATCTCCTCCTTACACATGGATTGATGCTATTGGCCCATAGGAACCTTAATTGGACCATAGTCTAAAGATTTCTGAAAATCTAGACCCTTAGACTAAGGTTCTTTATACCTATTTCCAATTAATTCCAATTGCACATTGGAAAATTCTTTTTAAATTTCTGTTTCAGGGGAACTCATCTGAATTATAAGAGATATTTTTCTATCCAAAAATATTCAAAATCTGAATATTCTCTCTCTAGAATATTTTTCTCTCTCTAGGCTAAAATAGTTAGAAACAAGGTCTTTATATTTCTGAAGAGGGATTGATTACAGGGGAAGATACTAGACATCAAAAAGGGTTGGGGGAGGAATCTTACATTCTACCCCACTTAAAAAATGCGAGATGTCCTCATCTCGCCTCATCTCGCAAACTGGGATAATTTCCCAAGATGCACGAATATGAGACTTAGAGAAAAATTTTAATGAAGATTAACCACCAAGAAAAGTCTTAAAGAGAGCAAGATTCAAAATAAGAACAAGATTTAAACTTTATTCATTCTCGGAACTTATACAGTAAAGATAGAAGAACTCTTTACACTTCCATAAGCCCGTCCATCATATGGTCACAAAAGCAGTCCTCACAAGCTGCACAAGTATAGGGTAACTCATCTATGGGAATGATTCTGCTAGTTATTGCCGCACCTATCTCAGTGGTATGAGGTGATCTAACAAAAGGACCTCTGAGAGTCAAGCCAAAAACAGGATAAAGGCATATCTTCTCATGAGGAAGAAAACACGCCAGTAAGAAGACCCGCTCAGAAAACCCAAGATGCCTTGATCTCATGACGCAGTAATATCGGGGACCCAAACCCAAAGCTTCAATAACCATGGCCAAGCAGACATTGTTACAAAAGTGCTGCTGACCCCAGGGTGTTACCCTAGTTATGTTTTGATAGGTCCGCCATTTGGTCTGCGCTACAGAAGTTCCTAGGTGAGGAAAAAGTGAGCGCTCATACTGTTCTATAAAGTCTTTCTTCACAGACTCTCTTGCGTCTTGAAGGTGAGAAATCATCAGGGATAAAACTAATTCTTATTGCCAAGCCATGAAGGAGATTAAGAAAGAAAGGAGATTGATGGGAGTAAGATTACTGTGAGCGACAAGTAAAAGTTACGACTTATATAAAGGAAAGAGCTAGCGTAAACTAGAAGCCAACGGTAACTTGCCACTGAAGTTTTACCGTCTTTCCATGATTTGTGTTTGACACATTTTTCTATAGAAGGCATTAAGAATTTTGAGATGAGGAGATAAAAGAAGCTTGTAGGCTAAGTCACCTACTTTCATTAAATTCAAATATAAGGGTCACAATATCTGGGGGATAACTTCTTATACTCCCCAAGAGATAAAGAACTTCTTTTGGGCCGTACTCGAATGAAAACCAAAACCTTGGTATCCAAAACATCGATTCTCACTTCTGAACTCATTGTTCTAAATCTTTAAAACAGGTGGGACTCCTGAGAAGTATTCTAGGGAAAGGGTCTTCCTTTTTCAAACAGAAACTTTCTTTTATTTTAGAGAGGGAATAATTATAAGATCTGAAAGGGAGATTCTTAATTATAAGATCTGAAAGGGAGATTCTTACTCCTATATACCTCGAAAGTTGGGGAGGAATCTTACACTCTATGATTACAATGAATATCTTTCAATTAATCTAGGATGATAATTCCTAGAATATGGTAGGAAGTCCTCTTTTTATGCTTTGAATGAAATTATTTTATGCATAATTTTTATAAAAATTTTGCCATAGCTCCGCTGCTATGACTGATAAATCTCAATTTTTCTAAGGGATAAAGCTTATCATTAAGGAAATAATTAAAATGATCTCTAATTGGATCATTAATCCATAATGGATTGAATCATCAATATACATAAACTAAAAGCATAGAAAAAAGCCATTAATTTGGCCTCAAGCATAGCTTAATCTTGGGTTAAGGAAAAGCTTTATGAAAAGCTTGATTTGGATTGAGAATGGGTCATGAGTATGACCATTTCTTGAGTGAGAGAGAGAAATTACATAAAAACCATTAGAATTTAAACATAAATAAAAATTAACTTCAATAGCATTTATTAAATTATGTAACTCTTCACTACTATTCACCAATTAACTTCAATAGCATTTAAAAAACCTTACCAATTAAGCTTGTCAAGCTTGAGAGGGGTTGAGAAGAGAGAAACATTGAGAAATTATAGAAAAGATCAATATTCACTAATTACCTTACAAATTGCTTGATTCTTTGTTCACGGTAGAGGCCCCCAACCAATCAATTGGTTAAGTATGTTGATGGAGCCACTAATGGGGATTGAAGAAAGAGGGAAGCTCCAAAAACTACTGAATTATTAAATGAATTCACAGTTTTTGGCTTAGGTGGAGTAGAGTAACGATGCATAAACACTATCCATTTTTCAACAAGGGAGAGGCTTCTATTTATAGGAAAAATTGAGCTCCTAACCAAACAAACTGATTCTAGAATTTTCCAAATCAGTTTGGTCAATTTTTGACCATTTTTAGGTCAGTTAAGCTAACTTTTTGGAACTAGACTTGAATTAGGAGAGAGGAGAGATGAAATATCTCAATTTTTATGAGTTTAAAACTCATTCAAGCATGTGAAATATGCACCTCCTTTAAAGAACTCCCCTTCCTTACATATGTGTCATAATGGAATCATTTTAATATTGCTCATAGTTTTTTTACTAATAAACCTTGTACATTTTCAACTCTTCATCTTATGTGAAATATGCACCTCCTTTAAAGAACTCCCCTTCCTTACATATGTGTCATAATGGAATCATTTTAATATTGCTCATAGTTTTTTACTAATAAAACTTGTACATTTTCAACTCTTCATCTTATGTGAAATATGCACCTCCTTTAAAGAACTCCCCTTCCTTACATTTGTGTCATAATGGAATCATTTTAATATTGCTCATAGCTTTTTACTAATAAACCTTGTACATTTTCAACTCTTCATCTTATGTGAGCATTTACTCATTTTTGGATACCCAAAATATCTCATATTTTTAATATTGCTCATAGTTTTTTTACTAATAAACCTTGTACATTTTCAACTCTTCATCTTATGTGAGCATTTACTCATTTTTGGGTATCTTCTTTTACAAATTGGATTTATCTCCTCCCTACACATGGATTGATGCTATTGGCCCATAGGAACCTTAATTGGACCATAATCCAAAAATTTCTAAAAATCTAGACCCTTAGGCTAAGGTCCTTTATACTCATTTCCAATTAATTCCAATTGCACATTGGAAAGTTCTTTTTGAATTTCTGTTTCAGGGGAACTTATTTTAATAAGATGAGATAATTTTCTATCCAAAAATATTAAAAATTTGAATATTCTCTCTCTAGAATATTTTCTCTCTCTAGGTTAAAACCGTTAGAAATAAGTCTTTTATATTTCTGAAGAGGGATTGATTACAGGGGAAGATGCTGGACATTTTGAGAGGATGGGGAGGAATCTTACATTCTCTCCCACTTGAAAAATGCGAGATGCTCTCGTCTCGCAAACTGGGGGTAATTTCGCAAGATGCACAAGTAAGAGATTGAGAGAAAATTTTTAATTAAGATTAACCACCAATTAAAAAAGTCTCAAAGAGAGTAAGGGTCAAGACAAGAACAAGATTTAAACTTTATTCATTCTTGGAACATATACAGTAAAGATAGAAGAACTCTTTACACTTCCATAAGCCCGTTCATCATATGATCACAAAAGCAGCACTCACAGGCTCCGCACGTATAAGGTAACTCAGTTATGGAAATAATTCTGTTGGTTATTGCCGCACCTATCTCAGTGGTATGAGGTGATCTAACAAAAGGACCTCTGAGAGGCAAACCAAAAACGGGGTAAAGGCATATCTTCTGATGAGGAAGAAAACATGAAAGCAAGAAGACCTGCTCAGAAAACCCAAGATGTCTTGATCTCATGATGCATCGGGGACCCAAACCCAAGGCTTCAATAACGATGGCCAAGCGGACATTGTTGCGAAAGTGTTGCTGACCCTAAGGTGTTACCCTAGTTATGTCTTGATAGGTCCGCCATTTGGTCTGAGCTACAGACGTTCCCAATTGAGGAAAAAGTGAGCGCTCATACTGTTCTATAAAATCCTTCTTTATAGACTCGCTTGCATCTTGAAGGTGAGAAATCATCATGGATAAAACTAATTCCTGTTGCCAAGCCATGAAGGAGATTAAGAAGAAGGAGATCGATGGAAGTAAGATTACTGTGAGCGAAGTTACGACTTATATAAAGGAAGGAGTTAGCGTAACCTAGAAGCCAACGGTATCTTGCCACTGAAGTTTTACCGTCTTTCCATGATTTGGATTTGGCACATTATTCTATAGAAGGCGTTAAGAACTTTGAGATGAGGAGATAAAAGAAGTTCGTAGGTTAAGTCACTTACTTCCTTTGGTCCACAATATCTGGGGGATAACTACTTATACTCCCCTAGAGATAAAGAAATTCTTTTGGTCCGTATTCAATTGAAGACTATAACTGCTTCTTTGATTTCTCTGACTGTCCTCTTCTTATCCGTATATTGTCTCTGTCAATCCTAGGCAGCATTTATATCTTTATGAATTGCTTGCATCTGATGTTCTAAGTCGCCAAGCATTTGACTGGTCATCTCGACCCTAATCAATGGGTCGGACCTAGTTAATGGAGTTAAGCAATCTTGTCTGAGATGGACCCTGATTAGATTGGTATGAAGGAATTGGTCTCTGAATTTGGGTTCTAGACTTCCTTGTGCCCTTTCCATGGTAGGAGTCGGGTCGTCTTTTAACTGATGACTAAAACCTTGGCATCCAAAATACCGGTTCTCACTTCTGAACTCATCGTTCTGAATCCTTAAAACAAGTGGGCTCTTGAGAAGGTATTCTGGAGAAAGTGTCTTCCCTTTTTAAACAGAATCTTTCTTTTATTTTAGAGAGAGAATAATTATAAGATCAAAAAGGGAGATTCTTACTCCTGTATACCTCTAAGGCTGGGGGAGGAATCTTACATTCTACCCCACTTAAAAGGTGCAAGATGTCCTCATCTCGCAAGTAGAGGACAACTCTTTTGCTTAAGATCCAATTTATTCTGGGGTTCCTTATATTCCGGTCAACCCAACAGAATATGGAGATAAATATCCCTTATATAGAACTCATCATTAAATAACAATTCATTCAGATCATATCATTCATATCTTTAACACGATAATGGTCCATTAGACCGAAAAATTTCCTTCTGAACATTCCTCCACGGAATTTAAGTTAAGCAAGTTCTCAATTTGTCATCCCTTAACTTGATCTACCGTCTCAAGTATTAATAGTAGCAATTTGACAGCACAATCCACTAATCTCATAGTGATTTGCTGATCATTTTCATCATTTATCATTACAGGGACTCGTCCCAATCATCCACATTGTGGTTTCGCTCAGGTTATAATATTTCAACTAAATTTCAAAAATCATCATTTTTCAATCAGAATCCAAATCAATTCATCAATTCTCAAACAGAATTAAAAATCATATCAACCACATTCGAAATCATCATCTGGATAGCATTAACGCTTATAATTTCAAGTCTTAGATTCACTCGTATATACTGTCGGTAAAGAGCTACAGTTATACCCTCGGTATATACGGATAGTCATGATACTCGAAACTATAGGGTAAATACCATCATGTTTAGGTCTCAAGCAAGTCCGGGTTCCATACAATTGCGGTACTTCCAATAATTTACGAATTTCAATTTGAATTAACAATTTGTACGAATTATATCCAACAATTACAACCTTTTTGTGTGTCTTGATAAACTTTTAACATAATTGGCTCCTCGGTTGATCTTATTGGAGATCTATGACTTAAGTCTGATAAATAGATTTTTCTTTATCCGATAGTCCGTAAAAAAAAACATTTGTATATTTATATACAAGTTGCAATAAGTACATAGAGTGGCTCGGCTCCAAAATTCAAAATCTCCTCGAGAGACGCATAAGACGATGGTACTGGGCCATAGTCATGCCCTGTTAAATAAGTTCTCTAACTGCGAAGGGAGTTATTATTTTCTCCTTAGGGATAAATCGACTAAGGAGTCTATAAATTCGACATGAAAGTCTGAAATTTCGAGGTGTCGAATGATATAGAATGACACCACGCACCATTTTCAGCTTTAACAGGATCATAGTCAATGAGAGATTCTGCCACAGCATTGTACGGCGGTTGCAATGGGCGTGGACATATTGCCCTGCAAACCACTTATGCTGTATTCTCTCCGCTGGGGTAGGAAAATATAAATCCGCGAAATGGCGTGCGAGTCTTGCTCGGGTTGATTGAGTTGAAGCAGAAGAGATGAGATGCTCGAAGGCAAATGCAATCATATCTTGAGACTGGGTGAGGTCGCGAATACCATATAAGTAGGGAACTTCCATCTATTAAAAAAAATCTTTGATTAAAAATTCTTCATTAAAGAGGCTTACGGAATGAAAATACATTATGAAAAATGTTTTTTTTGAATTTTTATTATCAATTTATGATAAGAATTTTCTTATCCGTATTAGTTTTAAACCTGCTCTGATACCAACTGTGAGATCCCTGTTTCCACCGAGCAATGGATTCGGGGTACTAGCAGCGGAAGTAGCACTTCTCGCACGGGACAGGGGTCCCACACTCGGGGCCTCGCCCACGGATATCCGGACAAGAGACTAATCCGTCGGTTTGTCCAAAACCGAAACCGGAAAAACTTCCTTTACCCGGAAAGGACGGGCGATTCCACCAGGATAACTCTTTACTCTAACGTAGTCAAGATCATTACTGATCAAACTGATCCGACTGCACCTCTAACGGTACTTGGTTAGATCAAGGAAGAAACTTGCACTTGGATCATTGGGATCAACGCTTTTTTCCCCATCAAGAGGCACAGCCGTTGATTCCTATCCATAAAACAATTACTATCCGAGATTTACTTCATCTATCATAATAATAGAAATTAAATCTCAATTTATGGATCCATCAGTCCAGCCTAACCCCATCCAGTCCCATGGATTAGTCAACTGCCCAACCACTGTAGTGATGGGATCCAATTAAGAATTTGGTTAGGTTTTGTCCCGGGTACCAAGGAAAAGAGTTACAAGGCCCCCTAGCCGGAAGTTCATGCAAACATAAAACTAGTCACACCACTTACACACCCAATATGAAATTGCCTTTTTCTTAGCATCAGCTAACTTAAAACAATCCTTTAATGAAACCATTATGTCACTGATGACAATCCTCAAAGTCTCTGGTTGAATCCTTATTTCCAGTCATTCATTCATCGGTATACTTATGGCATCATTGGCAACCAGAACGCTCACCACCTGTTCACTCAGGGGCCTTTTCCATAGTTCCTAGCTCATAGTAACCGACAATATATTCATATAATAGAATGGAATCTCCGTGGAAGATCAGCAACATCAACCCACAAATCCATATAAAAGAGCCATGGACTCATCCGTTGAGGACCAGCAAGGTCAATCAACCAGATCCATGCCCGGTTTCAGAAAACAACTCTTACTCCTTGTTCCAATATCTTCCACGATGCACGTGTGGGTATCTTCGGCAACCCAGAGCCCGAGCACCGTATGGTCAGCACCCTCTAGGATCCTTCGCAGGTGACCTAGCGCTTCACTCATAGGCCGCTTCCTTGGTCCCTCATCCACCGTACCGGAAGCTCACCATTTAAATCGAACCAAGGCTGGTCAAGACCTCGATCGACCTTGCTACGCGAGACGTCCTCCATTGACTCTCCGTCTCAGCAGTTGCAACTTTATCAGTTCGGTCTTCATGACCTTAATCCTCAAGACGGTCAAAATGCTTCTCCAGCATTCTTGACATAAAACAATCATTTACAAACAGTCACAAAATATAGTTTCTATAACGAACTCTTGTCTTTCCATATTTAAATCCACTCTCGGACCACATTACTTATTTCACATTCCATTCAATGTGTACTCGTTCTCATCCATTCACTCATATAGACTACACATTATCTCACATACACCTTCATATTCATTATTCTACATACATATTCGTACGTCCACATCATACATCCAATTTCACATTCATACGTACGCATCTACATGCATACATCCACATCCACATTCATACATCCATACCTCCATTTCCACATCCACACATCCACATTCATATTCATACATCCACATTCACATGCATACATCCATTTTCACATACATCCACATTCACATACATACATCCACATCCGTATCTACATCCATACATCCACATCCATCTCTTCATTCACATTCACATCCATACATCCACATCTACATACATATATCCACATCTACATACATACATCCATACATCCACATCTACATACATACATCCATTTTCACATCCTCATTCATACATACACATCCACATACATACATACACATTCGTATCTACATCCATACATCCACATCCATATCCATATCCACATTCACATTCATACATATACATCTACATGTATACATCCACATCACATTCATACAACCATATTACATCCATTCTCGTCCTAACACATCCCATATACATCTTAACACATCCTAACTCATCTTAACACATTCTATCACATCTTATCACATTCTATCACATCTTTTCACATCTCATACACCTCTTATCACATCCTATCACTTTCCATACGTATCTTATCAAATCTTATCACATCTCATACACCTCTTATCACATCTTATCACATTTCATATCTTTTTTAAGAGAATTCTTATATTTGATATAAGATTTCTCTACACATTTATTTATGCATAAATTTCATTTAAGGAGACTAACACTTTCGAAATTAAAATCAATCTTTTAAGCATCTTCTTATGCATAAATTCAATTTGGTAGGAATTACACTTTTAGAATAAAAGAATTTCTCTTATGCATCTAAGTTATGCATAAAATCCATTTATGATGAAAATCACACTTTTAGTATAAAAAGAATATCTTTTATGCATACCTCTATGCATGAAATCCAATATGATAAAAGTAACACTCTTACAATAAAATAATCAACTTTTATGCATACCTCTATGCATGAAATTCAATTATGATAAAAGTCACACTTTTATAATAAAATAATCAACTTTTATGCATACCTCTATGCATGAAATTCAATATAATAAAAGACACACTTTTGATATAAAAAAATTTTCCTTTATGCATACTTCTATGCATGAAAATTAAAAATGATAAAAGTAACACTTTTGATATAAATTTTTTTTCTTTATGTATATTTCTATGCATGAAAATTAAAAATGATAAAAGTAACACTTTTGATATAAAAATTTTTCTTTATGCATACTTCTATGCATGAAAATTAAAAATGATAGAAGTAACACTTTTAATATAAAAAAAATTATCCTTTATGCATACTTCTATGCATGAAAATTAAAATTTGATAAAAGTAACACTTTTATGTTAAAATAATAATCTTTTATGCTTAGCTCTATGCATGAAAATCAATAATGCATAATATAAAAATCAATTTCTCTATGATTACAATGAATATCTTTCAATTAATCTAGGATGATAATTCCTAGAATATGGTAGGAAGTCCTCTTTTTATGCTTTGAATGAAATTATTTTATGCATAATTTTTATAAAAATTTTGCCATAGCTCCGCTGCTATGACTGATAAATCTCAATTTTTCTAAGGGATAAAGCTTATCATTAAGGAAATAATTAAAATGATCTCTAATTGGATCATTAATCCATAATGGATTGAATCATCAATATACATAAACTAAAAGCATAGAAAAAAGCCATTAATTTGGCCTCAGGCATAGCTTAATCTTGGGTTAAGGAAAAGCTTTATGAAAAGCTTGATTTGGATTGAGAATGGGTCATGAGTATGACCATTTCTTGAGTGAGAGAGAGAAATTACATAAAAACCATTAGAATTTAAACATAAATGGAAATTAACTTCAATAGCATTTATTAAATTATGTAACTCTTCACTACTATTCACCAATTAACTTCAATAGCATTTAAAAAACCTTACCAATTAAGCTTCTCAAGCTTGAGAGGGGTTGAGAAGAGAGAAACATTGAGAAATTATAGAAAAGATCAATATTCACTAATTACCTTACAAATTGCTTGATTCTTTGTTCACGGTAGAGGCCCCCAACCAATCAATTGGTTAAGTATGTTGATGGAGCCACTAATGGGGATTGAAGAAAGAGGGAAGCTCCAAAAACTAGTGAATTATTAAATGAATTCACAGTTCTTGGCTTAGGTGGAGTAGAGTAACGATGCATAAACACTATCCATTTTTCAACAAGGAGGAGGCTTCTATTTATAGGAAAAATTGAGCTCCTAACCAAACAAACTGATTCTAGAATTTTCCAAATCAGTTTGGTCAATTTTTGACCATTTTTAGGTCAGTTAAGCTAACTTTTTGGAACTAGACTTGAATTAGGAGAGAGGAGAGATGAAATATCTCAATTTTTATGAGTTTAAAACTCATTCAAGCATGTGAAATATGCACCTCCTTTAAAGAACTCCCCTTCCTTACATATGTGTCATAATGGAATCATTTTAATATTGCTCATAGTTTTTTTACTAATAAACCTTGTACATTTTCAACTCTTCATCTTATGTGAAATATGCACCTCCTTTAAAGAACTGCTCTTCCTTACATATGTGTCATAATGGAATCATTTTAATATTGCTCATAGTTTTTTACTAATAAACCTTGTACATTTTCAAATCTTCATCTTATGTGAAATATGCACCTCCTTTAAAGAACTCCCCTTCCTTACATATGTGTCATAATGGAATCATTTTAATATTGCTCATAGTTTTTTACTAATAAACCTTGTACATTTTCAACTCTTCATCTTATGTGAGCATTTACTCATTTTTGGATACCCAAAATATCTCATATTTTTAATATTGCTCATAGTTTTTTTACTAATAAACCTTGTACATTTTCAACTCTTCATCTTATGTGAGCATTTACTCATTTTTGGGTATCTTCTTTTACAAATTGCATTTATCTCCTCCCTACACATGGATTGATGCTATTGGCCCATAGGAACCTTAATTGGACCATAATCCAAAAATTTCTGAAAATCTAGACCCTTAGGCTAAGGTCCTTTATACTCATTTCCAATTAATTCCAATTGCACATTGGAAAGTTCTTTTTGAATTTCTGTTTCAGGGGAACCTATTTTAATAAGATGAGATAATTTTCTATCCAAAAATATTAAAAATCTGAATATTCTCTCTCTAGAATATTTTCTCTCTCTAGGTTAAAACCGTTAGAAATAAGTCTTTTATATTTCTGAAGAGGGATTGATTACAGGGAAAGATGCTGGACATTTTGAGAGGCTGGGGAGGAATCTTACATTCTCTCCCACTTGAAAAATGCGAGATGCTCTCGTCTCGCAAACTGGGGGTAATTTCGCAAGATGCACAAGTAAGAGATTGAGAGAAAATTTTTAATTAAGATTAACCACCAATTAAAAAAGTCTCAAAGAGAGTAAGGGTCAAGACAAGAACAAGATTTAAAATTTATTCATTCTTGGAACATATACAGTAAAGATAGAAGAACTCTTTACACTTCCATAAGCCCGTCCATCATATGATCACAAAAGCAGCACTCACAGGCTGCGCACGTATAATGTAACTCAGCTATGGGAATAATTCTGTTGGTTATTGGCACACCTATCTCAGTGGTATGAGGTGATATAACAAAAGGACCTCTGAGAGGCAAACCAAAAACGGGGTAAAGGCATATCTTCTGATGAGGAAGAAAACATGCCAGTAAGAAGACCCGCTCAGAAAACCCAAGATGTCTTGATCTCATGACGCAGTAGTATCGGGAACCCAAACCCAAGGCTTCAATAACCATGGCCAAGCGGACATTGTTGCGAAAGTGCTGCTAACTCCAAGGTGTTACCCTAGTTATGTCTTGATAGGTCCGCCATTGGGTCTGAGCTACAGACGTTCCCAATTGAGGAAAAAGTGAGTGCTCATACTGTTCTATAAAATCCTTCTTCATAGACTCGCTTGCGTCTTGAAGGTGAGAAATCATCATGGATAAAACTAACTCTTGTTGCCAAGCCATGAAGGGGATTAAGAAGAAGGAGATCGATGGAAGTAAGATTACTGTGAGCGATAAGTAAAAGTTACGACTTATATAAAGGAAGGAGTTAGCGTAACCTAGAAGCCAACGGTATCTTGCCACTGAAGTTTTACCGTCTTTCCATGATTTGGATTTGGCACATTATTCTATAGAAGGCGTTAAGAACTTTGAGATGAGGAGATAAAAGAAGTTCGTAGGTTAAGTCACTTACTTCCTTTGGTCCACAATATCTGGGGGATAACTACTTATACTCCCCTAGAGATAAAGAAATTCTTTTGGTCCGTATTCAATTGAAGACTATAACTTCTTCTTTGATTTCTCTGACTGTCCTCTTCTTATCCGTATATTGTCTCTGTCAATCCTAGGCAGCGTTTATATCTTTATGAATTGCTTGCATCTGATATTCTAAGTCACCAAGCATTTGACTGGTCATCTCGACCCTAATCAATGGGTCAGACCTAGTTAATGGAGTTAAGCAATCTTGTCTGAGATGGACCCTGATTAGATTGGTATGAAGGAATTGGTCTCTGAATTTGGGTTCTAGACTTCCTTGTGCCCTTTCCATGGTAGGAGTCGGGCCATCTTTTAACTGATGACTAAAACCTTGGCATCCAAAATACCGGTTCTCACTTCTGAACTCATCGTTCTGAATCCTTAAAACAAGTGGGCTCCTGAGAAGGTATTCTGGGGAAAGTGTCTTCCCTTTTTAAACAGAATCTTTCTTTTATTTTAGAGAGAGAATAATTATAAGATCAGAAAGGGAGATTCTTACTCCTGTATACCTCTAAGGCTGGGGGAGGAATCTTACATTCTACCCCACTTAAAAGGTGCAAGATGTCCTCATCTCGCAAGTAGAGGACAACTCTTTTGCTTAAGATCCAATTTATTCTGGGGTTCCTTATATTCCGGTCAACCCAACAGAATATGGGGATAAATATCCCTTATATAGAACTCATCATTAAATAACAATTCATTCAGGTCATATCATTCATATCTTTAACACGATAATGGTCCATTAGACCGAAAAATTTCCTTCTGAACATTCCTCCACGGAATTTAAGTTAAGCAAGTTCTCAATTTGTCATCCCTTAACTTGATCTACCATCTCAAGTATTAACAGTAGCAATTTGACAGCACAATCCACTAATCTCATAGTGATTTGCTAATCATTTTCATCATTTATCATTACAGGGACTCGTCCCAATCATCCACATTGTGGTTTCGCTCAGGTTATAATATTTCAACTAAATTTCAAAAATCATCATTTTTCAATCAGAATCCAAATCAATTCATCAATTCGCAAACAGAATTAAAAATCATATCAACCACATTCGAAATCATCATCTGGATAGCATTAACGCTTATAATTTCAAGTCTTAGATTCACTCGTATATACTGTCGGTAAAGAGCTATAGTTATACCCTCGGTATATACGGATAGTCATGATACTCGAAACTATAAGGTAAATACCATCATGTCTAGGTCTCAAGCAAGTCCGGGTTCCATACAATTGCGGTACTTCCAATTGAAGACCCAATTACTAATTTATGAATTTCAATTTGAATTAACAATTTGTACGAATTATATCCAACAATTACAACCTTTTTGTGCGTCTTTATAAACTTTTAACATAATTGGCTCCTCGGTTGATCTTATTGGAGATCTATGACTTAAGTCTGATAAATAGATTGTTCTTTATCCGGTCGTCCGTAAAAAAAAACATTTGTATATTTATATACAAGTTGCAATAAGTACATAGAGTGGCTCGGCTCCAAAATTCAAAATCTCCTCGAGAGACGCATAAGACGACGGTACTGGACCATAGTCATGCCCTGTTACATAAGTTCTCTAACTGCGAAGGGAGTTATTATTTTCTCCTTAGGGATAAATCGACTAAGGAGTCTATAAATTCGACATGAAAGTCTGAAATTTCGAGGTGTCGAATGATATAGAATGACACCATGCACCATTTTCAGCTTTAACAGGATCATAGTCAATGAGAGATTCTGCCACAGCATTGTACGGCAGTTGCAATGGGCATGGACATATTGCCCTGCAAACCACTTATGCTGTATTCTCTCCGCTGGGGTAGGAAAATATAAATCCGCGAAATGGCGTGCGAGTCTTGCTCGGCTTGATTGAGTTGAAGCAGAAGAGATGAGATGCTCGAAGGCAAATGCAATCCGCGAAATGGCGTGCGAGTCTTGCTCGGCTTGATTGAGTTGAAGCAGAAGAGATGAGATGCTCGAAGGCAAATGCAATCATATCTTGAGACTGGGTGAGGTCGGGAATACCATATAAGTAGGGAACTTCCATCTATAAAAAAAAATCTTTGATTAAAAATTCTTCATTAAAGAGGCTTACGGAATGAAAATACATTATGAAAAATGTTTTTTTGAATTTTTACTATCAATTTATGATAAGAATTTGCTTATCCGTATTAGTTTTAAACCTACTCTGATACCAACTGTGAGATCCCTGTTTCCACCGAGCAACGGATTCGGGGTACTAGCAGCGGAAGTAGCACTTCTCGCGCAGGACAGGGGTCCCACACTCGGGGCCTCGCCCACGGATATCTGGACAAGAGACTAATCCGTCGGTTTGTCCAAAACCGAAACCGAAAAAACTTCCTTTACCCGGAAAGCACGGGCGATTCCACCAGGATAACTCTTTACTCTAACGTAGTCAAGATCATTACTGATCAAACTGATCCGACTGCACCTCTAACGGTACTTGGTTAGATCAAGGAAGAAACTTGCACTTGGATCATTGGGATCAACGCTTTTTTCCCCATCAAGAGGCACAGCCGTTGATTCCTATCCATAAAACAATTACTATCCGGGATTTACTTCATCTATCGTAATAATAGAAATTAAATCTCAATTTATGGATCCATCAGTCCAGCCTAACCCCATCCAGTCCCATGGATTAGTCAACCGCCCAACCACTGTAGTGATGGGATCCAAGTAAGAATTTGGTTAGGTTTTGTCCCGGGTACAAAGGAAAAGAGTTCCAAGGCCCCCTAGCCGGAAGTTCATGCAAACATAAAACTAGTCACACCACTTACACACCCAATATGAAATTGCCTTTTTCTTAGCATCAGCTAACTTAAAACAATCCTTTAATGAAACCATTATGTCACTGATGACAATCCTCAAAGTCTCTGGTTGAATCCTTATTTCCAGTCATTCATTCATCGGTATACTTATGGCATCATTGGCAACCAGAACGCTCACCACCTGTTCACTCAGGGGCCTTTTCCATAGTTCCTAGCTCATAGTAACCGACAATATATTCATATAATAGAATGGAATCTCCGTGGAAGATCAGCAACATCAACCCACAAATCCATATAAAAGAGCCATGGACTCATCCGTTGAGGACCAGCAAGGTCAATCAACCAGATCCATGTCCAGTTTCAGAAAACAACTCTTACTCCTTGTTCCAATATCTTCCACGATGCACGTGTGGGTATCTTCGGCGACCCAGAGCCCGAGCACCGTATGGTCAGCACCCTCTAGGATCCTTCGCAGGTGACCTAGCGCTTCACTCATAGGCCGCTTCCTTGGTCCCTCATCCACCGTACCGGAAGCTCACCATTTAAATCGAACCGAGGCTGGTCAAGACCTCGATCGACCTTGCTACGCGAGACGTCCTCCATTGACTCTCCGTCAGCAGTTGCAACTTTATCAGTTCGGTCTTCATGACCTTAATCCTCAAGACGGTCAAAATGCTTCTCCAGCATTCTTGACATAAAACAGTCATTTACAAACAGTCACAAAATACAGTTTCTATAACGAACTCTTGTCTTTCCATATTATCCACCCTCGGACCACATTACTTATTTCACATTCCATTCAATGTGTACTCGTTCTCATCCATTCACTCATATAGACTACACATTATCTCACATACACCTTCATATTCATTATTCTACATACATATCCATGTTCGTACGTCCACATCATACATCCAATTTCACATTCATACATACGCATCTACATGCATACATCCACATCCACATTCATACATCCATACCTCCATTTCCACATCCACACATCCACACATCCACACATCCACATTCATATTCATACATCCACATTCACATGCATACATCCATTTTCACATCCTCATTCATACATCCACATTCACATACATACATCCACATCCGTATCTACATCCATACATCCACATCCATCTCTTCATTCACATTCACATCCATACATCCACATCTACATACATACATCCACATCTACATACATACATCCATACATCCACATCGACATACATACATCCATTTTCACATCCTCATTCATACATACACATCCACATACATACATACACATCCGTATCTACATCCATACATCCACATCCATATCCATATCCACATTCACATTCATACATATACATCTACATGTATACATCCACATCACATTCATACAACCATATTACATCCATTCTCGTCCTAACACATCCCATATACATCTTAACACATCCTAACTCATCTTAACACATTCTATCACATCTCATACACATCTTATCACATCTTTTCACATCTCATACACCTCTTATCACATCCTATCACTTTCCATACGCATCTTATCAAATCTTATCACATCGCATACACCTCTTATCACATCTTATCACATTTCATATCTTTTTTAAGAAAATTCTTATATTTGATATAAGATTTCTCTACACATTTATTTATGCATAAATTTTATTTAAGGAGACTAACACTTTCGAAATTAAAATCAATCTTTTAAGCATCTTCTTATGCATGAATTCAATTTGGTAGGAATTACACTTTTAGAATAAAAGAATTTCTCTTATGCATCTAAGTTATGCATAAAATCCATTTATGATAAAAATCACACTTTTAGTATAAAAAGAATATCTTTTATGCATACCTCTATGCATGAAATCCAATATGATAAAAGTAACACTCTTACAATAAAATAATCAACTTTTATGCATACCTCTATGCATGAAATTCAATTATGATAAAAGTCACACTTTTATAATAAAATAATCAACTTTTATGCATACCTCTATGCATGAAATTCAATATAATAAAAGACACACTTTTGATATAAAAAAATTTTCCTTTATGCATACTTCTATGCATGAAAATTAAAAATGATAAAAGTAACACTTTTGATATAAAATTTTTTCCTTTATGCATATTTCTATGCATGAAAATTAAAAATGATAAAAGTAACACTTTTGATATAAAATTTTTTCTTTATGCATACTTCTATGCATGAAAATTAAAAATGATAGAAGTAACACTTTTAATATAAAAAAAATTATCCTTTATGCATACTTCTATGCATGAAAATTAAAATTTGATAAAAGTAACACTTTTATGTTAAAATAATAATCTTTTATGCTTAGCTCTATGCATGAAAATCAATAATGCATAATATAAAAATCAATTTCTCTATGATTACAATGAATATCTTTCAATTAATCTAGGATGATAATTCCTAGAATATGGTAGGAAGTCCTCTTTTTATGCTTTGAATGAAATTATTTTATGCATAATTTTTATAAAAATTTTGCCATAGCTCCGCTGCTATGACTGATAAATCTCAATTTTTCTAAGGGATAAAGCTTATCATTAAGGAAATAATTAAAATGATCTCTAATTGGATCATTAATCCATAATGGATTGAATCATCAATATACATAAACTAAAAGCATAGAAAAAAGCCATTAATTTGGCCTCAAGCATAGCTTAATCTTGGGTTAAGGAAAAGCTTTATGAAAAGCTTGATTTGGATTGAGAATGGGTCATGAGTATGACCATTTCTTGAGTGAGAGAGAAATTACATAGGAAAGAGAGTGTAATTAGAGAAGAGTGTGACAACAAGGCTAGAAACATTAGGAAAGTGTTAGAATTAAAATATTAGCTCCAAAAATCCTAAAAGAAATAAAAACATAAGAATAGTTCTATTAAGAGATAAGTATTCCCAAAAATAGAATTTCGAGTTTAGGTGATAAGAGGTCATATTTAGAGTACTTTTACACATTTAGAGTCCATGCATACTAAAAATGTGGAAAAATAACACGTTTCTAAAGATGGCGCGTTTGTGACTATATACAGACGTTTTTGCCTATTCTGCCCGCGTTGGCTTGTAGACCAGATGCCTTCCCGTTCTTTTGACTGGTTATATGACCATATTCTAAGTTTTGATCAGAGTTATGGCCGAAACAATTTACTATTTCTATCAGGGTCTTTACATAGAGAAAACTCTGAGAAGGTAGCAAGTAGCCTCAAGGTAATCTTAGAGTTTGAGATGTATATATCCCTTCATTCTTATCAAATTTCTTAGAAAAGAATCTTAGATTGCTATGGTCTTTCGGAGGAAGAGACCAAACTCCATAGCTTTTCTTTTAGAGAAAGAATAGTATCCCGTAGCCCTGTAAGAGAAGAAGGCTATTTTGCCATAGATCTTAGAAAGAGAGAAGAGTCACAGTAGGAGTAAGAGAAAATAAAGCTTGGAGATTATTGGATGATTTCAATCAAAATACAAGGTATTAGAAGACTCTATTCTCATATGTCAAGTTCTAAAGCTCTTGTTAATACGAGCAAAGACAACGATAAATGACAAATTTCTATAAGGTATATACATATTTTGTTTTTCAATTATATATCATTCTTAGGGGTTGAGGTATGGCCCCGGCTTCTCTATTGATTGTTACAGTGATCTATTTGATTGATTTACCATTTAAAGTTTGTATTCTTTCAAACAACAGCATATGCCTTAATAAAGAATGTTTTATCACAATCTCAAGTTGAAATGCTAAAATCTGTGTGAGAAAAGGATTGTTTTCTTAAGAAGGTAACATGGATTCTAGTCCTATGGTTTAGTGAGTAAATGGATTGTTATCTTGGTTAAATTAAGGTACAGGTACAACTCTCCCTGCCTTGACGCTGCCCCGTTCTTGTGCTTGTATAACGGGATGGCGGAGATGTTAGTAAGGCTCGGAGTTGGCCCATGGTATCCCTCATACCATTGGGAGAATGAGGTTCGCCGATTGAGGCGAGTGATTGTGATGCTACCTAGTTCTGAGGGCCCAGGCTAGTGCGGTGAATTAGCCCACCCTAGTGCGCAGACATCCCTCTGAGGGACGGGAGGATCGAGCGATGGAGCCTGAGAGGGCGACAGGCCGGCTTGAGTCCTCGCCAGCGACGGCCGACGATAAGGTGCATGGTCCCGTAGGGTTTTGCCCAGCATGTAGAGACTGGAAGGCCGAATTCTAGATCATCGGCGGTATAAAGAAAAAGAATAAGAGAGCCAGTTTGGCTTGTATGAAATTGATTCATGTTTAAACTTTGTTTTTATAAATCTTGTCTTTGGTATGATTGTATTGTAGAAAAAGGCTGTTTTAACGAACCTTGTGAAAAAGGGCCTTAATTAAGGAATATATTTATTTATGTCAAACAGTGTGGTAGGATTAATTAGAAAACAAATTGATGCGTGAGTAGGGTGGAAAGTGGGAGGATGGAATGCCCTGACGGCACCATCCTACGAACGGGTGGACCCGATTAGTCGGGTAGCTTTCCAACAAATTAAGTGAAAGCCCTACGCTAGATAAATAGGTTCTTGAGTAACTCTATTCTAGAAGACTAGGCCAACGACTGTGCCTTGCATGGATGAGGAAAAAAGCGTTACCTCTAGAAATCAAGTCTTGTAGTTACCCAATTTATGTAATCAATTACCCTATGGGTGATTTGATTTTAGAAGACCACGCTCCCCCTGCTGTGCGGGATAGAACTAGGTCTTACCTATGAATCGTATCCTTGAATCTCTGTATGGTCAAGGTGTCGATGAGTAGGAAATTTTCTCTAAGATAAGACTTAGTAGACTATCTTAAGTGTTTCCCCTATTTTTGGATGGGGGAACCTTACAAGTGGTATCAGAGCCGATCTTAGTTCCTAGGATTTGTTTTTCATGTCAAGGGATTAAAACAAGTGATTGTTTATCATATGAGGATGAATCAATCATCTCTACTGGCCATAGAAGTGGTTTGAATATCCTCACATGTTGAGACAATCATCCTATGAAATTGTGCTTATATCTTGGGGGTGCACACGCAAGATATTTGTACAACAAATTTGAGAAATGAGATTGGGGAGAAAACCTTTTGTGAGGAAATTAAGAAACTAGTGAGAGACTGAATGACTAGAAGGATAGACCAAAACTTTGTTTAGAGAAATTTTCACGATATCTCATTAATTTGTGTAGTATAAATTATTAAGATTATAACTCCATTAAGATTTGAATAGTTGACATGTGAATGCCATCCATTGGATGCTTTACACTAGGACGATCATCCAAGATCTAGAACCCATTTGCGACAACATGAATCTCGGATGTGTAATTCCCAAAGGATCGTGCTCTTAGATGTGTTAATCCCTAGATACTAGGTGTGTAATTTTCAGAAAACTAATCATCTCAGATATGTCAATCCTGATAATCTTTGGATGTGTCAATCCCAAGGCACCAGATGTGTAATTCTCAAGAAAATGAAGACCTCATATGTATTAATCCTAATTGCCTTCAAATGTGGTGCTATGATAAGTATTTGATAGTTTTGAACTTTTGATGGATATAATGAAAGAAGCAAGCTCACCCTTGCTCGCGTCTAAAAATCGTAAGAAATGCCAAATTAGTTGGAAGCATTGTTGTCAATCATTGGAGCTAAAAAGTTAGAAGCATTGTTGTCAATCTAACCACTGGAGCTAGAATCAGTTATGAGATGCCATGAAAGTACACCTTCGTGAAAGGTTTTGTCCTCTAGGATTTTGAGAGGATAAAATGAACGAATTTTTGGAGCTAACCCAAGAAGGAAAGACCCTAAAAGAATACCACCAAACTTTTGTTAAACTTCTCCGATTTGCTCTAGAGATGGATGAGGTAACTCTTCTCCATCGATTCATTTGGAAGCTTAATCTACCTTTGAATAACCTCATCAAGATTGTGAAACCATCCTCTATTTCAGAAGCCATAATTATAGCCAGAGACTGTGATAAAGTTTTTTCTGTATAGAAAGTGTCAAGAAGGACATGAGTCCTTCCATGTTAATCAAGAAGAGGTCTCCTAATTCGAGAGGAACGTCAAGCCCACCCTTGGCTACAAGGAATCATAAGCTAGAGCAAAAATTAGGTCAAGAAATAGAGATAGTAAGATTAAAGATAATCAAATTCAACAAGTATTTCTATGAGTAAATAGAAGAGGATTGGTGCAAGATTTATGTGAAGTAATGTGCATGATGAATAGAGGTATTCTACAAGACGATACTAAGATTATAAAATTGCTATCATAGGTTAGATTGCGTAAAGGATTGATTCTCTTACATTTCTCCATGATAATTTGTTAAGTACCATATTACATGGGAGTATAGAATAAGGAATTCGAAGGTTCATAGCATATGAGAGGTATATGGATGCATGAATTAGAATAATAAGGCCAATTAACTTTAAAATAATAGACCTTTTGGAGGCACAACAAAACGAGCCAAACACAGGAAATAAGGGACTCGGAACAATGTTTAGATAAAAGAAGATTTCTACCTAGTGGGGACACCACTTTGAAAGAGACAGGAGGATTTACTTAGATACTACCTAAGCTCGCGAGATGAGGACATCTCGAATCTTTTAAGTGGGAGAGATTGTAAGGTCCCTCCCAAGCCATGTATGTATGTGTCTCTTTTAATATAGATTTCAATAAGGAAAGAGAGTGTAATTAGAGAAGAGTGTGACAACAAGGCTAGAAACATTAGGAAAGTGTTAGAATAAAAATATTAGCTCCAAAAATCCTAAAAGAAATAAAAACATAAGAATAGTTCTATTAAGAGATAAGTATTCCCAAAAATAGAATTTCAAGTTTAGGTGATAAGAGGTCATATTTAGAGTACTTTTACACATTTAGAGTCCATGCATACTAAAAATGTGGAAAAATAACACGTTTCTAAAGATGGCGCGTTTGTGACTATATACAGACGTTTTTGCCTATTCTGCCCGCGTATGCTTGTAGACCAGATGCCTTCCCGTTCTTTTGACTGGTTATATGACCATATTCTAAGTTTTGATCAGAGTTATGGCCGAAACAATTTACTATTTCTATCAGGGTCTTTACATAGAGAAAACTCTGAGAAGGTAGCAAGTAGCCTCAAGGTAATCTTAGAGTTTGAGATGTATATATCCCTTCATTCTTATCAAATTTCTTAGAAAAGAATCTTAGATTGCTATGGTCTTTCGGAGGAAGAGACCAAAACTCCATAGCTTTTCTTTTAGAGAAAGAATAGTATCCCGTAGCCCTGTAAGAGAAGAAGGCTATTTTGCCATAGATCTTAGAAAGAGAGAAGAGTCACAGTAGGAGTAAGAGAAAATAAAGCTTGGAGATTATTGGATGATTTCAATCAAAATACAAGGTATTAGAAGACTCTATTCTCATATGTCAAGTTCTAAAGCTCTTGTTAATACGAGCAAAGACAACGATAAACGAGAAATTTCTATAAGGTATATACATATTTTGTTTTTCAATTATATATCATTCTTAGGGGTTGAGGTATGGCCCCGGCTTCTCTATTGATTATTACAGTGATCTATTTGATTGATTTACCATTTAAAGTTTGTATTCTTTCAAACAACAGCATATGCCTTAATAAAGAATGTCTTATCACAATCTCAAGTTGAAATGCTAAAATCTGTGTGAGAAAAGGATTGTTTTCTTAAGAAGGTAACATGGATTCTAGTCCTATGGTTTAGTGAGTAAATGGATTGTTATCTTGGTTAAATTAATGTACAGGTACAACTCTCCCTGCCTTGACGCTGCCCCGTTCTTGTGCTTGTATAGCGGGATGGCGAAGATGTTAGTAAGGCTCGGAGTTGGCCCATGGTATCCCTCATACCATTGGGAGAATGAGGTTCGCCGATTGAGGCGAGTGATTGTGATGCTGCCTAGTTCTGAGGGCCCAGGCTAGTGCGATGAATTAGCCCACCCTAGTGCGCAGACATCCCTCTGAGGGGCGGGAGGATCGAGCGATGGAGCCTGAGAGGGCGACAGGCCGGCTTGAGTCCTCGCCAGCGGCCGACGATAAGGTGCATGGTCCCGTAGGGTTTTGCCCAGCATGTAGAGACTGGAAGGCCGAATTCTAGATCATCGGCGGTATAAAGAAAAAGAATAAGAGAGCCAGTTTGGCTTGTATGAAATTGATTCATGTTTAAACTTTGTTTTTATAAATCTTGTCTTTGGTATGATTGTATTGTAGAAAAAGGCTGTTTTAACGAACCTTGTGAAAAAGGGCCTTAATTAAGGAATATATTTATTTATGTCAAACAGTGTGGTAGGATTAATTAGAAAACAAATTGATGCGTGAGTAGGGTGGAAAGTGGGAGGATGGAATGCCCTGACGGCACCATCCTACGAACGGGTGGACCCGATTAGTCGGGTAGCTTTCCAACAAATTAAGTGAAAGCCCTACGCTAGATAAATAGGTTCTTGAGTAACTCTATTCTAGAAGACTAGGCCAGCCGACTGTGCCTTGCATGGATGAGGAAAAAAGCGTTGCCTCTAGAAATCAAGTCTTGTAGTTACCCAATTTATGTGATCAATTACCCTATGGGTGATTTGATTTTAGAAGACCACGCTCCCCCTGCGGGATAGAACTAGGTCTTACCTATGAATCGTATCCTTGAATCTCTGTATGGTCAAGGTGTCGATGAGTAGGAAATTTTCTCTAAGATAAGGCTTAGTAGACTATCTTAAGTGTTTCCCCTGGGGGAATCTTACAAACCTGAACAAATCCTTGATGTTCAAGAGAAGGTTCTCACGAGAACAGAATTCTAAGAGAATTATTAGTCAAATGGAAGTTCTATCCTTTTGAAGATGCCACCTGGGAGAAAGAAGCCAAACTGATGCGAGATTACCCCCAGTTTTTGCGAGATGAGGACATCTCACGTTTTTCAAGTGGGAGAGGATGTAAGATTCCTTCCCAGCCCCTCAAGATGTCCAGTTTCTTCCCCTGTAATTAATCAATCCCCTTTTCAGAATAATAAAAGATCTTGTTTCTATCTGTCCTAGAGAGAGAAAATATTCTTGAGAGGTAATTCAGTTTTTAGATATCTTGGATGGAAAAATATTCTTTTTTATTGAAATAAACTCCCCCGAAACAGAAGTTTGAAAAGAAATTCCTAAGGTGCATTAGAAAAAAATTATAATCTGCTCAAAAGGGTCCAGATTTTTTGAAAATTTTAGATTAAGGTTCTAAGGGGCCACTAAGATTAATCCAAACATATGGAGGAGATAAATTGAAGAATAAAAGGAAAACCCCCCAAAAATGAGTAAATGCTCACATAAGATGAAGAGTGACTAAGGACCAAAGAAAACATTAAAAAAAACTAAATTTTAACACGTCACAGTGGGGATCTCCCCTCATGAAGGAGGTGCCTTTTTTCTCATCATTACTCCCCAATTTTAAATCAATTAAATGAGATATTTCATCTCTCCTCTCTCCTATTTCAAGTCTAGTTCCAAAAAGTAAGCTGAACTGACCCAAAAATGGTCAAAAATTGACCAAAATGATTTGGAAAATTCTAGAATCAGTTTGCTTGGTTTGAGGCTCACTTTTTCCTATAAGTAGAAGCCTCCCCCTTTGTAAAAGCGTAATAGTGTTTATGCACTATTACTTTACTCCTACCGAGAGCCATTTACATTGAATTTTCTTGATAATTCAATTGTTTTTGGCTTAATCCTCTCCAAAGTAATTGGTGGCCACTCTTGCTTCAAACAAGTGCAGAACCCTCAATCCCTCAAGCCAAAGGAAAGCTTACAACTCCATGTAAGCTAATTTTTTCTTACTTTTTAATTTTAAATCTATGGTTTTCTTGATTTTCTTGTTTTATAGTTGATTAAAGTAAATTCTAATGCTATGCCTTGATGCAAAGGCCACCCCCTTCTCTTCTTTACATTCCAGCCTTTCTTTATCCTAGAATGATTAACAAATGATTAATTAAACTTTTCTTATTGTTTACTCTCTTGAAAATTAAAAATTATGTAGATTAGAGTCTTAGACATCTAATTGGGGTTAATATAAGTAGAAAATAGAATGATAAAAATGAGAAATGGTCAGCTATACAAAGGAGGTTATGGTAAAATTTTCTAGAATTTTGTGGAAATGAAAGTTTATTTTTATATTACTCCAAAAGAGTAATTCGCACCGTTTGTGCATTCTAAAAGAAATATTCTAATTTACTCCATGTACATATTCACTTATGAATATGCATGGATATCACTGATATTAATTATTGAATTTAATTTCAAGGCATAGAAAGATGCATAATGGAAATTTTTTTATTATAAAAGTGTTATTTTCATTTAATTCAATTTCTATGCATAGAAAGATGCATAATGAAAATTTTTTTATTGTAAAAGTGTTATTTTCATTGAATTTAATTTATATGCATAGAAAAGTGCATAATGGATTTTTTTAATTATAAAAGTATTATTTTCATTGAATTTAATTTATATGCATAGAAAGGTGCATAATGGAAATTTTTTTAACTATAAAAGTGTTGTTTTCATTGACTTTAATTTCTATGCATAGAAAGATGCATAAAAGATTTTTTTATAAAAGCGTTATTCCTATAAAAATTAATTTTTATGCATAAATAGATGCACAAAGAAATTCTTTTTATTTTAAAAGTGTTATTCCTATTAAATTTGATTTTATGCATAAATAGACACATAAAAGGATTTTCTTTTATATAAAAGTGTTATTCCCATTGAAGTTGATTTTTATGCATAAATAGATGCATAAAGAATTTTTATATCAAAATTATAATTCTCTTTAATTCTATGTTTAATTTCTATGAGTATTTGATAAATGAATAAGTAAATACTCTAAGAGAGAAATTTCTATCGTTTTATACTCTCACGGATTGTAAAAAGAAAATTCAAAAAACCTATTGAGATCGAAATATTCAAATAAATGATTAACTTATTCCTCATCGGAATTCCTAATTAATTTAGAAATCAATTAAGTGAATATCCAAGAAATGAAATTCAGTAAATTATCAATCCTTTTTAAGAAAAATAGTTCAGGAAAAATCTTATCAGACTTGAACCTTGAATCATACTATGACCAAGACCAAACTCCTTCGTCAGTTTCAAGGAAAGAAGACGTGACCAGTTTAGAAAAATACACTCAACACTCCTGCCAAATCTGAATCTAAGTTTGAGACCCTTCGAATTGATCTGTGGATCAAGTTACAGAATTCGAGGAATTCTGTTATGGAATTCAAGATTATGATCAAGAAGTTTTGGGGATACTGAATTAAGATATATTCATTGTATTCAAAAGAAAATCAAACTGAAAACTTGCATAGAGACCCTGTTTTCTTAAAGGACTGTCTTATGCCAGAATGTTGGAGGGAGTAGTTGGTATGTGTTTTTCTAAGGGAAGTTCAGTTGCAACAGCTGGCGGCACGGGGAGTGTTCAAAGGACAGCTCACGCGGCAAAGCTTGCCCAAGTCTTGTTGACTAGCCTTGGTTGTATGATTAAAATGGTGCGCTTCCGGGTACAATGGACAAGGGCCGACGAAGCGGTTCCTGAGTGAAGTGCTAGGACACCTAAGGAGGATCCTGGAGGGTTCTGATGACCAAGCGATTCACAGGCTCTCGGTGCCTAGGACACCCATGCGTATGTCGTGGAAGATTGTATGATGGACAAATGATTATTGTAATCTATTATTGGATCTCGTTTGCTGACCAGCTGGTCTCAACGGAGAGTCCAGTGTGATACTATTTTTTTTAGAAACAAGGGACAGGATGGAAATTTTGAGTTATGACATCTGTAACCAATAACTGTTTATCAATGGATTGTTTTATAACTTAAAGTTTTAAAGAGGAGTGTGTGTGTATCTGTATTCGAAAGCAAAAGTTAAGAAAGGCATTCAATTATGGGTGGCTATGGGTGGTGGGTGAGTAATTGTATGGTTCTACCGATTCCAGTGGTTGGTAACCCATGGGCCGGATGGGGTTAGGTTGGAATTAGTGGAGTTTTAATAATAAAATTGAATAATAGGAATACGCTTAAAACTCGAGTAGTTAAATAAAAACCTGAAGACTTCTCTAACGATTACATCAACTGTTGTGCCTAATTTCGGTTAGGAAAAAAGCGTTGATTTCTTCAAGTTAAGTCTGTAATAGTTTTCCTTCTATCTAGTTTAATTAGGTGAAGGATAGTTTAGCCTCTTGACCCTGTTTAAGAAAATCAAAAAGGTGGAATCGTCCCCGTTTTTTGGGCAAGGAAAATTTTCTCGATTTTGGTTTCAGAATGACCACCAGTTTAGTCTCGTGTCGTCCTGACATTCGAGGGCAAGGCCCGAGTGGGAAACCCTGCCCCGCACAAGAGGAAGCTACTTCCGCTACTATCAACCGGGAATTCGGTGCACAGAGGGGGAAGAGGGGTCTCACAAGTTCCATGGTAGATCAGGCAACCCATGACCAACTACTTGCTTTTATGTCTCAACTCCAGGACAACCCTGTCAACAACATTGCGTAGTTAGAAGAAACTGTTCTCAAGGCAAAGGTAAGCCACTTATCACCCAATATCTGATAATGGGCTTTACATAGCTTCAATAGAATATGTCTCTTATTGTTTGTTGCAGGTGAGATATGCTGAGCTTAGCACAACTTCAGTTGCTATTGTCTGTTACTATGTGTTATCTAATGCATCCCACTTGTATCTGTGCTATTGCATACAGAATAGCAATCAAAAGCATATGTGGTATATAGCACCAGGCTTCCATTTTCTTTTTTTTGTGTGTTTGTGTTAACTAATGTATAGCACTTGTATGTCTACTATAGTCCTCAATGTGTGCTATATACTGCATTTCAGTAGAATGGGGTAACTGTCTGTTGTGTGCTAACCAGCATTCTACAGCAGATTATTCACAAGCACTGTACTAGCATGATTGCTATTGTCTACTATTATGGTGCTATATAGCATAGAAGATCATACTAGTTATTGCATAGCATACTAGTATGTGCTATTAAGTGCTATCCTATGCTATGTAGCATAGATGAGCATGTTTTCTATTGTCCACTAGCACGTGCTATCTAATGTTGTGCACTGGCATGTGTGTTATTGACCGGTATTGTGTGCTATATAGCAATCAGGAGATTTACAAGGTGATGCATATGTGCTATGGTGTGATATGGTGTGCTATGGGGTGCTATTCTTTGCTGCAGTCCATATGCATCTGTGCTATGGTGTATACTAGTTATTGCATAGCAGCTGCATCTGTGCTATTGTCTTCATATGTAATACATTGCACTAGAATGTGTGTTTTTGGTCAGCTATTGTGTGCTATATACTGCATAGCACATTGAATGCTTGTTGTACTTGTGTAAGATGCAGACATAAATGTGCTATTGCACATTCCACGTGGGATTGTCAAGTATTGCATGATTGTAAAGTATTGCACTACTCCCATGCACTATACTAGCATGTTTGTCA
Organism: Cibotium barometz; assembly: GCF_041138505.1. Classification (NCBI taxonomy): domain Eukaryota; kingdom Viridiplantae; phylum Streptophyta; class Polypodiopsida; order Cyatheales; family Cibotiaceae; genus Cibotium; species Cibotium barometz. The sequence goes on along the minus strand of NC_141047.1, from coordinate 28,633,034 downwards.
TTGGCTGCTATTGTGTGCTATTGAAGAGATTCTGTGCTATTGGTTTGTGCTATGTGTTATATAATACATAGCACTAGCATGTACACTAATTGATTGTTCTTTCTTGTTTTTATATACACTACTTGCTAAAACTGAGATGGAGTATGAAAGATAGATGGGCTACCTAAACTTTTGTGGTAGCATGTATATGACATGTGAGACAAGAGTGTCGACTGCAATCAAGCCTCTCCCTCCATCTATTGTTGAGGGCGACCAACAAAGCACCATAGTTGGAGTGTGCACAGGGTGTGGGTGTCCATTTAATGTGGGTGTGGGTGTCCATTTGTTGATGATACTGCACTAGATGCTTTCTCAATGCCTCTCCCTCCATCTATTGTTGAGGGCGACCAACAAAGCACCATAGTTGGAGTGTGCACAGGGTGTGGGTGTCCATTTGATGTGGGTGTGGGTGTCCATTTTTGATGATACTGCACTAGATGCTTTCTCAATGCCCTGTTGCCATGTCTATGTTGCCATGTCTACCACATGTTATGCTTTGCTCATGTCTGCAGAGAGCATGGTGCTTGTGTTGCAAAGGACTGCAACCAAGAAGTTCCTACCAACCCAGGGCAAAGAGGATGATGGGCCAAAAGCAGACAATTGTAAAAAAAGAGCATACTTCTAGTAAGTTAAACATGGGTTTTATTCCATCAGTATTTTAAGATGTTGCATGCATTTTATATATCACATTGGCTTTTCACGTATAGAGAAGGAAAAACTTGGGTTTGCACATGAAGTGGCTGGGGAAGGGATAGAGCACCTCTCCACTCAAGTCACTGGTAAGCTCATTGACATCTTCAAATGAAGTGTACTTTCCTTCCAATTAGTGACTAATTACAACTGAACATGTTGACCTGTAGAGCAATTCTCACATGCTGGCAAGATAAGGTGGTTGGATCGATAACTATGGATGACCCGTTTACGTCACATATGTAGCAGGCAAGTGAAGCTGAATCTACACTGGGTAACGATGCGGTCGATCAGTTTTGGCAGAGGACGCATGTGAGCCGGAAAGAAGAGTGAGCCCGAAGCCAGCAAAGCCTACCCCAGAGAGGCAACGGTTAACCCCAAATCCCCTAGGTGGTGATGGACTTGATGTCCCTCTTATCAACTATGTAAAGAAAAAAAAGCCCTCTGCAAAGCAAAAGTTGTATTCTAATGAGATGTCAAATGAGGGTCCTTAGCCATTTGACATCCATTCATTTGTCTTCTTGTATCCCAAAGGCATTGCCATAATTTGAATGAGTTTGTTTGATTTGGTATTCCATTTTTTTGCACGTGTATATTTCTTTGATGTTTTCTCCTCCTTGCAACTTGCAATTTAAGTATTTGAGTAGAATGCACTGATGTGTGTGTGTATGCTTACCTCCTATACATGTTGCAAGTGTTCCCCCTATTCATAATATCTACTAAGATCCCATTCAAGTGGCTTCAATGTCGTGGCTACTCCTGTAAAATCCGCCGACAAGAAGGCTACTTTGAAAGATGCCTTGAAGGAGGCCATACATGCAGGTCCTAAGGTTCCAAGTAGTAAAGTTAATGTGTCAGATGTAAGTAGTAAAGTTAATGTTCCCATGCAGGCAAACGCCTTCAAGGAGGCTATACCAACTGATGACACAGGTGACAATGTAGGATGTCAAAATGCACAGAATGCAGGCAACAAATCTATTGATGACATCAAGTTTGATGCATATGTGTGTGATGGTGTTGATATGGCAGCAAATGTATTTGACGACATCAAGTTTGATGCTTTTTTGCATGTTGATGCACTTGTGGATGCTCTTATAGAGGTGAAATAACTGATGCATAGTCCGATGCATGTATGAATGGTTCTGTGGATGCGGCTGTGGCCAAAGGATGTCATCGATATGAATGTAGATGCTGGTATTGGCAAGGATGCCATTGACCTCAATGTGGATTCTAGTGTGAAGGACACCCCTAACTTAAATGAGGACTGCCATGTGGAGCCTACTGACTCTAATGTTGAGATGCTAGCACATGCTACGACTTTCCCCATGGGCCCATGTCATTGGAGAGGCTACTGTGCAAGATGATATCTCAAAGGGTTAGTGACCAGTTCGATGAGCAAGAGCATGTCGAGGCTACTATGCAAGATGATATGTCACATATTAGTGACCAGGTGGATGAACAAGAGCATGTAGAGGCTACTATGAAGGACACCCCTGACTTGAATGAGGATTTCCATATGAAGCCTACTAACTCTAATGTTCAGATGCTAGCACATGCTACGACTTCCTCGTGGGCCCATGTCATTGGAGAGGCTATTGTGCAAGATGATATCTCAAAGGTTAGTGACCAGTTCGATGACCAAGAGCATGTTAGTGATTAGGTGGATGAGCAAGAGCATGTTAGTGACCAGGTGGATGAGCAAGAGCATGTTAGGATGATATCTCCAAAGTTAGTGACTAGTTCGATGAGCAAGAGCATGTTAGTGCAAGAGCATGTAGAGGCTACTTTGAAATCTATTATAGTGCCTCCTCCTCTACATACAAAGACCCACTTGTTAGTGCTAGATCTGAATGGCCTTTTGTTGAAAAGGTATAGGGTCACATATCACTGAGGTGTTGCTAGGGGAGGGGTACCTATTCATGCCATCAACCAAATCTACGATGTCATTGAGACGCCAAGGGTTGCCAACAGGGCACACTTCCATTATGTGGCCAAACAGGATTTGGCCACTTTTTTAAGTAGTTGTAGTTGCTAGTTCAATCTTATTTTATGGAGCAGCTGCTCAAAAGAGAATATAGAAGCAGCGCTGTCTGCTTGTTTTCCACATATGCCATTAGATATATTTATTGACAGGATCTTGCAAGATAGGTGTAAGACCGCTAACTTTAGCCTAAAGGACATCCCAAGTGTGCCTTGGTCTCCTGATAGAGAGAAACCAGTGTTCTTCAAGGACCTACATGATCCGTGGTGCTATTACGGAGAATGGAATGAAGACAATACACTCCTCATTGTTGACGATACACGATACAAAAGTTTACTAAATCTAGAAAATTATTTTATTTATCTGCCAACCTTTGAGCCAAAGGACACGGATGATAACCCCTTCTACCTCACCAGGACCCTTTTCTTGTGGCTACTGAGATGGAGGCAAAGTGGGAGCCCACGGGAGTATACATGTACTCACATGATTATTAATCCAAAGGACACCCTGTCTCCCTTCGTGATTAGGCACTTTAGTCGACAATAAGTAGATGATCTTTTTGTGCAATGGTACTCCCGTACCTTTTTGTAATAGGATACCCTTATATGATATTATGTACTTTGAAACCCTTTGTAATACAATTATCTGAATACTACAGTGATTTAAGTTTAATGCCTTGTTGCTTTTTTGAAGATCAGTCTAATATGCTGTATGATAGGTAGTGCTATATAGCACTATCCTGGTTCTGTTGGCTCTGTTGTTTCTATGTAGTGGTACCAATTGTTCCTTAGTTGGCTTCCTATGTCAAGTACAAGCACACAAGTTGTCACAGATATGTGCTATATAGCACAGATGTGTGCTATATTGTAGTCGTTTCTGACAACCATGTCAAACATCTAAGTGGTGACTACACCTATGTTGGCACTTGTGATAAGACATGTGTGCCATAAATCACATGTATGTGATAGTAAGACATCACTTGCATGTCCACTAACTCATATGTGCTATATAGCACAGATGTGTGCTATATTGCAGTCATGTCATGTCAAACATCTAAGTGATGACAACACCTACGTTGGCACTTGTGACAAAGACATGTGTGCCATAAAGCACCTCGTGTCCCAACACAAGAAGGCAAAATAGGGTAGAATGCCATACTAGCATATGTCCACAAGAGTCACAAGGAGTAGTAATACCATAAAAACCTATAGGATCAAGTGAGTACAGGGTAGAAAGGACAAGGAATGAAATTTGCACAACATCCAACAACATGCTACACATCAGGGAGCAAATCTAAATAGACGACAAGGGTTCTATAAGACTAAGCAAAAATTTGCACACCACCACCACTATACTAATCCAGTTATAGCATGGATAATGAAAAGGTAGCCAGTGCCCAATAATGACCAACTCAACTTTATAATGAATACTTTACAAAAACAAAACAAGTAAGCTGTCATCAAGATTAGTATTTTCAAAGATACCAAGCCTACATACAACATTTGGCCTATACCTCATAAGGCATGGCATGGTATATAGTAATTCTTAGAGACAACATCCACCAAAGGCATGTCAAACTTGATCACTCTAACAAGATGGGAGTACATGTGGCTGACACCCATGTTGTCAAGCAAGGTATAGTGTTGGGGATTGTCTTTGTTTTGTTTGTAATAGTACCCTATAATCACATAAGTGCCTCTCACAAATTTGTTTCCCCACACATCTCTGAGAGATTTCTCAGTCAAATACCTTGTCTTAATGCATTTAAGAATATAGAAGTCCACACCTTCATCATTCTGCTCCTCTACATTCACAACATAATTGTCTCCCTCAAGGATGAGCTAACTGAGCATATCCTATCCTCCTTCAAACATAGCATAATCAGCCAAAGCTTCATCTGCTCTGGTATCTCATTTCCCAATTGTGGTTTAAGTGTAATGTGTTCCCATTTTTTAACATATGCCTTGTTGTATCAAGACCTCCACTTCCTTCTGATGCAAGCATTGCAAAAACATGACAGCCGCCTGGTCTTCAATTGCATGACACAAAAATCTGCAAATGCTATGCAAGTATTGAGAGCTGTTAACAGTCACATCCCCACGCTTTTGACCTGTCTACATCGTCGGGCTTTAGTAGCCAAAAAGTCTTGTTTATGTCACGGCTTGCTTTCGTTGATCGAGCATAGGAGCTAGATGCACCACGTGACATTGTTTTTTTCAAAAAATCAACAACATCTGCAGCTTGCCTAAGAATCACACCGCTTGTCTTAAGTTGCTCATGTGTTAGGGCCCTCTTCACCACAGCGCCAGTGCCATCATGTTCCCCCTTTCCATGACCTGATCCAAAAAAGTTCCATGTCATCTCTATCCCTGTCAGATTGTAAAATTTGCCAACAAAGTAGAATGGCCTTGAAGCTTTGAATTGTGAAGTTGCACCATCAGACCACACCTAGTGCTGCTCAAAACACAAACCTTGATCTTTGAGCCACCTATTTTGCATAAGGAAGCAATGTTGGACAAAGAGAGTATCATGCATCTTGTCATCAGAAATGTAAAGGTGAATTTCCTTAATTATGATGTCATCTTTGTCGCTCTTCGACGATAAGAAATGTGAACTAAGATTGTACATTGGTCTGTGTGCCAATGCATTGATTGAATCTCATTCTGCTCTTTGAATGAGTAGTTCTCAGCAGCGAAGTCCACCACAGAGACTATGGTATTTGCTGTAGGAAACACCTTCAAGAACTCTCTATATTGATCAGCCTGCCATCTATCTGTATGTAAAGTTGTTCTTGATGAAGGACCTGGTTCTTTCTTGTAGAAGCTTTGTGAATTCTCCGACAACCAGATGCTTGATGGACAACACCTTTCGTTTCCTTTTTTCACCATTCTTGTTTTGAACCTGAACATCTTCAAAGACTTGAACTTGAACATCTTCAAAGACTTGAACTTGAACATCTTCAAAGACTTGAACCTGAACATCTTCAAAGACTTGAACTGCAACTGTTTTTGTTGTCTCTTGATGCTCACATGGACAAAAGGGAATATTCTTCACACTGCATTTATCACATTTGTCCATAAGACATTCGTACCTGTGAATTGAATCTTGATTCTTTGCACATGCACATGATTCCCATAGTTTTGTTATCCCAGTGCTCTAAAGCCGCACATTTGCCACCAAGCACAACTTTTTTGCAAATGTCACAGGCACATGAACATGACCAGCAGCATTGGAACATAGTTGATTGTATGCATCTTTCAAGAGCAACATTTGTATGTGGTACACATAGCAGCATGTGTTCTGATCTTTTAGCTTTCTTACAAACCATGGTTTGAGCTTCTCAAAAGACATTTGCCCAATCTTCCCTATTAGGTGGGTCTCTCTGAACTTTAGGAAATACTCTGTCTGTAGATAACACATATGCATTAGTTTTCAATGTCCTAAAGTAACTCAAAACTGTAAGCTATATAGCACACTAGCATATGATAATACTATGTGATACGCATTGTATAGGGCATAGCGGTACGGTAGTGCAAAACTCATTATGCTTTTGCTATGCATTATATAGCACATAGCTAACCAAAAACACACATTCTAGTGCAATGCATTACATAGCACACATATGAAGACAACAACACATGTGCAAGTGCTATGGCTTATGTAACACATACTAGTAGACAATAGTAGATGTATTCTTGGCTACTATATAACACACAATAGCAGTCAATGCCACACATGCTAGTGAAAAAGTTGATAATAGCACATATGCTTTTGATTGCTATATAGCATAGAATAGCAAGCAATAGCATAGATGTAAGTGCTATGCAATAACTGGTATACTCCTGGATGCTATATAGAAGACAATAGCAGTCAATACCACACATGCCAGTGCAATGCATTATATAGCACACAATAGTGGATAATAACATACATGCCCTTGGTTGCTACATATTGGTTGCTACATAGCACATAATGGCAAGCAATAGCACAGATGCAACCGCTATGCAATACCTGGTATACACCATAGCACAGACGCATGTGTACTGCAGCAGCAAAGAATAGCACCCCAGAGCACACCATAGTAGATGCATCACCTTGTAAATCTCCTGACTGCTATATAGCACACAATAGCAGTCAATAACACACATGCCAGTGCATAGCATTAGATAGCACATGCTAGTGGACAATACCAAACATGCTTACTGTGCTATATAGCATAGGATAGCACTTAATAGCACATACTAGTATGCTATGCAATAACTAGTATGATTTTCTATGCTATATAGCACCATAATAGCAGACAATAGCAAACATGCTAGTACAATGCGTGTGAATAATCTGCTATAGAATGCTAGTTAGCACACAATAGCAGACAATTACCCCATTCTATTGAAATGGACTATATAGCACACATTAAGGACTATAGCAGACATACAAGCTCTATACATTAGTTAACACAAACAGGCAAAAAAAAAATCAAATAGAAGCCTAGTGCTATATAGCACAAAATAGCACATACGCTTTTGATTGCTATTTTGTATGCAATAGCATAGATGCAACCGAGATGCATTACATAACACATAGTAACAGACAATAGCAATGGAAGTTAAGACTGTGACTCCTTATTACATGCGATTCATCTAGCAAGTGCACTGGATGCTCAATGTATTGCTTGCGTCCAGTACGTCATCGAACGATGTCTTTCTTGTTTGGAGAAACCCTGGTCTGCTCTGTCCAAAACTTTACAACTATCTCCTTCACCTCATCATCTAACTTACCATGCATCGATTGTCTCTTACATAAGTCCAAGGTAGCATGCTTGAAGCGCCAACATCATTATTAACTCTGTGCATAGCAGCATAGAGGTTCCATGGATGAATACCAAGTAGATTGGATACTTCAATAAGACTGATACCTTTGTTTTTGGTGTCATTAAGTTACATTAATCCATTCACAAGCATGGTTAAAGCACTACGTTTCAAGAAAATCTCATCATTAGACTTCGGATTCTTCAACGCCTATAGGGAGATCCTAAATGCAGAGAGAATATCAAGGGAGTGATCATGAACTTTATCTTATGTGCATTGTAAAATGTGTATGTCATTTAGAACTTCTCGGACTACTTCCTTCTGGTCTTCTCTTCCATAAAAACTCAACTCTGAGATAATGTGGTGAACAATGGTCTTAGAAGACCTCCTTTTCCTTGCTTGAATGTCCTCTTCAATAGTAGGTTCCTCCCTATTGCTTGCACCTTCAGCTTGCTTTTGAGAGTAAGGCATCTTTTTCGATACTCCCTCTTTGTAAGATTCCTCCCCAGCCTCTCAGGATGTCCAGTATCTTCCCGTGTAATCAAATACCTCTTCAGAAATATAAAAGATCTTGTTTCTATCTATTCTGGACTTAGAGAGAGAAAATGTTCTAGAGAGAGATTATTCAGATTTTGGATATTTTTGGATGGAAAAATATCTCTTTTTATTAAAAGAAATTCCTCCGAAATAGAAGTTCAAAAAGATTTTCAGAAGGTGCATTGAAAATCAATTATAATCTGTTCAAAAGGCCTTATCTTGGGGGTCCAGATTTTCAAAAAATTTTTAATTAAGGTTCTGGATGAGGGGCCATCAGATTCATCCAAATGTATGGAGGAGATAAATGAAGAAATAAAGAAAATCCCCCTAAAAATGAGTAAATATTCACATAAGATGAAGAGTTGACTAAGGACAAGGATATTAGCTAAAAAAGAAGGAATATTTAGTGAAATGATGCATTTTTGACACCCCAGTGTGGGGGAATTCCCCTCATGAAGGAGGCACCTATTTCACATGTGTGGTTGAGTTTTAAACTCACAAATAATGAGATATTTTCATCTCTCCTCTCTCCTACTTCAACTAGATCCAAAAAGTGAGCTAAACTGACCTAAAAATGGTCAAAAAATTGACCAAATTGATCTGGAAAATTCTAGAATCATTTTGCTTGGTTAGAGGCTCACTTTTTCTATAAATAGAAGCCTCTCCCCTTGTTAAAGCTTAATAGTGTTTTATGCACTATTACTCTGCTCCACCCTAGAGCCAAGAACTATGAATTTCTTAATAATTCATTAGTTTTTGACCTTTCCCTCTTTTTAAGAATTGGTGGCCACTCTTGTTGCAAACAAGAGTGGTCTCTATGATCCAAGTACAATCTTTTCCCTGATCTGATTATGGGACTTACGGGTTTGATCAGATCAGTTGAGTTAGTTTAGGCTTTTGACTACATTAGAGAAAAGTTATCCTGGAGGAATCGCCTGTGCTTTCCAGGCAAGGGAAGTTTTTCCGAGTTCGGTTTTGGAAGAACCAATGGATCAGTATCTTGTCTAGATATCCATGGGTGAGGCCCCGAGTGTGGGACCCGGCCCTGTGCAAGAAGTGCTACTTCCATTGTTAGCACCCCCAAATTCGTTGCGCAATGGGGTCAGGGATCTTACAGCTGGTATCAGAGCAAGGGATCAACCGAGAAGCCAAAAATGTCAAAAATTTATGAAGAACCGTACTGAAATGATCTTAGCCTCACGAAGCTATTGCATGCGTTTGGAATTCATTTGTACCTTACGAACTGGTGCCTCCGAAACTTGTGCTTCCAAAAGTGACTCCCCATCTGGCTCAGAACAACCCTGTAAAGTGATTATGCTCCACCTGTTAAACAAATCTTGGGTGCTAGCAGCGAAAGTAGCACTTCTTACGCAGGGTAGGGTCCCACACTCGGGGCCTTACCCACGGACATTCAGACAAGTGACTAATCCATTGGTTCTTCCAAAACCGAACTCAAAAAACCTCCCTTTCTCGGAAAGCACGGGCGACTCCTCCAGGATAACTTTTCTCTAACGTAGTCAAAAGCCTTAACTAGCTGAACTGATCTGACCAAACCCGTAAGTCCCATAGTTAGATTAAGGGAAAGATTGCACTTGGTTCATAGAGACCAATGCTTTTTTCCTCTCATTGAGAGGCACAGCCGTTGATTCTTTTCCATAGAACAATTTTTATACAGGATTTACTTCATCTATCGTACCAACAAAAATTTAGTCTCATTTTAGGGATCCATCAGTCCAACCTAACCCCATCCAGTCCCATGGGTTAGCCAACTGCCCAACCACTGTAGTGATGGGATCCAATTAGGAATTTGGTTAGGTTTTGTCCCGGGTACCAGCGAAAAGAGTTCCTAGGCCCCCTAGCCGGATATTCATGCAAACTTAAAACTAGTCACACCACTTACACACCCAATATGAAATTGCCTTTTTCATAGATTCAACTGTCTTTAAAACAATCATTTAATGAAATCATAGTCACTCATTATAATCCTCCAAATTTTTTTTGATTGAATTCTAATTTCTAATCCTTCCTTCCTCAGTGTACCTATGGCATCATTGGCACCCAGAACGCTCACCACTTATCCACTCAGGGGTCTTTTTGATGGTTCCTAGCTCATAGTACTCACCAATATTCACATATAAAAATGGAATCTTCGTTGAAGATCAGCAAGATCAACCAACACATCCATATAAAAGAACCATGGACTCATCCGTTAATGACCAGCAAGGTCAATCAACCAGATCTATGCTTGAATTTAAAAAACAACTCTTACTCCTTGTTCCAATATCTTCCATGATACACGTATGGGTATCTTCGGTGACCCAGAGCCCGAGCACCGTATGGTCAGCACTCTCTAGGATCCTTCGCAGGTGACCTAGCACTTCACTCATAGGCCGCTTCCTTGGTCCCTCATCCATCGTACCGGAAGCTCACCATTTTAATCGAACCGAGGCTAGTCAAGACCTCAGTCGACCTTGCTACGCGGGACGCATGGATCTGGTTGATTGACCTTGCTGGTCCTCAAACGGATGAGTCCATGGCTCTTTTATATAGATCCGTTGGTTGATCTTGCTGATCTTCAACAGAGATTCCATTTTGATATGTGAATATATTGTCGGTTACTATGAGCTAGGATCTATTGAAAAGGTCCCTGAGTGGACATGTGGTGAGCGTTCTGGTGCCAATAATGTCATAGGTACACCGATGAAGGAATGATTGGAAATAAGGATTCAACCGAAGATTTTGACGATTATGATCAGTGACACAATGGTTTCATTTAAAAGATTATTTTTAGAAGATGTGATTCTATGAAAAAGGTAATTTCATATTGGGTGTGTAAGTGGTGTGTAAGTGGTGTGACTAGTTTTAAGTTTGCATGAATTTTGGGCTAGGGGGCCTGGGAAATCTTTTCCCTAGTACCCGGGACAAAACCTAACCAAATTCCTAATTGGATCCCATCACTACAGTGGTTGGGTGGTTGGCTAACCCATGGGACTGGATGGGGTTAGGCTGGAGTGATAGATCCCTAAAATGAGACTAAATTTCTGTTGGTACGATAGATGAAGTAAATCCCGGATAAAAATTTTTCTATGGAAAAGAATCAACAGCTGTGCCTCTCAATGAGGAAAAAAGCGTTGGTCTCTATGATCCAAGTGCAATCTTTCCCTTGATCGGACTATGGGACTTACGAGTTTGGTCAGATCAGTTCAGTTAGTTAAGGCTTTTGACTACGTTAGAGAAAAGTTATCCTAGAGGAATCGCCCATGCTTTCCGAGCAAGGGAATTTTTTCTGAGTTCGGTTTTGGAAGAACCGATGGATTAGTCTCTTGTTTGGATATCCGTGGTGGGCAAGGCCCCAAGTGTGGGACCCTGCCCCGCAGCACAAGAAGTGCTACTTCTATTGCTAGCACCCCAAAAATTGTTGCGCAGTGGGGTCAGGGATCTTACAGCTGGTATTAGAGAAATGTGGCTAAAGTGAATCAACCGAGAAGCCAAGAATATCATAAATTTATGAAGTAGTAGTAAAAGGTTGGAATTGTGTGATGAATGAAACTCACACAAATTGATATTCAGAATGAAATTCCTAATTTGATAATTGGGTCTTCAGATGGAAGTACTGCAATTGTATGGAATCCCTGACTTGCTTGAGGCCTAGACATGATGGTATTTACCTTATAATTCCAAGGACAATGACTACCCGTATATATCGAGGGTAAAACTGCAGCTCTTTACTGGCAATATATACGAGTAAATCTAAGATCTTGAAATTATAAGCTAAAATGCTATCCAGATTGATGAATTCGAATGTGGTTGATATGATTTTAAAATTATGGTTGAGAACTGATGAGTTGAATTGGATTGTGATTGAAAAATGATGATTCTTGAATTTTTGGTTGAAAAGCGATAAACTGAGCAAAACCACAATGAGGATGAATGGGACGAGTCCCTGTGTTGATGTTTGTAACTGGAGAGACGATAATGACTTCAGCAAATCACTATGAGATTAGTAGATTTTGCTGACAGATTGCTACTGTTAACTCTTGACCCAGTGGATCAAGTTAAGGGATGACAAATTAAAAATCTATAAAATTGAAATCCTCCCATAGAGAACTGTTCAGATGAAAATTTTGGTCTAATAGACCATTATTGTGTTAAAGATATAAATGATATGTTCTAAATGAATTGTTATATGATATTTTGAGTATCTTTATCCCATGATTCTGTGGGGAGTTGACCTATCTAAAGAACCCCAGAATCAGATGAATCAAAAATTAGATTTGAATCGTAAATAAAGGAAACTTAACAAGATTTTTCATATTGATAGGAACATGGATCGAGGTCATCATGGTAGAAATGATAACCCCCAACTTGATGAGGAAGAGCTCGACCTGGATGTTCGTAAAACACTTCATAGCTCGCAGCCTGGACCTTTCAAGGGTGAAGGGAAAAACTTGGGAGAGGCTGTGGAGAAGTGGATCGAAGATGGAAGAATACTTCGATGTCATCGAGTACAATGAAAAGAGCAAAATGGCTCTTGCAAGGCTAAAGATTGTAGAAATAGCCAAAGTGGCATGGAGAAACCATTGCGAGACAGACCATCTAGATCAGAATACCCAGACATGGAATGATCTCAAAATTTACCTAAGGACAAGGATCTGCTCTCCTGGCGTTTTGGAAACAAAGATGAACGAGTTCTTAGAGATAACCCAGGGGAGCAGAACTATTGAAGTATATCATCAAGCGTTCGCTCTTCTCCTCAAATACTTGCCACCGCTGAATGAAGAACAGCTGATGGCCAGGTTCATTTGGGGACTGAACGAACCTTTGAATATTTTGGTGAAGAACGCCAAGCTAGTTTCCATGGCCGAAGCAGTGTAGACGGCAAAGGATTTCTCCAAGGCCTTTGATGTCAAGGTCCCACCAAAGCCAGCACCATCACCTTTCAAAAGATTATTAGTTTCAGAAGGTGATTCCAACCTTCCACCGCCTAAGAGATATCAGGATCAATCCCATGATAGGGGAAGTTCCAGAATGGAAGAAATGTCATTTTCTCGAAACTCAATCCCCTAGAATTTAACTTCAGAAGTTCCACCCTTGAACAAGGGAGCGAAACGCTATAACTGTCAAGGATTTAGACATCGTAGTATGGATTGCCCAACTCCTTTCGGATCAAGGTTTTCAGGGCAGGGAAATCAAGGATCAAGATTCCAGACTCCAGCTCCTTCCTTCTAGAGTAATTAGGTTTCTATCCGCCAAATTCAGGGAAATTCCAGAGGTAGACCCTCTAACCAACCTACAATTTCAATCCAAAGTAATGCAAGACCTTTGCCTCAGAATAGGGGAAGTCATAGAGAGTTGTTCCCAAATTGGCCGTCCACTTCCAAGGCAGTAACGCTGGAAGTGATTGAAGAAGAAGAAGAAGATGAAAGAGATCATACTCCACTTGCTCTGCAACAGCAGCAGCAAGATGAGGACATCTCACATTTTTTAAGTGGGGTAGGATGTAATATTCCTCCCCCTGTCCCTCAAGATGTCTAATCTCTCCCCTTGTAATCATTCCCCTTGTCAGAATATTAACAGATCTTGTTTCTACCTATTTTGGCTTAGAGAGAGAAAATATTCTAGAGAGAGGTTATTTAATTTTTAGATATTTTTAGATAGAAAAATATCTCTTCTTATTAAAATAAATTTTCCCAAAACAGAAGTTCAAAAAGAAATTCAAAAGGTGCATTAGAAATAAATTATAATCAGTTCAGGCCTTAGCTCTTAAGGATCCAGATTTTTTGAAAATTTTAGATTAAGGTTCTGAGAGGCCAATTAGATTAATCCAAATGTAGGGAGGAGATAAATTGAGGAAATAAAGAAAATTTTTCCAAAAATGAGTAAATACTCACATAGGATGAAGAGTTGACTAAGGACAAGGTTATTAGTTAAAAAAGAAGAGATATTTAGAGGAAATGATGCATTTTTGACACCTCAATGTAGGGGAATTTCCCTCATGAAGGAGGCGCCTATTTCACATGTGTGGTGGAGTTTTAAACTCTCAAATAATGAGATATTTCATCTCTCCTCTCTCTTGTTTCAACTAGAACCAAAAAGTAAGCTAAAGTGACCTAAAAATGGTCAAAAAGTGACCAAACTGATCTGGAAAATTCTAGAATCAGTTTGCTTGGTTAGAGGCTCACTTTTTCCTATAAATAGAAAAGCTTAATAGTGTTTTATGCAATGTTACTCTACTCCTTCTCAGAGCCAAAAACATTGAATTCTTTGATAATTCACTTGTTTTTGACTATTTCCTCTATAAAGAATTGGTAGCCACTCTTGATCCAAGCAAGAGTAGAACCCTCAATTCATCAAGCCAAAGGATAACTCACAAAACTCCATGTAAGTTAGAAATTCTATTTTTTTCTAATTCTATTCTATGGTTTTATGATTTCTTGCTTCTTTTAAATTAAAATTGGATGTTATGCCTTGATGGAAAGGCTTCCCCCTTCTCTTCATTGAATTCAGCCCTTCTTTATCCAAGATGTGTAATCAATTAAATAGAGTTAAACTTTTCATATTGTTCTCTCTTTAAAAAATGAGAATTGATTAGACTAGAGTGCTAATTGCATCTTGAGTTAAATTCTAAGTAGAATTAGAATGCAAAAATTGAAAAATAGTCAGCCATACAAAGGAGGTTATGGAAAAATTTTCTTAAATTTTGTAAAAATAAGTTTTATCTTTATGTTATTCAAAAAGAGTAATCCCCTTCATTTGTGTATTCTAAAAGTGATATTTTCATTCTATGCATAGAAAGATGCATATTAGAAATATTTTTATTATTATAAAAGTGCGAATTTCATTAAAATTAATTTCTATATATAGAAAGGAATGATTGGAAATAAGGATTCAACCGGAGATTTTGACGATTATGATCAGTGACACAATGGTTTCATTAAAAGATTATTTTTAGAAGATGCTAATTCTGTGAAAAAGGTAACTTCATATTGGGTGTGTAAGTGGTGTGACTAGTTTTAAGTTTGCATGAATTTTCGGTTAGGGGGCCTGGGAACTCTTTTCCCTGGTACCCGAGATGTAAGATTCCTCACCCAGCCCCTCAAGATGTCCAATCTCTCCCCCTGTAATCATTTCCCTTGTCAGAATATTAACAGATCTTGTTTCTACCTATTTTGACTTAGAGAGAGAAAATATTCTAGAGAGAAATGCATAGAAAGATGCATATTGGAAATACTTTTATTGTAAAAGTATTATTTTCATTATAATTATTTTCTATGCATAGAAAGATGCATATTGGAAATATTTTTATTGTGTGGGCATACAGGGTTGCAGTAAAATCTGGTACACAATTCTCACCCTTTCATTTAGTTGATGCTTTAGAATGGGAATGCTTATGAAATGAATGTGGATTAAGTAATGTAGATTGATGTGGAAAGAAGAGAGATTCGTTATAGAAATTGTATTTATGACCTGTTTTTAAATGACTATTTTATGTCAAAAATGCTGGGGAAGCATTTCGACCGTCTTGTGAATGAGGTTGTGGAGACCTAGCTGATAAAGTTGCAACAACTGACGAAGAGTCAACGGAGGACGTCTCGCGTAGCAAGGTCAGCTGAGGTCTTGACCAGCCTCAGCTCGATTTAAATGGTGAGCTTCCGGTGTACGGTGGATGAGGGTCCAAGGAAGCGGCCTATGAGTGAAGCGCTAGGTGACCTGCAAAGGATCCTAGAGGGTGCTGACCATACGGTGCTCGGGCTCTAGGTCGCCGACGAAGATACCCACAAGTACGTCAGGAAAGATATTGAATAAGGAGTAAGAGTTGTTTTCTGAATTCAAGCATGGATCTGGTTGATTGACCTTGCTGGTCCTCAACGGATGAGTCCATGGCTCTTTTATATGGATCCATTGGTTGATCTTGCTGATCTTTAATGGAGATTCCATTTTGATATGTGAATATATTGCCGGTTACTATGAGCTAGGAACTATCGAAAAGGCCCCTGAATGGACACGTGGTGAGCGTTCTGGTTGTCAATCATGCCATAGGTACACCGATGAAGGAATGATTGGAAATAAGGATTTAAGCAGAGATGTTGAGGATTATGATCAGTGACACCATGGTTTCATCAAATGATTATTTTTACAGATAGCTGATTCTGTGAAAAAGGCAATTTTATATTGGGTGTGTAAGTGGTGTGACGAGTTCTAGGTTTGCATGAATATCTGGCTAGGGGGTCTGGGAACTCTTTTCCCTGATACCCGGGACAAAACCTAACCAAATTCCTAATTGGATCCCATCACTACAGTGGTTGGGCAGTTGGCTAATCCATGGGACTGGATGGGGTTAGGCTGGACTGATGGATCCCTAAATTGAGACTCAATTCTGTTATGGTACGATAGATGAAGTAAATCTCGGACAAAAATTATGCTATGGAAAAGAATCAACGGTTGTGCCTCTCAATGAGGAAAAAAGCATTGGTCTCTATGATCCAAGTGCAATCTTTTTTCTAATCTGACTATGGGACTTACAGGTTCGTTCAGATCAGTTCAGTTAGTTAAGGCTTTTGACTACGTTAGAGAAAAGTTATCATGGAGGAATCTTCCGTGCTTTTGAGGTAAGGGAAGTTTTTCCAGGTTCGGCTTTGGAAGAACCGATGGATTTTTCGCTTGTCCAAATATCCGTGGGACGAGGCCCCGAGTGTGGACCTTGCCCCATGCAAGAAGTGCTACTTCCGCTGCTAGCACCCCTGAATTTGTTGCGCGGTGGGGACACGGATCTTACAGCTGGTATCAAAGGGATTTGGCTAAAGTGGATCAATCGAGAAGCCAAGAATGTCATAAATTTATGAAGTAGTAGTAAAAGGTTGGAATTGTGTGATGAATCAAACTTACACAAATTGATATTCAGAATGAAATTCCTAATTTGATAATTGGGTCTTCAGATGGAAGTATTGCAATTGTATGGAATCCCTGACTTGCTTGAGGCCTAGACATGATGGTATTTACCTTATAATCCCAAGGACCCGTATATACCGAGGGTATAACTGTAGCTCTTTACTGGCAGTATATATGAGTAAATCTAAGATCTTGAAATTATAAGCTAAAATGCTATCCAGATGATGAATTCGAATGTGATTGATATGATTTTAAAATTCTGGTTGAGAACTGATGAGTTGAATTGGATTCTGATTGAAAAATAATGATTCCTAAATTTTTGCAAAGGAGGTTATTGCAAAATTTTCTTAAATTTTGTAGAAATAAGTTTTATCTTTATGTTATTCAAAAAGAGTAACCCCCTTCGTTTGTGTATTCTAAAAGTGTTATTTTCATTCTATGCATAGAAAGATGCATATTAGAAATGTTTTATTGTAAAAGCATTATTTTCATTAGAATTAATTTCTATGCATAGAAAGATGCATATTGGAAATATTTTTATTGTAAAAGCATTGTTTTCATTAGAATTAATTTCTATGCATAGAAAGATGCATATTGGAAATATTTTTATTGTAAAAGCATTATTAGAATTAATTTCTATGCATAGAAAGATGCATATTGGAAATATTTTTATTGTAAAAGCGTTATTTTCATTAGAATTAATTTCTATGCATAGAAAGATGCATAAAGGAATTTATTTTTATTTCAAAAGAGTTATTCTCATATATTGATTTTGATTTTATACATAGAAAGATGCATAAAGGAATTTATTTTTATTTCAAAAGAGTTATTCTCATTGATTTTGATTTTATGCATAGAAAGATGCATAAAGGAATTTATTTTTATTTCAAAAGAGTTATTCTCATTGATTTTTATTTTATGCATAGAAAGATCCATAAAGGAATTTATTTTTATTTCAAAAGAGTTATTCTCATTGATTTTTATTTTATGCATAGAAAGATGCATAAAGGAATTTATTTTTATTTCAAAAGAGTTATTCTAATTAAATTTTATTTTATGCATAGAAAGATGCATAAAAGAATTTATTTTTATTTTGAAAGTGTTATTTTTCTTAAAATTGAATTTATGCATAAATAGATGTATAAAAGGATTTTTATAAAAGTGTTATTCCCTCAAAAGTTGATTTTTATAAAAGAATGAATGGATGGATAGGTGTGATGTGAATCAGGTAAATGTGAATGAATGGATGGATAGATGTGATGCGAATCAGATAAATGTGAATGAATGGATGGATAGATGTGATATGAGTAGAAGTGATAAGATGTCATGTGAATCAGGATGTAAATGAAGGATATAGGATGGATGTGGATGTATGTGAAAGGATGGATATGGATGTATGTGAAGATGGAAAGTGGATGTATTTGAAAGAATGGATGTGGATGTATGTATGTGAAAGGATGGATGTAGATGTAGGTGAAAGGATAGATGTGGATGTGTATGAGATAAGTATGGATATGGATGTATGTGGAAGAATATATGTGGATGTGAATGTGATGAATATGAACGAGAATAGAGGCGATGAGATGTGATGTAAATTGGATAGATATGAACTATAAGGGATGTGAATGAATGTGATGGCATGTGAGTCAGGATGTGAATGAATAATAAGGGATGTGAATGAATGATAAGGGATGTGAATGAATGTGATGGCATGTGAATCGGGATGAGAATGAATGGTATGGGATGTGAATGGATGTGATGTCATGTGAGTCAGGATGATAGATGTGAATGAATGTGATGTGGTCTGAATGAGATGCGTTGTGAATGAATGTGATGTGGTCTAAATGAGATGTATTGTTAATAAATGTGATGTGATCTGAATAAGATGTGATGCAAGTGAATGTGATGTGGTCTGAATGAGATGAGGCATGAGTGAATGTGATGTGGTCTGAATGAGATGTGATGTGAGTGAATGTGATGTGGTCTGAATGGATGAGATGTGAATGAATGTGATGTGATGAGATGTGGATATGAGTAAATGGGAGTGGATGAGATCTGATGAGGTTAATGGAGGAAAGAAGTGTTGAGATGGAAAATGAAGTGATTGGATGAGAATGGGAATGCTTATGAAATGAATGTGGATTAAGTAATGCAGATTGATGTGGAAAGAAGAGAGATTCGTTATAGAAATTGTATTTATGACCTGTTTTTAAATGACTATTTTATGTCAAAAATGCTGGGGAAGCATTTTGACCGTCTTGTGAATGAGGTTGTGGAGATCTAGCTGATAAAGTTGCAACAACTGACGAAGAGTCAACGGAGGACGTCTCGCGTAGCAAGGTCAGCTGAGGTCTTGACCAGCCTCGGCTTGATTTAAATGGTGAGTTTCCGGTACAGTGGATGAGGGACCAAGGAAGCAGCCTATGAGTGAAGCGCTAGGTGACCTACAAAGGATCCTAGAGGGTAATGACCAAACGGTGCTCGGGCTACTCTGGGTCACCGCCGAAGATACCCACAAGTACGTCAGGGAAGATATTGAATAAGGAGAGTGAGTTGTTTTCTGAATTCCATCATGGATCTGGTTGATTAACCTTACTGGTCCTCAACAGATGAGTCCATGATGGCTCTTTTATATGGATCCGTTGGTTGATCCTATTGATCTTCAACGAAGATTCCATTTTGAGATGTTAATATATTGTCAGTTACTATGAGCTAGGAACTATCGAAAAGGCCCCTGAATGGAAAGGTGGTGAGCGTTCTAGTTGCCAATGATGCCATAGGTACATCGATGAAGGAATGATTGGAAATAAGGATTTAACCAAAGATTTTGAGGATTATGATCAGTGACACCATGGTTTCATTAAATGATTGTTTTTAAAGATAGCTGATTCTGTGAAAAAGATAGCTGATTCTGTGAAAAAGGCAATTTCATATTGGGGGTGTGTAAGTGGTGTGACTAGTTTAAGTTTGCATGAATATCCGGCTAGGGGGTCCCCGGGATAAAACCTAACCAAATTCCTAATTGGATCCCATCACTACAGTGGTTGGGCGGTTGGCTAATCCATGGGACTAGATGGGGTTAGGCTGGACTGATGGATCCGTAAATTGAGACTCGATTCTGTTATGGTATGATAGATGAAGTAAATCCCAGACAAAAATTATTCTATGGAAAAGAACCAACGGCTGTGCCTCTCAAACAATGAGGAAAAAAGCGTTGGTCTCTATGATCCAAGTGCAATCTTTTTCGTGATCTGACTATGGGACTTATGGGTTCGTTCAGATCAATTCAGTTAGTTAAGGCTTTTGACTACGTTAGAGAAAAGTTATCTTGGAGGAATCGCCCGTGCTTTTCAGGAAAGGGAAGTTTTTTTGGGTTTAGTTTTGGAAGGACTGATGGATTAGTCTCTTGTCCGGATATTCATGGGCGAGGCCCTGAGTGTGGGACCCTGCCCCACGCAAGAAGTGCTACTTCCGCATACTAGCACCCCTGAATTCGTTGCGCGGTGGGGACAAGGATCTCACACGGGACAAACCCTAACCAAATTCCTAATTGGATCCCATCACCACAATGGTTGGGTGGTTGGCTAACCCATGAGGCTGGACTGATGGATCCCTAAAATGAGACTAAATTTCTGTTGGTACGATAGATGAAGTAAATCCCGGATAAAAATTGTTCTATGGAAAAGAATGAACGGCTGTGCCTCTCAATGAGAAAAAAAGCGTTGGTGATCCAAGTTCAATCTTTCCCTTGATCTGACTATGGAACTTATGGGTTCGGTCAGATCAGTTCAGTTAGTTAAGACTTTTGACTACGTCAGAGAAAAGTTATCCTGGAGGAATCGCCTGTGCTTTTCGCGCAAGTGAAGTTTTTCCGAGTTCGATTTTGGAAGAACCTATGGATTAGTCTCTTGTCTAGATATCCTTGGGCGAGGCCCCAAGTGTGGGACCCTGCCCCGCATAAGAAGTACTACTTCTGCTGCTAGCACCCAAGAATTTGTTGTGCAGTGGGGTCAGGGATCTTACAGGACAGTTGTAGCAAGCTCCATTTAACAAGTCTCAATTGATGATTGTGGGCCTTCCATAGAGAGAGAGAGAGAGAGAGAGAGAGAGAGAGAGATGGAAGCGTGTGGGCCTTCCATAGAGAGAGAGAGAGAGAGAGAGAGAGAGATGGAAGCCTGTGCAGAGCTCTGTGCATGCTCAAGGTAGTGACACAGAGAGAGATGGAGTTCTGTGCAGAGCAAGAGAAAGAGAGAGAGAGAGAGAGAGAGAGAGAGAGAGAGAGATAGAATCCTGTGCAGAGCTCTGTGCATGCTCAAGGTAGTGAGAAAGAGAGAGATGGAGTTCTGTGCATAGAGAGAGAGAGAGAGCGAGAGAGAGAGAGTATCTCACTACCACTACTCTCAGAGGAGTGGAGTCGTGAAGACGTTTCAGTTGGCTCTAGTTTTTTTAGTTGGCTCACTTTTTTTAAAAATGTTTCTTTAAAGTCTTTTTTTAGAGGAGTGGAGTCGTGAAGATGTTTCAGTTGGCTCCACTTTTTTCAGTTGGCTTCACTTTTTTAAAAATGTTTCTTTAAAGTCTTTTTTTAAGATTGAGGCACCCTTTAAATTACCATTATGAAGTGCCAAATAGCTCTATACCAGGGTGTCCATGGACACCAGCTATTGAGCCACCTATTCATGCTTTCACCCTAAGGCATGCATTAAGCTCTATGTATAAAGATTTATACATAAGCTTAGGCATACATAAAGCTTTATGCATAATCTTAAAGCATACTCTAACCTCTATGCATAAGGCTTTTTTCATAAGGCTTTCTGCATAAGCTCTATGCATAAGCTTTAAGCATGCATTAAGCTTTATGCATAATATCTGTGCATGTTTAAGCTTCATTCATTAAGCATGCATTAAGTATGCATTAAGTTGTATGCATAAAGCTTTATGCATAGAGCTCTAGGTATAAGGCTTTATGCGAAAGCTTTAAACTCTATGCATAAATCTTTATGCATAAGCTCTATACATAAGCTTTAAGCATGCATTAAGCTTTATGCATAAGCTCTATGTATGCTTTATGCACTAAGCTAAACCTAAACCTGACACCCAAGGGTGCAATAAACATAGATCTTGCATTAACGATTACAAGAAAAAAGAGGTCTTACCTTTTTATGTTAAGCTAAAGGAAAGGATTAGTGCAAGACCTGTAAAATATATAATTAAAAAAAGTGATTCGTAACACATTTAATGAACTCTACCTACCAAAAATAAGAGACATAGAAAATACCAACACACATTAAGCATGCTTACAAAAAGGAGAAGGAGAAGAAGCTAAAAGAAGTTTAGTATCCTAAACTTTAACCCTAATCTTATTATGTACTCTATTAATCATTAGGGTTAAGCATAAGAGAAGAATGTTTTCATTAGGTCATACCATAACAATGTAGTGATAAATAAGGAGAAGGAGAAAGAGAAAGAGGAAGAGGAAGAGAAATCAGAAGGAAGTATAAATGCATAGGATAGAGGTAGATTGATGGAGTAGATGTAGCCAGTGTAGTCCTTCAATTAAAGGAGTGGAGGGAATATTTTGGGGGAGAAAAGGACTGTGTTGGTGCCACCATGGGTTCAAAATTTTATTTTCCCAGCGCCTCTATAAAAGATGCCGAACGTCACTTTAGCATCGCGCTTAGTGGCACTTATAGTGATGCTAGGAAAATTGCAGAGAGCAAACCATTCCATATACCATTAACACCACTACATTTAGTGCATGTTTTCATATTCAATTTTTCATTTGCACATTTTTTTCCCCTATATAGATGTCTTCTACTAGTTTAGATAGTGATGGGTCACCATTGAAAAGATGCAGGGGGGAAGAGAGCTTGAGCTCTAGCAAGCACATACACACACTCACAAAACCCTAATAGAGAACACACAAGGTGAGAGGCTGAAATCTTCTTCTTCTCTACTCAACACTCAACACACCATATACAAGATAAGAGTACACAATAATATGAAAGGTACTCAACCAATACATACACGGGTTCTCTATAATGTGAACCCGACTAAATGAGCTGGCGCTATAACTATGCCAGTCTCTAGAATGGCTCACACAGCCTGTC
This sequence comes from Cibotium barometz, assembly GCF_041138505.1. Lineage (NCBI taxonomy): Eukaryota > Viridiplantae > Streptophyta > Polypodiopsida > Cyatheales > Cibotiaceae > Cibotium > Cibotium barometz. The sequence continues at coordinate 28,609,983 of NC_141047.1, read as the reverse complement.
ATCCCACTGGCCGCATATCACCCAAGATCTCACCAACCATGCTAGTGGTGTAAGTGTGGGGCCTATCCCCCAGGCGGGTCATCAGTGGCCACCGCCTCACTAGACGAGCTCGATATCTCAACACTCCCCCTCGAGCTCAACTCCATCTCATGTACACCAAGCGAAGCCCTGAATCTGCGGAGCTTCTCTGTACCTAATGCTTTGGTGAAGATGTCAGCTACCTGATCCTCTGTGCTGACATAAACAAGGTCAAGGTCTCCTACCAAGACCTTCTCTCTGACGAAGTGGTAGTGGACCTCTATGTGCTTCATACGAGCATGAAAGACTGGGTTCCTGGCCAACTGTATACTGCTAATGTTGTCACAGAAAAGGACAACTTGTCTATCCACTGATAGACCCAAATCTGCAAGTAGCTTTCTCAACCAAGCTACCTCACATGCTGCCATAGCAGCTCCTCTGTACTCGGCCTTTGTAGTCGATAGAGCAACCGTAGGCTGCTTCTTGCTGCTCCAAGTCACAGCAGCACTCCCCAAAGAAAACATGAATCCACTGGTAGATCTTCTATCTGAGATACTACCAGCCCAATCAGCATCTGTGTACCCATGTACACATATCTCTGTCCCAGTCTCATAGAATAGTCCACAATGCAAAGTAGACTTCACATACCTCAGTATGCGTCTCACTGCATCCAAATGTGATTTCCGTGGAACCTGCATAAACTGACTCACCAACCCAACAGCATAGCTCAAATCTGGTCTGGTGATCGTCATGTAGATCAAACTTCCTACTATGCGTCTGTACATAGTAGGATCCTCCAAGATCTCTCCTTTCCATTCTGATCCAATGGCACAGAAATAGGCTTACAGCCTGTCATACCATACTTGGACAACATGTCCAAGCCATACTGTCTCTGCAGCAGTAATCCAATACCATGTGGTGACCTAATCACCTCAATGCCCAAGAAATATCTGAGCTCCCCTAGATCCTTCATCTCGAACTTCTGTCTAAGCAGGATCTTTACATCAAAGATCTCTACATCATGGTCCCCCGTAATGATCAAGTCATCTACATAGATGACAACAAGCACAACTCCTCTATCACCATGTCTCACATACAACGAGAAATCTGCATTGGCTACATGAAAGCCAATAGTGACAAGATATTCAGAAATCTTGTCAAACCATGCTCTTGGCGCTTGCTTTAAGCCATACAAGGCTTTCTTCAACCTGCAAACATGCTCGAGGTGACCCTCATCCTCATAACCAGGTGGCTGTAACATATACACCTCTTCTTGCAAATCCCCATGCAAGAATGCATTCTTTACATCCATCTGATGTAAAGACCATTGCTTTGATGCAGCCACTGCTATCACAACTCTCACCGTTGCCATCTTGGCAACTGGGCTGAAAGTTTCCTCATAATCAATCCCATATGTCTGCGCATATCCTTTGGCTACCAATCTAGCCTTGTACCTGTTTATGCTTCCATCACTGTTATGTTTAAATTTGTACACCCACTTGCATCCAATGGCTTTCTTGCCTTCTGGCAATTGCACTAAATCCCAAGTTTCATTTCCATATAGTGCATCCATCTCCTCATCCATAGCTTTCTCCCAACACACATTTCCAACAGCCTCATCAATGCATGTGGGCTTAACAACCTGCACAACCTTTGCCATATATGCATGTGATGTGCCACATAACCATCATAGGTAAATCTCTGCACAGGATTTCTCACTCTCCCAGATCTTCACAGCTTCTCATTCATGGCTTCCATAGCCTTCTTTACACCAGGTGTTCTCATAGCTGGGATCCCAAGCTCCTCATCAAGGCTCATATCTGAGCCACTAGACTCTCCATCAACATGAGAATGCCCTGCAGAAATGTCAGGCATACCAAGGGGCTCAACCACTTTCTCTTTTTCTTTACGTGATGTAGTAATCACATTTGCAGGACTGGTATTATGATGCAGCCTGCCACTCCATGGTCTATCAATAGACCCACTAGATGAGGACTCTCCTGGTCCACTCAAAGACTGTGATTGCTGACCTGCATTCTGTGCAACCACACTTCCACTCACATCAGTCCCAACAGCTTCTTTTTCACCAGCATACCAGCTGCTCATCTCATCAAAGACAACATCCCTTACTTACCCTCAACTCACGTGTAGTAGGGGTTATAACACCTGTATCCCTTTTGCTCAAGGGAGTATCCAATAAACACACATTTTTCAGCTTTTGGATCCATCTTTGTTCTCAGCTCATCTGGCACATGCACATATGCAATGCATCCAAAAACTTTCAGATGAGACAAATCTGGTTTTCTGCCAGTAAACCTCTCGTCTGGAGTTACATCATGTATGGCTGCAGTTGGAATCCTGTTCATGATGTATACTGCTGTAGAAACAGCCTCAGCCCAATAGCAATGCGGCATATTCTTCTCTTCCATCAATGCTCGCGCAATCTCAGCAATGTGCCTGTTTTTCCGCTCAGCAACTCCATTTTGCTGCGGAGTGTATCTGCATGTATACTATCTCCGAATACCATTCTTCTTCAAATATTCAGAGAACTCATTGGAGAAGTACTCTCCCCCCTTAGGCACTTTACATATTTCCCTGTTTGCTTTTCAACCAAAACTCTGAAATTCTGAAAGTGAGTGAACACCTCACTCTTCTCCTTCATGAAATATACCCACACTTTTCTTGTGTGGTCATCAATGAAAGTCACATAATACCTGTAGCCTCCCATAGATATGGTCTTCGTAGGAGCCCATACATCTGAATGCACAACATCTAGTGCATTTCTGCTCACATATCTGTTACGTGGAAACACATGCTTTGTTTGCTTCCCAAATTGGCATGCTTCACATATTTTCTGCATACCTTCCACTTTAAATTTTGGCAGCCCTGTCACAATTCCTTTTGTCTGCATAGACTTTAATCTCTGCGCATTTACATGTCCAATTCTTTTATGCCATATGTGTGTGTCTGCAACAACTCCTGAACCATTTGCAAACATCGCAGCACTCATTTCAGGCATGTCTACATTCAACGTAAACATTCTGCCCACTCTGTTGCCTTTTGCAACCAACCTGCACTTGTCTTTGAAATCTTCAACATAACACCCATCAGGGTTAAACCGAACCTGCAAACCCTGCTCAATCATCTGGCCAATTGAAACCAGATTCTTTGTTATGTTCGGTACATAAAGTACATCTGCAAGGTACTTCACTCAAAGCCATCCTGCATAGACAATGGGACATCTCCAACGTGGGCAATTGGATGAGCAGTGTCATCCCCTGTTTCCACAAAACCTAGTCTTTCCAGGTTTTTCATCTCCTTGAACCACTCCCCATGACTCGTCATGTGGTTTGAAGCGCCTGAATCCACATACCATACATTATCTTTTTGTGCTGCATCAACATTTTCAGACATGGCATTCACAACATGCTGCATAAAAAACAACCTTTCATTATCCTCATTATTTCTGCTTGAGGATGCATAGTTGTTTTGCTGCACTTTTCCATTTTGCATGTCAGCTTGCTTCTTATAACATTCTGACTGCACATGTCCAGGCTTACCACAATAATAGCATTCACGTGCATCATTATACTGCCTTTGCCAATTTCCACGGCCTCTTTGACTCCCCCTGCCTCTGAATTTGCCTCTTCCACCTGCGTGTTGTTGTTGTTGTTGTTGATTCTGGGACTGTTGTTGCTGCTGCTCTGCTGCTGCTGCTGCTGCTGGCCATAATTCTGATTACCTGTTCGGCCACCTCCTTGACCGCGTTCATGGCCTCCTCTACCTTGTCCTCTTCCTAAACTCGTGTAAAAGGCCTGTTGCTCTGAACTGTTTTTGCTTTGTGAAGACTGTTGGTCTTCACCCAGGTTCTTCTCTTCGATAATCAGCATAGACACCAAATCTGTAAAGTTGGGAATGTTTTCCCGAGTCTGAATGGACGTCTTGAACGCCTTGTATTGTGGCCCGAGACCACGTAGACAGACTTCCACCTTGTCATCATCATCTACTGACACACCAATAGATGCAAGGGATTCCACAATACCCTTTATCTTCAGCGCATAGTCATTCACAGACATGCTCTTTTTCTCCACAGTATGAAGTTCATTCTTCAACTGTATCTTACGTGCCTTGGTATTTGTTTCATAGAGCTTTACCAAGGTGTCCCACGCCTCCTTGGGAGACTTGGCATCCTGAATGTGCCCAATCATGGTGTCCTGTATACTAATGGATAGCCAATACATAACCTTCCTTGCTCCTTGGTTCCAGTCTTTAAACTCTTTCACATCTGCAGCAGACGGATTTATATCCAATATCTCCGGTGCCTCTTCATGCTCACCTTCTATGTAGTCCCAATAGCCTTTTCCCATCAGGAAATTCGTTAACCTGAACCTCCAAGCATGGAAGTTATTCTTATCCAGCTTCTCAGCCACAATCTGTGTTATGCCATCATTAGACATCTTGCCAAACACACAATTCTACCAGAAACTGCACTCTGGTTTTTCCTGCACAACTACTGTATTTTCTGCACAGCGGTACTGCAGTCCACTCAAATGTCACAACCAGTGACCTCAATGCACATACATACACCCAATGGCAACTGTAGACCTCTTTGCAGCACCCATAGTGTCTGCACAGTCAATCTGTCTTCCTGCAGTACTTAAAACAGAGTTCTGCAGAGAATCGATGACTTACCAGCAGTGCTCGAAATCGCCTGCTTTCTGAAAAACGGAGGTCCAGACACGCCCGAAACGCGTTTTCGGCCCAAAAATCGTAGTCCGAAGGACTGTATAGTTGCCCTATAGCTTTACTCCCATGAAGAAAGCTCCTCAATCAGAGACCGTTTGCCGGTGCCTCCCGTAGAGCTCCCGACAAGGGTGTAGTCACCAACACAATAGGGAAGAGTAGTTGAAGCTCTTACCCTCATACCGCTTCCTGTGGTTCTCTTGCTTTAGCACGAACCAGGCTCTGATACCATGAAAAGATGCAGGGGGGAAGAGAGCTTGAGCTCTAGCAAGCACATACACACACTCACAAAACCCTAATAGAGAACACACCGGTGAGAGGTTGAAATCTTCTTCTTCTCTACTCAACACGCAACACACCATATACAAGATAAGAGTACACAATAATATGAAAGGTACTCAACCAATACATACACGGGTTCTCTATAATGTGAACCCGACTAAATGAGCTAGCGTTATAACTATGCCAGTCTCTAGAATGGCTGTCACACAGCCTGTCATCCCACTGGCCGCATATCACCCAAGATCTCACCAACCATGCCAGTGGTGTAAGTGTGGGGCCTATCCCCCAGGCAGGTCATCAGCGGCCACCGCCTCACTAGACGAGCTCGATATCTCAACAACCATCCGTTGGGAAGTCCAAAGTAGTTACAAAGATTCATCCCTTGTTCATGTGCAAGATGAAAGAATGTTTGTATGCATGAATGTTGAGTCACATTAGATCATATTAGAAAATGGGGATCTTTTAAACTAATGTCATCCACAACAAGATTCCTCAAGCCAATTCCTCGGTTAGTATATAGACTCACGAGATGATATGTATACTCATGGTTTGACATATGTAATGTTGATTATCATTTTTAAATACTGTTCATTAGGATGAGGAGGGCATGGACACTCATGCATAAGTACTACATAATATGTAATGTTGATTATCATTTTTAAATACTATTTATTAGGATGAGGAGGGCATGGACACTCATGCATAAGTACTACATAATATGCCTCATGCATAAGTACTACATAATAAGTACTACATAATATGCCTCATTATTCTATCATTAGGGGGGAAACTTGAGGAAGGAGTACATGTGTCGTAAGGAGCACTTAGAAAGTTGAGCATGTTCAATACATTTGAAAGAGCCAGTATTGCCTCCACATGAGATGGAGGAATGATATGTCATAGAGGAGATGATCACTCACTTTTTTCAAAGTGAGCATGAGGAAGAGGCACCTAACTTTCAAACTTCTGACAGAGAGGACGTGTTACACAAGCTAATATATCATTATATAAGGTTGCAAGTAGTCAACTTTGTGTGGGCATGCTTGGAAATCCTAAACTTGAAAAAAACATATGGATGGAGTAATAATAGTGTAAATAGCCTCCAAGCTTAGTATGGATTAAACTCGAATTCATGCATGCCATAATGATTGTATAATATTTAGAGGTGCTTTTGCCAATGTCATGCAATGGATTGTTACAGGAAGGATTCACAAGATGAAAACATTCCACAAAAGGTATTAAGGCACTTTCCTATTATACCTCACATTCAACATGTTTTTAAATGTCAATCCATTTCTGAGTTAATGACATGGCATGTGAACTATCATTCAACCAATGGCATGATGAGGACTCCTACTGACTCACCTACTTGGGATCACTTTGAGTATGAATGGCCAAAGTTCAAAGATGAGCCCCGTAATTTATGATGGATTAGGTTTGGATGGGGTGAACCCATTTGGATTGAGGTCTACATCATAGTCCACATGGCCCATTGTTGTTGTGAGTTACAGTATTTCTCGATGGATGTCCATCAAAGGGTCATGTGATTGTTAGAATTAATCCAAACATAAAGCCAAGATTAAAGCCCAAGGTTCAAAGGTTATTACCCATGTAACTACAACATTGTAAAAGGCACAAGAATCTAGCCAAAGAGGTGAAAAGAAGGCACCTCCACTGTAGAGAATCAAGGAGAAAAATGAGGGCAGTGCCCACCTACATTCACTCCACCTCTCCTACAATCACTCCACCTCTCCACATTCCTCTCCATCTCTCCTAAAATCAAGCCACCTCTCCACATTCCTCTCCATCTCTCCTAAAATCAAGCCACCTCTCCTATATTCAAGGATGTACTCTTGGCCTATAAAAAGGCACCTTTGGGAATGAGAAATCGGTTCATGTGTTTTGGTTCATGTGTTTTGATTCATACCCTCTTCATGCTTGTGTGATTAGCTTAATCTCATCTTAATCATATTCTTAATCATCCACTAGTAATGGCATACATATGCTTTGATCCACTATAAACACATCATTATTTCCATTTTCTTTCATTGTATCAGAGCTCTAGATCCATGCCCATCATCAAGTGTTTTATTCACCTCATTAGCCTATAATCATAATTATAAGCACTAATCTTCTCTCTTCTCCACATAGCCAAGCTGCACCCCTAGCTGAACAAAGCATCCATGCTCCTAAACCCCTTCACCATTCATCAAACCCTTTGAGGGGACTCATCATCAAGTCAAGGTGATCTCCATCACCAGCTCATGGCGCCTACATCGCGCGTAGGCCGACGTATTATGTGTTTCCCCAAATCCATTCAGAATCTCTTCAAATGGTAAAAACACACTACTCCAACCAATCGAAGCTCAAGAGAACATTCCCAGGGGTTTTCCAATGCTGCAAACACGCCTCTGTGGTCAGAATCACGTAAAATTATCGCCAAGCAACAACCAGTTTAAACTCTATGGTACTCACAAAAAGTAGTTTTGGTAATCTTAAGATTAAGCACTAATTATTATTACTAATCTTGAGTTTATGGTGCTTATAAAAAATCCTCAGGCATCACTGAGATTTTGGTGCACAAAGTTACATCATTTTCAGGTGCTCATTTTTTAGTGTTTTAGGGTTTTGAACTTCATTGTACTTGCCTGATCTCATTAAGGGGAGATTTAAGGAGTAATAAGATCATGCTTTAGTATGATGTACCAACCCATTGCATATCATAATCATCATGTATATCACTACATGCCTACACTTCATGCAAGTGAGCTAGACACTGCCATTGCTTTCATGCAATCGATAAGACCTCTCACATCTCTCATTGCACTCTTCATTGATGAAAATGTACTTCATGCATCATGGTCATTGAGGCAACCATTGGCCTTCAAGTTCCATCTTGGAAACAATGGATTTGGGCTCTCAATAGCCTTCATGTTTGTCATGGAAATATTGATCATGCTTGTGCAAATGATACAAGCACACTTTACCATGAACCCATTTGAGAACTTCATCAAACAAAGAGGAGAACAAGCAAAGGAGAGGAGCCATCGACAAGCTCTTCAAAGCTACATCAAGAACAAAGAAGAAGATGAGCCACCTTATCAAGAAGAAGCTGCTCCAAAGGAACATCATTCAAGAAGAAACCAACCTTGCTCAAGTGTGTGAAGATGTAGATGACTCTTATGCCTTTTAAAGCATTATCTAAGTCATATTTGGCTATGCCTTATGTTTGTGGGAACACTAGTTGTTGAGTAAGCATTGTTGTGTTGTTAGCTTAACTCTTTATTGTTAATCCATACCTTGAAGTTTGTAAGAGAAGAGTACACACAACCTATGTTGTGCTTATCAATATATCAAGGAGGATTTGTTGTTAGGCAAAGAACTTAGTCATCATAAGTCATTGTGTTCATGTTTTGGCTTATAGGGGAGTGTTGAAAATAATCCAAACATAAAGCCCAAGGTTCAAAGGTTATTACCCATGTAACTTCAGCATTGTAAAAGGCACAAGAATCTAGCCAAAGAAGTGAAAACAATGTGCCCTCCTCTGTAGAGAATCAAGGAGAAAAATGAGGGCAATGCCCACCTACATTCACTCCACCTCTCCTACAATCACTCCACCTCTCCACATTCCTCTCCATCTCTCCTAAAATCAGGCCACCTCTCCTATATTCAAGGATGTACTCTTGGCCTATAAAAAGGCACCTTTGGGAATGAGAAATCAGTTCATGTGTTTTGATTCATACCCTCTTCATGCTTGTGTGATTAGCTTAATCTCATCTTAATCATATTCTTAATCATCCACTAGTAATGGTATATATATGCTTTGATCCACCATAAATACATCATTATTTCCATTTCCTTTCATGATGCTTGTGCTTCTTAGGCCCAGAAAGCACAAGATAAAGAATATGAATGTATACCTTAATCCCTTGATTAATGAGCTCGAGAAATTATGGAGAGGAATAAGGGTGCATGATTGCTGACTACATCTAACTACCAGGCTCTGCGTCTGAATGTTATCCTGTCAACGAGACCAATATGATCCATCTGAGGTAGATTCTCTCTCTTCTAATTGTGATGAGAGATGAAGATTGGGAAGCCATGTGGCATTCACCTCATACAATGCCATTGGAGGAAAGATGGATAGTGGGACGGGCATAAAAAGGTACTCAATCTTCTATTGTCTACCATATTGGATATAGTTAAAAAGGTACTCAATCTTCTATTGTCTACCATAAAAAGGTACTCAATCTTCTATTGTCTACTATATTGGATATAGTTAAAAAATAAATCATCGTTTGGATCCAATGCATATTTTTAAGAATGTGGCATCAATGATTTGGGACTGTGAGATCCTTGCCCTCTCTGCGCATCAAACTCTGGAGTGCTGGCAGCGGAAGTAGTAACCTCACGTGCAGGGTAGAGCTTCCCACTCAGGGCCTCGCCCACAAATGTCCGGACAAGAGACTAATCCCGTGGTTCTTCCAAGACCAAACCTAGAAAAACTTCCCTCGCACAGAAAGCATAGGCGATTCCTCCAGGAAGATCTTCTAACGTAGTCAAGAGCCTTAACTATCCTTTGTAATATGACTGAACGTGCAGGTCACATGGTCGAATCAAGGGAGGAACTTGCACTTGGTTCATAGAGACCAATGCTTTATTCCCCATCAAAAGAGGCTGCAGCCGTTGATTCTTTTCCATAGTACAAGAATTATCCTATGACTTACTTCAACTATCGTAACTTGAACAGAATTGAATTTTACTATAGGAATCCATTGATCCACTCTAACCCCATCCAATCCCATGGGTTAGTAGCCAACCGCCCAACCACTATATTGATAGGATCCATTATAAAAATTTGGTTATATTTTGTCCTAGGTACCAAGGAAAAGAGTTCCCAGGACCCCTAGCTGGTACTCATGCAAAAATTAAATAGACACACCACTTACGCACCCGATATGAAATTACATTTTCTTAGATTCAACTATTTTCAAAACAGCATAGTAATAAAACCATAGTGTTTCCATCATAATCCTCAGTATTCCATTTCTAGGGTCCAATTCCAACTTTTCCACTTTCCAATCATAAAATCCAATTTTCAGTCATCATTCCTTCCTTGGCATACCTATGGCATCATTGGCAATCAGAACATTCACCACCTCCTCACTTAGGGGCCTTTTCAATAGTTCCTAGCCCATAGTACCCAAGAATATAATCAAGATTTTTTCATAAAATTCATATTCCATTCATTCCTTCCTCAGCGTATCTATGGCATCATTAGCAACCAAAATGCTCACCACCTGCTCACTCCCAGGGGCCTTTTCAATAGTTCCTAGACCATAGTACCTAGGAGTATAATCTCATAAAATCCATATGGACTCTCCATTGAAGATCAATTAGATCAACCAACAAGATCAATTTTAAAGAGCCATGAACTCATACGACAAGGCCAATCAACTAGATCCATGCCCGTGTTCAGAAAACAACTCTAACTCATTTTCTTCCTCAATGCACGCATGGGTATCCTGGGCAACCCATAGCCCGAGCACCATATGGTCAGCACCCTCTAGGCTCCTTTGCAGGTGACCTAGCACTTCACTCATAGGCCACTTCCTTGGCTCGTCATCCACCGTATACACCAAAAGCTCACCATTTTAACCGAACCGAGGCTGGTCAAGACCTTGGCTGATCTTGCCACATGAGACGTCCTTCTTTGAATACTCTCTATCACAGCCGTTGCAACATTTTTCACTTAGGTCCCCACGACCTCATTTTTCACTTAGGTCCCCACGACCTCATTCCATAAGATAGTCAAAATGCTCCCCCCAGCATTCTTGACATAAAACAATCTTTAAAAAATAGGTTTCACATACAAATATAGTTTCCAAACAAAAATCCCATCTTTCCACATCATTCCTCACATCATTTCTCATCATTCCACATCATTTCTCATTATTCCACATCATTCCACATCAATTCACATCAACCACATCAATCCACACAACATCCATGTCAATCCACATCACTCCACACATAAATCCACATCAATACACATCACTCCACACATCAATCCACACATCCCACACATCACTTCTCATCACTCCACAACATCATTCCACACATCCCACACATCAATCCACATCGACCACATCAATCCACATCAACCATATCAATCCACACATTCCACATCCTTCCACACATCACCCACATCACTCCACACATCACTCCACACATCACCCACATCATTCCACACATCAATCCAATTTTCCCAACATGGGTACACAGATGCTGATTGAGCTGGTAGTATCTCAGATATAAGATCTACTAGTGGCTTTATGTTTTCTTTGGGGAGTGCTGCTGTGACTTGGAGCAGCAAGAAGCAGGCTACGGTTGCTCTATCTAGTACAGAGGCCAAGTACAGAGGTGCTGCTATGGCCGAGTACAGAGTTGCTGCTATGGCAGCATGTGAGGTAGCTTGGTTGAGAAAGTTACTTGCAGATTTGGGTCTATCAGTGGATAGACAGACAAGTTGTCATTTTCTGTGACAACACTAGCAGTATACAGTTGGCTAGGAACCCAGTTTTTCATGCTTGCACGAAGCATATAGAGGTCCACTACCATTTTGTCAGAGAGAAGGTCATGGCAGGAGATGTTGACCTTGTTTATGTCAGCACATAGCATCAGGTAGCTAACATCTTCACCAAAGCATTGGGTACAGAGAATCTTTGCAGATTTAGGGCTTCGCTTGGTGTACGTGAGATGGAGTTGAGCTCGAGGGGGGAGTGTTGAGATATCGAGCTCATCTAGTGAGGCGGTGGACACTGATGGCCCGCAAGGGGTGTAAGATTCCTCCCCAACCTCTCAAGATGTCCAGCATCTTCCCCTGTAATCAAATCCCTCTTCAGAAATATAAAAGATCTTGTTTCTACCAGTTTTGGCCTAGAGAGAGAAAATCTTCTAGAGAGTGGTAATTCAGTTTTTAAATATTTTTGGATAGAAAAATAACTCATCTTATTAAAATAAGTTCCCCTAAAACAGAAGTTCAAAAAGATTTTCAGAAGGTGCATTAGAAATTGAGTATAATCTGTTCAAGAGGCATTATCCTAGGGGTCCAGATTTTTGAAAATTTTTAAATTAAGGTTCCTATAGACCAATAAGATTTATCCAAATGTAGGGAGGAGATAAATGGAAGAATAAAAGGAAAATCCCCCAAAAATGAGTAAATACTCACATAAGATGAAGAGTTAACTAAGGACAAGGTTAATAGTTAAACAAGAGAGATATTTAGATGAAATCATGCATTTTTGACACCTCAGTATGGGGGAATTCCCCTCATGAAGGAGGCACCTATTTCACATATGTAGGAGAGTTTTAAACTCCCAAATAATGAGATATTTTATCTCTCCTCTCTCCTGTTTCAACTAGATCCAAAAAGTGGACTAAACTGACCCAAAAATGGTCAAAAATTGACCAAACTGCTCTGGAAAATTCTAGAATCAGTTGGCTTGGTTAGAAGCTCACTTTTTCCTATAAATAGAAGCCTTCCTCTTTGTTGAAACTCAATAATGTTTTGCAATGTTACCCTGCTTCTCCCAACTGCCAAAAATTATGAATTTTACTCATAATTCATTAGTTTTTGACCTTCCCTCTTCTAAAAGATTGGTGGCCACTCTTGTTTCAAACAAGAGTAGAACCCTCAAACCATCAAGCCAAAGAAAAGCTCTCAAATTATCTATGTAAGTTGAAGATTCTTCTCTTTTCTATTTCTTTTATGGTTTTTTTATAATTTTTGTCTTCTCTAAAATGAAATGATGTTATGCCTCATTGAAAAAAGGCATTCCCCTCTCTTATTTAGTAAATCCAACCATTCTTTATCCTAGATGATTGATTATTGGATAAAATCAAGTTTTTCATAATATTTCGCTTAAATAAGTAGAAAATGTTTACATTAGAATGATTTAAATACTCTTGGTGAACTTTTAATTAATTTAAGAGAGTTAAAAATTGAAAAATGGTCAGCCATACAAAGGAGGTTATGGCAAATTTTTTTAAAAATTTGTGAAATAAAATTCATCTTTTATTAATCAAAAAGAGTAATCCCCATCGTTAGAGTATTCTAAAAGTGTCATTTTCATTCATGCATAGAAAGATGCATATTGATTAATTTTTATAAAAGAATGATTTTCAATAGAATTAAATTCTATGTATAGAAAGATACATATTGATAATTTTTTTATTATGAAAGTGTTACTTTCTTCATCATGGATTTTTATGCATAAAATAATGCATAAAAGTATATTTTTATAATTATAAAAGAGTTACTTTCATCATATTGATTTTTATGCATAAAAGAATATTTTTTATTATAAAAGTGTTACTTTTATCATTATTGATTTCTATGCATAAAAGTATGCATAAATGAATATTTTTTTTATTATAAAAGTGTTACTTTTATCATTATTGATTTCTATGCATAAAAGTATGCATAGAAGAATATATATTTTTTAATTATAAAAGTGTTACTTTTATCATTATTGAATTCTATGCATAAAAGTATGCATAAAAGACTATTTTTTATTATAAAAGTGTTACTTTCATCATTATTGATTTCTATGCATTAAAGTATGCATAAAAGAATATTTTTTAACTTTATAAAAGTGTTACTTTTATCATTATTGAATTCCATGCATAAAAGTATGCATAAAAGAATATTTTTTAATTATAAAAGTGTTACTTTTATCATTATTGAATTCTATGCATAAAAGAATATTTTTTATAATAAAAGTGTTACTTTTATCATTATTAATTTCTATGCATAAATGGGTGCATAAAAGATATTTTTTCTATATTAAAAGTGTGATTTTCATCATAAATGATTTTATGCATAAAAGATATTTTTTTAATATTAAAAGTGTGATTTTCATCATAAATGATTTTTATGCATAAACATGTGCATAAAGGATATTTTTTATATTAAAAGTATGATTTTCATCATAAATGATATTTATGCATAAACATATGCATAAAAGATATTTTTTATATATAAAAAGTGTGATTTTCATCATAAATGATTTTTATGATGATAAAAGTGCGACTTTCATCAGAATTAGATTTTATGCATAAATAGATGCATATAGAATGATTATATTTAAATAAGGGTTCTCATAATCCTCTATTTAATTTTTGCAAAAATTAGAAAAATGAACAAGTAGATAATCTGTGAGAAGAAATGCTACCGAACTATCAAAGTTGGAGATCGAGATAAATGATTATTTTATTCCTCATAAGAAATTCATGTTTTAGAAATCTGTAACTAAGCAAATATTCGTCAAATGAAATTTAGAAAAAGAGAAATTGAAATAGTACCTTTCGAGAAAGATAGTTTAGGAAGAACCTTTCTTGACCCAAACTGTGATTCAGACTATTAACCAAGACCTAATTCCTTCGTCAGTTTCAATCAATGATGACGATGTGCCCAATTCAAGAAAAATGCACTCAAATCTCCCACCGAATCTGAAACTAAGTTAAGACTTTTGATTTTGATCTGAGGATCAAGTTAACAAAATTTGAGGAATTCTGTTTGGAATTCAGACTTGGATCTAGAAGTATTGAGATACGAATTTAAGATTATTCATGGTTTTCAAACAAAAATCAAAACTGAAAACTTACATAGAAACCCTGTTTTCTTAAAAGGATTGTCTTACGCCAGAATGTTGGCGGGAGCATTTGGCATATATGTTTATCTAAGGGAAGTTCGGTTGCAATAATTGGCGAGGAGTGTTCGAGGGACAGCTCACGCGGTAAAAACCTGCCCAGGTCTTGACCAGCCTGGGTATGGTGAAAAATGGTGTGCTTCCGGTACGATGGGCGAGGGCCGACGAAGCGGTCCCTGAGTGAAGTACCAGGACACCTAAGGAGGATCCTGGAGGGTTCTGACCACGCGATGCACAGGCTCGCGGTGCTTAGGACACCCATACATATGTCAAGGAAGATATATATATGTATGTTGATGAAATGATTATTGTAATCTGTTATACTGGATCTCATTGCTGACCAGCTGGTCCCAACGGAGAGTCCAAAGTGGTACTGTTTTTATGAAATAAGGGATTGAATGAAAATTTTGAATTATCAAATCTATGATCATATCTGTTTTGTCAATGGATTATTTTTATATTAAAGTTTTAAAGAGGAGTGTGTGCGTATCTGTTTTCTAAAGCTAAAGTTAAGAAAGGCATTTTAATTATGGGTGGGTGAGTACTTGTTTGGTTCTACCGATTCCAATGGTAGAACCCATGGGCCGAATGGGGTTAGGCTAGAATTAGTGGAGTTTTAATAATCCAACTGAAAAATCTTAGGATTACGCTAGGATTCGAGTAGCTAGTTAATTCCCTGATAAATTTCTCAATTGAGTGGATCAACGGTTGTGCTCCTGATCTTGATTAGGAAAAAAGCATTGAAATTACTTAGATGATCAAATTATATCAGTGATAGTTTCCTTCTATCTGGTTTATTCAGGTGAAGGATAGTTTAGAATTGATCTCGTTAGAAAAATTCATTAAGAAAATTCAAAAAGGTGGAATCGTCCCCGCTTTTCAGGCATGGGAAATTTTCTCGGTTTCGGTTTTTGGAGTGACCACCAGCCTAGTCTCGTGCCTGGACATTCGTGGGCGAGGCCCCGAGTGAGAAACCCTGCCCCGCGCATGATGGGACTGCTTCCGCTATTAGCTACCGGAGTCCAGTGCGCGGAGGGGACATAGGGATCTCACATGGGGGATAGGCCCCACACTTACACCACTGGCATGGTTGGTGAGATCATGGGTGATATGCAGCCAGTGGGATAACAGGCTGTGTGACAGCCATTCTAGAGACTAGCATAGTTATAGCGCCAGCTCATTTTGTTGGGTTCACACTATAGAGAACCCTAGTATGTATGTGGTTGAGTACCTTTTCATATGTGTGTACTCTTATCTTTGTATATGGTGTGTTAAGAAGAAGAAGAAGATTTTTAGCCTCTCACCTTGTGTGTTCTCTATTAGGGTTTTGAGAGTGTGTGTGTGCTTGCAAGAGCTCAAGCTCTCTTCTCCTCTGCATCTTTTCACGGATGTCCCGAGATGAGAGGCTAGCCCGAGTGGCCCCTCCGAGCCTGGGCTCGAAAGACTCTGCTCGCTCAAAAGGCATGGGCGATTCTGCCAATTGGGAAAAATCTTCTAACGTGGAAATTACTCTAACGAGTCAAGTCTTAACTAGATAAACTGATCTGACCAAACCCAAAGTCACATGGTCAGATCAAGAAGAGACTTGCACTTGGTCCATGGAATCACCACTTTTTTCCTCGTTTACGAGAGGCACAACCGATGATCCCCTCCCACAGAACAAGGTCTTCTCAGGATTTAAAACTAAAGAACGTAACTAATCGTATCTAGTTGTTTCTCAGGAATCCGATCTAACCTAAAATAACGTAAATAATCGTATCTAGTTGTTTCTCAGGAACCCCATCTGGCCCATGGGTTAGCCAACCACCGACCACTGAATTGGTGGGATTCCTTTATAAAGATTTGGTTGGGTTTTTGCCTGGGTACCGAGGAAAAGAGTTCCTAGGCTCCCTAGCCAAAAAAATCAAGGTAGGCATACCACGTACACACCCAATATGAAATTGCCATTTATAACAGATTTGATTGGCTTTAAAAACAATCCTTCAATAGAAATCATAATATTTCTGATCATCATTTTCCAAAATTTCGAGTCCATTGTATTACAAAAATGTATCCTTTGAACTCTCCGTTGAAGACCAGCTGGCCAACCACAACGAGATCCAGTATCAAAATTTGGTTCTCAAAAATCTTTCCTTTTTGTCCATCCAAAATCTTCCTCGACATACGCATGGGTGTCCTAGCAACCGCGAGCCCGTGCATCGCTAGTCAGAACCCTCTAGGATCCTCCTTAGGTGTCCCAGCACTTCACTCAGGGACCGCTTCGTCGGTCCTTGCCCATCGTACCAGAAGCACACCATTTTAATCGTACTGAGGTTGGTCAAGACTTCGGCAAGCTTTGCTGCGAGAAATGTCCCTTGACGACTCCCTGCGAGCTGTTCCAACAACGAACCTCCTCTTAGAAAAACATAAGCCAAATGCTTCCTCTAAGCGTAAAACAGTCCTTTGAATGAAAAAGAGAGGTTCCAATGCAAGTAAAATTTGAGTTTGAGATCAGTTCTGACAACCCTTTTTCCATAATTCCTAGTTTCATAATGAGGATCCTTGATCTCTCATGAGGGTAATCTACCCATCATTTTGTCCATTTGTCCAACTAGATTCTTGGTGAGTTTGGTCAAGGAAAAACTAGATTAGTTTCGATAGTCTATTCTTTGGATTTAGTAACTGGAATTAGTCACTCACGAAGTTTTTGTCTGATTTTGATCGAGAGAAGGACAATTAGGCTTACTATCCATCCCTCACGTAGTCTAACCAAATTCATTCGGTTTAGTTCTACATGGATTCATTTCTCAGCCTTAATTCATTAGGTAGAATTATAGTGGAAATTCATCTTTTGACACTAAAATTTAATTCAAATCCATCTTTTCTTAAATATCATAAAAATTCTTCTTTTAACTAAAATATCAATACCTATTTTTTTGAATAAACTTGAAATCTTTCTTTTTCTCATTTCAATGAGTGCAGTCCAATTATCATGGGAATTCCTCTTTTGCCATAAATTAAATCTACTTAAAATTCTTCTTAAAAATTACATAAAAATATCCATTAATTTCATTAAGCTAAAAATTTCACTTTTCTCATTTAAACATTTGAATTTCAATATGGTGGGAGTTCCTCTTTCATCATTTAAACTTATCCATACAAGAAGATAATTTTAACTAAATTTTCTCTTAAAATTCAAATAAAAATCTCCATTAATTCCTTTACAGTAGAAATTACACTTTTCTCATTTAAATATTTGAATTCCAATATAGTGGGAATTCCTCTTTCATCATTTAAAATTTATCTATGTAAAAGATAAATTTAACTAAATTTTCTCTTAAAAATTTAAATAAAAATCTTCATTAATTCCTTTACACTAGGAATTACACTTTCCTCATTTAAATATTTGGATTCCAATATAGTGGAAATTCCTCTTTCATCATTTAAAATTTATCTATGCAAAAAGATAAATTTAACTAAAATCCTTCTTTATTTTTTAAATAAAATATGCATTATTTTAGCATCACAATTTTTCTCTTACTTCATTGGAGTACATGGATCTCCATTGTCATGGTTGGGATTACTCTTTTAACATAAAAAATGGATTTTTAGAAATTCCTCTTTTTTGTAATTAACTATTTATGTATAAACATAAAAATCAATTTTTCATGATTATAATGAGAATCATTCAATTAATCTAGGATGATTAATCCTAGAATATGGTAGAAAGTCCTCTTTTCATATTATGAATGAAAAAGATTTATGTGTTAATTTTATAGAAATTTTGCCATAGCTCCGCTGCTATTACTGATAATTCTCAATAAATTTGAAAAAATAAAGTTTAGTGTTATTCATATGATTAGAATAACCACTAACTAGATTATTATCCAATTATGGATTGATTCTGAATTTTACCATAAATTTAATAGCATAAAAGTATTAAAAAGCCATTATTTTGGCCTCCAATTAGACAAGCATAGAAATCACTTTAGGTTAGAGAAATGCTTCATGAGAAGCTTCATTCGAATTGAGAATAGGTCATAGGAGTGACCACTCTTTGGGGGGGAGAGAGAAATGCTTCAAAACCATTATAAATTAAGCATAAATGAAAATTTATGTATTTCTTCATTACAATACATTACTTCAATAGTATTCAAAAGCCATTCAAATTAATGCTTCTCAAGCTTGAGAGGGGTTGAGAAGAGAAACATTTGGAGATTTAAGAAAAAGAAGACAATAATCCACACTTTACCTCCTAAATTACTTGATTCTTTGATCATAGTAGAGGCCCCCAACCAATTCATTCGTTTGGTATGTTGTTGGAGTCTCCAAGGAAGATTGAAGAGAGAGAGAAGCTCCAATCTCTTCAATTTGTAGAGGGTTTTTAGAGGATAATAGAAAATAAGCTTAACTTAGAGTAATACCAGCATAGTTTAGTTCACAGATGAGAATACAAAGGAATGAGGGTCTATTTATGAGGTCACTAACTGAGTCCAATTGAGTTCTAGAATTTTCTTTTGGACCAGTTTGGCTCCCTTTTTTATTTGGTTTGATTTAGGAGAGAGAAGAGATAAAAATACCCTGTTATTTTTTAGTTTAAAACTCATCCACACATGTGAAATAGGCGCCTCCTTGAAGGACCCCCTTTTTCTTACCCATGTGTCAAAAATGAATGATTACTCTAAAATATCTCATTTTTTTTATTAATACTTCATAATTTTTAACTAATAAACCTAGTACTTAGTCAACTCTTCATCTTATGTAGGCATTTATGGGTATTTTCATTTATTCTTTGGATTTATCTTGTCCCAACACTTGGATTAATCTTATTGGTCTATAGGAACCTTAATTGAACCATAATTTAAAAAAATCAAAAATCTTGACCCTTAAGGGCTAAGGCCTTCTAAATCAATTTTTATTATATCCAATTCCACCTTGGAAAATCTATTTTGATTTTTTGTTTCAAGGAAACATTTTTTTGATATCTATAGAATTTATTTATCCAAAAATATCCTAATATTAATTTACCACTCTCTAGAAATTTTTATCTCACTAGGCCAAACAAGGAAAAATAATATTTTCTTGTATTCAAAAACATAGAATGATTACAAGGGATTGAAGTAGAGGCTTAATGAATATTTAGCCTAAGGAGGAATCTTACATCCTCTACCACTTGAAAAATGCGAGATGTTCTCATCTCGCAATGTGGGGGTAATCCTTCGCCAACTCTTCTTCTTTCTCCTAGGTGGCATCTTCTAAAGGGAAGAACTTCCACTTTACTAAGAATTCTCTAAGGACTCTGCTCCTGAGAATCTTCTCCCGAACGTCAAGGATTTCCTCAGGTTGGAGTACCATCTGGCCTTGAGTTAGAGAGATTAATTGTTCATCATCCAGCATGTGACTCAAGCTAGGTACATATTTCTTAAGCAAACTGACATGGAATACATCATGTACCTTGAGATGAGGAGGCAGAAGAAGTTTGTAGGCTAGATCACCCACTTTCTTTATGATAGCATACGGCCCACAATATCTGGGAGAGAGCTTCTTGTACTTCCCTAAGGATAAGGAACTTCTTTTTGGTCGTACTCGAATGAAGACAATATCTGATTCTTCGAACTCTCTTTGAGATCTCTTTTTATCTACATACTGCTTTTGCCTGTCTTGGGTTGCCTTTATATCTTTACGGATTGATTGCATCTGCTGGTCCATGTCGTCAAGCATTTGTCTGGGCATTTCGACTCTAATCAATGGGTCAGACCAAGTCAATGGTGTAAGGCAATCTTGTCCATACAAAGCTTTGAAAGTACTCATCCCAATGCTTCGATGATAAGAAGCATTGTAAGCGAATTCGACCAAATGCATATGACTTAACCACTTCTTGGGTTCCCTGTCACGCAGCATGAAAGAAGAATATCTTTTATTACCTGATTCACCCTTTCCATCTGGCCATCAGTTTTGGGGTGATAGGCTCTGCTGAGATCCAAGAAAGTTCCTACTGCTTCAAAGAACGCAGTCTAGAATTTCGACGTGAATTTGGGATCTCTATCACTTACTATCCTCCTGGGTAAACCATGCAATCTGAAGATCTCCTTAAGGAAAACTTTGGCAACATCCACTGCAGAGCCTATGTTTCTTTCACTAGAATCAGATGGGCAACTTTGGTTAGCCTGTCAACTAGGACTGAGAATTGATGGTTATTCCCCTGTTGCTCAATTGCTACATAGATCTATCCTTTCTCTTCCTCCACTTCCTCAGCTATGGTGACTGCTCTAGCTGCTACAGTTTGAGGTGGAACTCTCTCTCTTTGGTTCCAATTCTGGAAGGGAGTTTGGAAACTGCTTTGCATGGAGCCTGCACGCTGAGCTGGCACTCTTCTTGGGTTATCTAAACTTTGGGACCCTGGCTTCCTTGGCCCACCGAAGGAGATGGGCAATCCTTAAGCTAGTGCCCAAATCCCTGAAATCCGAAGCATTTGTTCTCGCTCGAAGTTCTTCCCTTTGCATTTTGGAGAGAGTCGGAGTTCCTGAGAATGTACTTCGGGGGAAAGGTCTTCCTTCATTTCTGAAGCTTCCCATCTTGTGAGATCCCACTGCCCCCTCCGCACACCGGATTCTCGGTAGAGCTGGCAGCGGAAGCAGCTCCCTCATGTGCCGCGGGGCAGGGTTTCCCACTCGGGGCCTTGCCCTCGAATGTTTGGGCACGAGACTAAGCTGGTGGTCATTCCGAAAACAAACTGGGAAAATTTTCCATGCTTGAAAAACGGGGACGATTCCACCATTTTTATTTTCTTAACAAGTTTTTCTAACGAAGTCAAGATACTGAACTAACCTTCATCTGAATAAACCAGATAGAAGGGAAACTATCACAGACTTAACTTGAAGGGATCAACGCTTTTTTCCTAATTGAATCAGGCACAACCATTGATCTATTCATTAGAGAAGTCTTCAAGCTTTTATTTAACTACTCCAGTTCTAAGCGTATTCCTATTAATCAATTTTATTATTAAAACTCTACTGATTCCAGCCTATGGCCCATGGGTTTTAGCCACCGCCCAACCACTGGAATTGGTAGAACTAGACAAGTACTCACCCACCCATAATTGTTGAATGCCTTTCTTAACTTTTGCTTTAGAATACAAATACGCACACACTCCTCTTTAAACTTTAACTCATAAAACAATCCATTGACAAACAGTTATTGGTTACAGATATAACTCATAATTTCCATTCAATCCTTGTTTCTCACCAAAAAAAAAGTATCACTCTGGACTCTCTGAGACGAGCTGGTCAGCAACAACGAGATCCAGTATAACAGATTACAATAAAAATTAGTCCATCATATAATATATATCTTCCATGACATATGCATAGGTGTCCTAAGCACCGCGAGCCCATGCATCGCCTGGTCAGAACCCTCCAGGATCCTCCTTAGGTGTCCTGGCACTTCACTTAGGGGCTGCTTTGTCGGCCCTCGCCCATCGTACTAGAAACACACCATTTTTCACCATACCAAGGCTGGTCCTCAAGACAGGTTTTTGCTGCGTGAGCCGTCCTTTGAACACTCCCCGAACTATTACAACCAAACTTTCCTTAGAAAAACACATATACCAAATGTTCCCTCCAGCATTCTGGCGTAAGACAGTCCTTTAAGAAAACAGGGTTTCTATGCAAGTTTTAAATTTCGATTTTCTTTTGAATATAATGAGTATATCTTAAATCCGTATCCCAATACTTCTAGATTTTGCAAGTCTGAATTCCAACAGAATCTCATGAATTCTGTAACCTTGATCCTCAGATCTGAATCAAAGGGTCTTAACTTGATTTCAAATTCGGTGGGTGATTGAGTGAATTTTCCTAAATTGGTCACATCGTCTTTTCTTGAAATTGACAAAGGAGTTATGTCTTGGTCATAGTCTGATTCAGGTTTGAGTCTGGAAAGGTTCTCCCTGAACTATCTTTCTTGAAGGGTAATATTTTAATTACTACTTTACTGAATTTCATTCATTGAGTAATTGCTTAATTGAATTCAAAACTAATCACGAATTCCTATGAGGAATAAATTAATCATTTATCTAAAATTCTGACTTCGATAGTTTTTCTGAGTTTTCTCATTACCATCCTAGAGAATATGAAACGGTAGAATTTTCTCTCAACGGAGCGAGTATTTACTTATTCATTTACCAATATTCATGGGATTTAAACATAGGATTAAAGAGAACTCTTATTTTGATATAAAAATTTTGTATGCATCTATTTATGCATAAAATCTAACTTCTATGGAAATAACACTTTTATATAAAAGAAAATCCTTTTATGCATCTATTTATGCATAAAATTCAATTTTGATGAAAGTAACACTTTTATAATAAAAAAAATTCTTTTATGCATAAAAATCAAATTTGATGAAAGTAACACTTTTATAATAAAAAAATTCTTTTATACATCTATTTATGCATAAAAATCAATTTTGTGAAAGTAACACTTTTATAATAAAAAAATTCTTTTATGCATAAAAATCAATTTTGATGAAAGTAACACTTTTAAAATTTAAAAAAATCTTTTATGCATAAAAATCAAATTTGATGAAAGTAACACTTTTAGAATTTAAAAAAATCTTTTATGCATAAAAATCAAATTTGATGAAAGTAACACTTTTAGAATTAAAAAAAAATTCTTTTATGCATCTATTTATGCATAAAAATCAATTTTGATGAAAGTAACACTTTTATAATAAAAAATTTTCTTTTATGCATCTATTAATGCATAAAAATCAATGTTGATGAAAGTAACACTTTTAGAATAAAAAAATTTATCCAATATGCATCTTTCTATGCATAGAAATTAATTCTAATGGAAATAACACTTTTATAATAAAAATATTTCTAATATGCATTTTTTTATGCCTAGAATGAAAATAACACTTTTAGAATACACAAACGGTGGGGATTAGTCTTTTTGAATAATAAAAGATAAAACTTATTTCACAAAATTTAAGAAAATTTTGCCATAACCTCCTTTGTATGGCTGACCATTTTTCAAATTTTTTCATTCTCACGTTACTTAGAAATTATCCCAAATGGTTTAAAGCATTCTAAACTAATCAAATTCCATTTTTTAAAGAGAAACAATATGAAAAGTTTAATTCTAACAATTTGATTACATATCTAGGATAAAGAAAGGTTGAATTCAAGAATGAAGAGAGGGGGAAAGCCTTTCCAACAAGGCATAACATCATTTTTTATTTTAAAGAAAATTAAAAATTAAAAAACCATTAAATGGAATAAAGAAAAAGTAGGATTTCTAGCTTACATGAATTTTTGTGAGCTTTCCTTTGGCTTGATGGTTTGAGGGATCTACTCTTGTTTGCAAACAACAAGAGTGGCCACCAATTCTTTTGAAGAGGAAATTGTCAAAAACTAATGAATTATCAATAAATTCACTGTTTTTGGCTCTGGGGAGGAGTAGAGTTACAGTGCATAAAACACTATTAAGCTTCTACAAAGGGAGAGGCTTCTATTTATAGGAAAAAGTGAGCTTCTAACCAAGCAAACTGACTCTAGAATTTTCTAGATCAGTTTGGTGAATTTTTGACCATTTTTGGGTCAGTTTAGTTTACTTTTTGGATCCAATTTTGAATTAGGAGAGAGGAGAGATGAAATATCTAATTTTATTGATTTAAAATTCAAAAGCAATGATGGAAAAAAGGCACCTACTTCATGAGGGGGAATCCCCACTCTGAGGTGTCAAAAATCAGTTTTTTGACTATTTTCCTTGGTCCTTAGTCCACTCTTCATCTTATGTGAACATTTACTCATTTTTGGGGGGTTTTTCTTTTATTTTCCAATTTATCTTCTCCCCCCTACATTTGGATTAATCTTATTGGTCCATAGGAACCTTAATTTAAAATTTTCAGAAAACCTGGACCCTTAGGATAAGCCCTTTTGAACATATTATAATTTATTTCTAATGCAACTTCTGAAATTCTTTTTGAACTTCTGTTTCAAGGGAATTTATATTAATAAGATGAGATATTTTTCCATCCAAAAATATTTAAAAACTGAATCATCTCTCTTTAGAATATTTTCTCTCTCTAGGTCAAAATAGGTAGAAACAAGATCTTTTATATTTCTGAAGAGGGATTTGATTACAGGGGAAGATACTGGACTTCTTGAGAGGCTGGGGAGGAACCTTACATTCTCTCCCACTTGAAAAACGCGAGATGTCCTCATCTCACAAACTAGGGTAATCTCGCAACAGTTCGGCTTCTTTTTCCCAGGTGGCATCTTCAAAAGGATAGAACTTCCATTTAACCAATAATTCTCTCAGAATTCTATTCCTGAGAACCTTCTCTCGAACATCAAGGATTTCTTCAGGTTGGAGTTCCATCTCTCGTTGGGTTGAAGAAGTTAAGATTTCATCTCATCAAGCACATGATTCGGGCTTGGTACATACTTTTTAAGTGGGCTGACATGAAATACATTATGTACTTTGAGAGATGAGGAGGTCTGGCTGCTGCAGTCTGAGGCAAAACTCTTTCTCTTTGGTTGCCCCAGTTCTGGGAAGGAGTTCTGAGGCTACTCTAGACAGAGGCAAATGACTAAGCCGGAGTTCTCTTGGGATTGCAAACACATGAGAGTTTTTCATTTGCTCATTTGTTTCTTTTAGCACACATACACACTTAAACATGTGTGCATACACATACACATACACACACATATAATATCATATTATGTGGACATGTGTGAGAGAGAGAGCACACACACACACACATAATTATATATACATACCTATAAATATATATATATATATATTTATAGGTATGTATATATGTATATATAAATAGATCTATATGTATGCCAATATAAACACATGCATGTGCATGTACACAATGCACCACACACACACACATGCACAAAACACACACACACACTCGCACGCATGTGCACATACACAAATATGCATGTACACAATGCACCACACATACACACATGCACAAAACACACACACACACTCGCACGCATGTGCACATACACAAATATGCACACTTACATGCACACACTTACTCAACCGTGCACATACACATACATGCATTAAAACTTACATATATATACACGTATATACTAACTAACATACACAAATACATGTGTAGACACATCGATAGGCACAATGGATGCATTGTATGGAAATGAGACTTGGGATTTGGTGCCATTGCCTGGCAAGAAAGCTATTGGTTATAAGTGGGTGTATAAGGTGAAACATAATAGTGATGGTAGCATAAGTAGGTACAAGGCTAGATTGGTAGCCAAAGGATATGCGCAGACACATGGGATTGATTATGAGGAGACATTTGCCCCGATTTCAAAGATGACAACTGTGAGAGTTGCAGTGACTGCAACTAAAGGCTGGTTTTTACATCAGATGGATGTAAAAAATATGTTCTTGCATGGTGACTTGCAAGAAGAAGTGTATATGGATTAGCCACTTGGTTTTGAGGATACAGGTCACCTAGAGTATGTATGTTAGCTTTATAAGGCTTTGTATGGACCGAACCAAGCTCTACAAGCATGGCATGACAAAATTGATGAGTATCTTGTCACTATTGGTTTTCATATGGCAGATGCAGATCACTCTTTGTATGTGCATAAGAGTGATAAGGGTATTGTGATCATCACCATCTATGTAGATGATCTTATTGTTGGGGGTGACAACTTGGATGAGATTGAGCATGTGAAAAGTCTTCTCAAAAGGAAGTTTGAGATAAAGGATTTGGGAGATCTGCACTAGTTTTTGGGAATTGAGGTCATTAGAGAGAGATAATTAATATATATGTTTATAATATAAATATACATATATTTATATACTAAATATAAATTTATATTATAAACATATCATAAATATGTACATTTATATTTATTATATAAAGAATATAAAAAGAATGTATGTGCATGTGTGTGTATGTATGTATGTCTATATGTATGTATATTTATATTTATTATAAAGAATATAAAAAGAATGTATATGCATGTGTGCATATGTATGTATGTATTAATATATAAAGGCTTGGAACCTCCAAGAGTAGGTCGAGACTAATCATTGGAGAAAAATAGTATATTGTTTCTTTGTTTATTTTTTTCAAGGTTTTCAAATACTTTGATATACCACAAGAGAAAAAGAAACCTTCACGTTCATCGTAGAAGGCTAGGCATGCATATGGGTTTGACATGCATACATACTATGACATAATAAACATCTATTTGTTATATAACAAATATATATACATATCTTCATAAATATAAATATTTAATTATAAAATAAATAAATATATCATAAATATAAACTTATAAGTTTATATTTATGTGTGTGTGTGTATATATATACACACACGCACACATAAATATACATATAAACATAATTATTTATTTCTTATAGTAGATTTATAATAAGTATATATATATATATATGTGTGTGTGTGTGAATGTAAATTTGTTATATATTAAATATGCATATTTATTATAGAACTATATATATATATATATATATATAATAGGATAAATTTATATGTTTATTATGTAGATAAATAAATATTAAAATTAAACATTTTTTATTATTTTAATACCTAAAATATATTTTTTTATTTATTATATAGCAAATATATAGTAGGCGGGTTAGGCCCACTCGAGCCATCCATCTAATTGACATTATCTCTATATCTCTAACTCTATCTCTATCTTATATATATATATATATATATATATATACATATATATGAAGAGTTTTACGAAGCTGCCATGTGGTAAGAATTTGGGGGTTCGAGATGCAATTTGGAGGTGGGTAGGCTCCTATTACTCTTGGAAGAGGGGTAAGGTCCTATAATTCTAGGAATTTGAAAAATATCAAGTGGGGAATTATATACACGCGAAGCACGGGTTAGTCCACTAGTATATTTAAGGATTGTTCTTTGATGTATTGGACCTTGAGGAGGATTTTTTGCTTGAGGGCTTGGGTATTGTAGAAGGTTAAGCATGAGTGATGCATGGAGAGTCCAATTCCTCTACTTCACAAACATAAAGCTTACAAAGCACTTTGAGTAGTGCACAACATGCATTACTCAATGCCCAAAATAATATTGTAGAGCTAGAGAAAAGAGTGAAAGAGGACAATCAATAACATTCAAAAACTCGTAGTTGGTGGTGGTGCTCGCAAGCGAAGAATCCATGTAGCAAGCTTTGTTTTTTGTTCTTTGTGTATTATTGTTTAGCAGTAATTTTGGTTAAGGTATTTTTGGTCGTTGTGGTTGTTATATGCAATAGATTAAGGTGTTTTTGGTAATATTTATTGGTCTGTGACATGAAACTTTTGAAAGAAGCATGTGGTGATAATAGTCCTCAAGATTTTGGAGGAATATTACTTAGTTGTGTGAGAGGAGGCGTGACATTTTTCCATCATTCGAGACCCACGCCACAAGAAGATACATCAGGTACTTGCAAATGAGATAATGAATGACATTACCAATCTTCTAAGCATTGAGGAGGTTCAGAATGCATGCAATGAGGTGGGCATTAGCACAAAAGGATATCAAGCCCTCCATCAATTTGCTAAAAGATACAGTCCGCAAACAAGGCATCACAAGGAATATTTTTCCTGTCCTCCAAAAGATAAGATTAACAAAGAGGACATGCATATTTTGCCATGTGTAGAGAAGTTCGTCTCTAAGTGATGATTCCTATGTGTTTACTATATGACATACATGTAAAATTCTTTTAAGGATATTCGCTTTCTTATATATTTCTTTTACTTTTTTCCAATGGACACTAGAGTGCCTGTGTTATCAATATTCTGAGAAGAAGTGTTATTTTTATGAATAGCTTGACTAGCATGTATGGGTAGATTAAATTGTAAGTAGTTCTCCTTAATAACTTGAATATTTATCTTCCTTCTAAGCTTCATACTTTATTTTTCCTTATATTCAA
This sequence comes from Cibotium barometz, assembly GCF_041138505.1. Classification (NCBI taxonomy): domain Eukaryota; kingdom Viridiplantae; phylum Streptophyta; class Polypodiopsida; order Cyatheales; family Cibotiaceae; genus Cibotium; species Cibotium barometz. Next base: position 28,581,279 of record NC_141047.1, on the reverse strand, counting down.
ATTTAATTTTTAATAGGGCATGTAAGAGAGCTATTGCAGCTATTGAAGATGAATATCCGAATTTGAAAAAGGAGGCAAAGTATAAGTTTCTAGATCAGCCAGCCACTTTACAAAAAGATTCTACCTCATGTGGATGGCATGTTACTACCAATGTGTGGAAATATCTTTTGTCTAAATATACTGAGATTGGTAGCAGTGTAGGTTATGTTAAAAACCCACTATTTTTGCTATAAATCTTTACCCAAATTTTTAACTTATTTTCTATAGTTCTAGGTTCGTAAATTTAAGAAATTTTCTTAATTTTATGGATCTCACAAGTTTTGGATGTGGAGTGTTCGTGCAAGAGCAATCAATATTATTTTGAATAATTTAATTACTCCTAATGATCCAGACTCTCCACCCAAGGCAAGCCTCTCCATCTAAGAAGAAGAAGAAAATGCACATGTACATTCACCACCACTGAAGCATTTTATATTTAAGCAACAAACTCTACATAAAGAAACCAAGGGTGCTCCTCAACAAGGCACTCATAAAGAAACCAAGGGTACTAAACTAGGAAGTACCTCAAAGAAAAGTGGTCCTTAAGTGGGTGCTAAGAAGGGTGTTGGGGCAAGAAACCTAAGAAGGAACTCAAGTTTGCTGGTAAGAATAACCAAAAGCAGTCAAAGGAAAAGGGCATGGAGACAAAGGAAATGGACATGGAGACAAAGGAGGCCACAAGTTTGCTAAGAATAACCAAAAGCAGTCAAAGGAAAAGGGCATGGAGACAAAGGAAATGGACATGGAGACAAAGGAGGCCACAAAACCAAAGGAGAAAAAGGAAAAGGACATGGAAACACAACTGGAGGAGACAAAATAGAAAGCTTCATTCTCCTCCCTATTTATCATTGTAAATATTTATAAATTTTTTTCTAATTTTATAATCTTTTTTGTAAAGATTTAGGAATTATCTTCTCATTTTATCATGTTTTGTACTCAAAACACATTTGTACTTAAATTTCTCAAGGTAGGAACATGAGTTTGTAATGGGTTGGCTATGGTTTTGAGATATTGTGCCAGAATTGCCTTCAAATGTCATCTCGTAACTTGAGTATATCTCTAAAAGGAAAATATTAGAACTCTAAAAGGGCTTCATAAAAAAAGCTCCAAATATTGTAATTCTAAAAGAACAACATAAAAAATTCCAAAGGCAGAGCAATCTCACAAGACAAAACTTTTCATTGATGAATTATAATAGTTTGTGCACAAAATTGGTTTGAGTGGAGCCCAAGAGTTGAAGGTAAATATTATAATTCTAAACAGACTTCATAAAAAAACTCCATAGATTTCTTATTAAGTCATGCTTATACCATCAGATTCCCAATCAGCATCTACCAAGGTCTTCAACTCCATTCGTACTCGAATCTTTCTATTCTTCACCTTGAATTGTGCCCTACGTATATCCTCACTTCCCATGATATTGAGGTGCTCCCTAATATTTAGGAGGCTCCAATGCCTGCTTGCACTTACAATTTCCACCACACCATTGGGAAACCTAACGCATATGTCAAGAGGCAAAACAACTTCTTCATCTGCTCTGCAATGGGACCCAACTACTGTTTTTCTTCATCCACTGTTCGTAATAAAAGAGAATGTATAAGGTAGCACAAGCTTTAAGATACCAAAATATAACATTAGACTCTACTATTTTGCACTTAAATGTATCATCCTTATGCTACCCCTCTACAATGTTCCACTGCTCTCTCCAAGCAAGGCAACCATGTCATTACCTAGTACTTTGTTGCACACAGACATCGTAAGTGTTTGTGAGAGTACATTGATTGAACATCTTAGTAAAAAGATGAATTGGGCATACCCAACTGAGACCCAGAGATTCAGATGTCTTTGCAAACTTCAAAGATCCTTGTATGTCACAAAGCATCTTTGATTTCATGACCATAACCGTCTCCAAGCATCAGGAGTTGGCCATTCAACAGAAGAGAGGAGAGGAGATATGATGATCTCTAGCTTACCAAACCCACCGTCATGCATTGGCACCACATAGGAGTGCTGGTAAAAGAAGATCTTTTACTTAAGGTCTGCACTGGTTTTACAAGAAAACAGTGCCTCACCAATGTCTACATGGAGTGCTTGAAATGTTCCAGTAAGGCTTCGTAATGGTTGCTCCTCTGCCAAGTTGGAAGGAAAAATATCTATAACCTAAAAATAAGATAGTTAAACATGAAAGATGTAGCTATCGTAATATCTACAACCCAAAAATAATATCATTAAACATGAAAGATGTAGCTATCATAATATCACATGCCTCCTTCCTTCCCGATGATACTTACAATTGCATGGGAATTGAGTTTTTTGGTAAAGATGGATGTCTCGTGCCGTGTACACATGTTGTACGATGGCCATCAGGTCTCCCTTGCTTGATTTTTTGAATTCTTGTAAATGACCCTTCTAATGAAGCTCCATTACATCTCGTTGTTGTCAAACTCGGTGTGGATCGGTGTGGACCAATAGCAGTAGGCTGCGGGAAAACCCAAGCACCCTTGCAAAATGCCTCTCTCACCCAAGCACCATCATCGTCCCTCTTGTTGTACAACGAGGTCTCCTCAATCTCATCTTTTGGTCTTCTTTGTGGTGCAACCATATCAATTGTGAAGCTATAGTAGTGAGATTAGGGTTGGGCAAATGAGATAGAGAAAGAAAAAGCAAAGATTCTATGCAGATTAGGGTTTTGGGCTTGATGGATATTGAAGAGATGGAAGAAGAAGGGAGGAAGGTTAACGAGAATTTAATTTGGACGTTCAAAATTTCAAAATTTTAAGGATTTTTTGAGACCACACCACTTTTTGAAAGGGACAAGGGTAATTATTAGTACTGAAAGCCTAGTCCCCCTCCCTATAGCCTAGTCTCCTTCCCTATTTTCAAAGGAGACCAAATGTGTACAATCCTCTATTCCTATTGGTCCATTGCTAATTACTTTCATTAGCAAAAGGCCTAAAATATGTTCAAATGCCCCCTAATGTAAGGTGATAAGGTGACTACCAGGGTCTTGTATGAAGAGTTGTGTAAGAGTGAGGTGAATATGCTATAGTGTAATAAAATCTGGAAGATATTGTTAGAATTTTGTGGTGCTCATGCTAGTTCATTATGTGGAGGAGAGAGACTCACAAAATACAAGAAAATATCTTGCTTATTAAGTTGCTCAAAATACAACTAGGCTTCTTGATCCATACAAAATGCCTCCTAGCTTCACCTTTAAATAAGTGAGCTAGTGGACCTTAAGTCCCTTCACACACACACCCTTCTCCTCCCCTTTTACATAACCATAGTCTCTTAATACCCCCCCTCAATACTAACTATGAAAGAAATTGGAATAGGTGGTATTGGACATAGGATGCCTAATAGGTATGATGGAACTCTGGCACTTGGATGAAGAGATGGAAGATCATATGGGAATTAGATATTCCTATGAAGGCCGAGTTATTTTTGTGGAGGGTTTGTATGTGGGCTCTTCCTATTGGTTACAAGCTCTTACAGAGTACCTTCACTTATGGGATTTTCCCTATATGCAAAGCAACATTGGAGAATGGAAGACATGCTTTTTGGGATTGTCTTGCTATTAGAGGAGCTTGGGGTAGGATTGGTAAATGGGTTCATTCTATATAGGGATACAAGGGTATTGGGGGATTGGTTGGTAGGAAGATTGTCTGAAATGATGGGGCTATTAATTTGGTCTTTTTCCTTATTAGATATTATTGTTTGTTGGAGATATGGAACACTTGGAACAACATAATATCTTAGAGAGGACCAAGCCAGGGGATAGTTGTGACTGAGTTGATGCATAGATATGTTTATAAATGCTGATCTATATATTATGTTAATAAAATGCTCAGGGGGTTCACTATATGTAAACTCTCTATATCATGTGCGTTCAAGGACTAATTAAAAAACCCCTTATCTATAAAATTTTCATGAATAAAAACACCCTTTTTCTATTCAATTTGTAAATACACCCTTTAAATGGTACCCTTCTATATGTAAAAAAGTGTAAAAAATGGATTTACAAAACCCCTTCTTTTGAACCCATGTGCTACGCTTACGTATTTATGAGTGATCCCCCCATGATAAAATGAGTGATTGTACTTTGTTGAGATGGTTTAGGCTCAGGGGGTCACTCATAAATATGTAAGCGTAGCACGTGGGTTTAACAGAAGGGATTTTTAAAATCCCCTTGCCACACATTTTTTACATACAGAAGGGTACCATTTAAAGGGACTATTCACAGGTTGAATAGAAAAAGGGTATGTTTTATTCATAAAAAATTCACAGATAAGGGATTTTTAAAATAGGACTTGAACACATGGATTTACTTATAGTGAACCTCTCGAGAGGCTCTCTAGGCAGGGATTAGATGAGCTTCTCTCTAGCTGAGGAGATACTAGTACATATTAGGGTGACCTAACAAATCTTGACTCTGTGTGGCAAGGTTATATGGGGAAGGATTTCAAGGCAAGACTTCCAAGGCTTGGGACAAGAACCAAGAGATGGTATTTGAAGGAGAAACAACCAATATACACGTTTGTAACCTTCAATGAGAATCCCTTGGGCAGGAGACCTGTGGTGAAGATATGGACTAAAGAAGATTGTATGGAGGAACATACTCCAAAAGGTTATACTATTGATTTTATACTTACAACTTGCATGCAATTGGGCTACCATGTCTCTTGGGAACGCTCTTCCTCTGTTTGGGAGGATGAGAGATGGGATCAAATCTACAGCTTAATGAATAGTGGATAGGTTAAATGAGTTTGATGGGAAAAGAAGGTTGTTTTCACTACAAGACAATGTTGTCATACACGCGTTTCATACACGCGATAAATTACGAGCGCGTGTATGATCGCGCATGTATTTGAATAGAATCGGGCACGTGTATTTTGGCATTTACATTCGAGTGTATATTTGCATTTATCAACGCGTGTATAAGTGCGTTTATATACACGTAATAATACACGCATCAATACACGCTGCCATACACGCTTTAATACACGCTTGGCAAAGAAAAACTGAAGAAAAATTGAATTCCTTTACAAAATTAAGAACTATTTTCTTTAAACCATCTCATAGTACATTACAATATATATCATTACACAATCCCACTACATGCATTTACAACAATGAAATATATTCAAAAATAAATCATGCATATGAGATGATAATTAAAAGACAACACATACAATAGAAATGTCATCAATTTAGAACGATACAGTGACGGATTGGTTAGGGTTCGATCTCATCTTCAATAAGATCCATCCTTGCCAAACGATCAACATCAATATCCATTTGATCAATTTGTAAGGCTACGATTAAATTTATTCCACTATCGATATTCTGTACTCCATTGATAATGGTATCGATGTCCTGATCATCCTCATCAACATCACCATCATCCTCAATGGTAGGGTCATTCTCATGATCATGAGAAATGGCACGCTCATCCTCATTATCATGATCATCTCTTATTTCTTGATCATCGATCATAACATCTTCATTGGCATGTTCGACATCATCTTCATTGTGGCTTGTTACATCCTCCATATGCTCCATATCAGTGAATATATTATACATCACTTTGGAACGTGGTGCAATAGGGATGATGTAACACCATTTAATGTCATGCACCATTGGTAGATAGATAACCTACTCAAATACACATACTACAATAATTAATTAGCATATCAAAAGTCAAGGGGTACACGAGCTTAGATATATATGTACATGAAACACATTAGTAAAAAAATGCATACCTGCTCACATTGTTGTGGCAATACGAGCCTATCTTTCTTTGTTTGCCAAAACTTTGTAGAGTCAATAGTTACATAGCCACTTGCATGGCGTTTTATCGTTGCATCAGGCCCTTTTTCCACCACGTTCATTTGTCCAAAACATACACAAAGAAGCGACGAAAGTCAAGCCTAAATATGTCTTGGATTATGCCACAATAATCATCCATTTTTCCATTAGCTCCCTCAAAGCTACTAATGACACCGCAATCTTGTGTATTCCTCTTTTCATCAATTCTTTGTGTTCGAAAATGCTTGCCTTCACACCATATAGCATTGAACATAGTGCACTGGACCAAAATAGAAGCAATATTTGTGTAAGCAATGTGAATAAATATTAAAAGCAAATCACTTACAACTAATGCAAAACATTAGTTCTATGTACCTTTAACATGCATCCTCGTGCATACTCCCATTCTTCCGCCGTGATATGCAACCCCTCGTCGCTCTCTGCTCTCTCCATTTCCTCATGCAACCAATTAACATGGATATCATTCGGAAGTGTTGCTAGATACTTAGGGTACGCCTTATGAGAGCCATGTTGCCTCCGAAAGAGAGCTCTTTCTGCTTACCTTTTTGCCTTTGCATCCTCATATCTTGTAACCCATCTGCTCATCACATCACTATTAAGGATGCAAGTGAAATTGAGATCATCAATCAATGTTCTGTCAATTACTTTACTCTGTCCTTTTCCTTGAGGCACAATAGAGGTCATCCTCAAGTCCTCTTCATTGCTCCATAGTCGTGGCAAAGAGCTGTCCACCTAACCAAGAAATTCTGAAATATATACAAGAGACTCTTGTATCAACCAACCCTCGGCCATGCTTCCTTCAGGCCTTGCACTTTGCCTCACAAAGTCTTTTAAGGTCTTCATGAAGCGCTCTAGGAAGAACATCCAACGTGCATGCACAGTACCACATAAAGCGATTTCGTCCACTAAATGCACAATGAGATGTAGTTGACTTGTGAGAATGGTTCGCGGAAAAGTCTCCTCTACCAAACAAACCACCTCCACTGCCATAACACGCGCATCATCCAACGTGGCTGGATCAATTGCTGTGGAACTAACATATCTGAAAAATAAATAAATAGTACGTTATACCTCATGCACGTTCATTTTGCAAGGTATAATGAAGGGTGATCTGACATGGGTTTTACATACCTCACAAGCTCGCCCATCTTATAAATACATTTTTTCAAACTCTTATTCGCACAATGGTCAATGCTAGTAGGTAGTATGAACTGCGCACATAAGAGCACATGTATGTATGGTTTATGGCATTACAAAATTTAATTTCGACGTACAAGACTTGGAAAACACTTACTTGAGGCATCTTGTGCCAATCGTGGGACTTCAACCCATATAGTTGCTCAATGCCTCTTTTCTTAGTGGTTGTAAAGTCTCCCTTCAATGATCTCATGCATCCAGTGGGAGTACGCAAAGTGGTGATGGCCTGCTTTACCTGCTTCTCCTCTTTCTTTGATATAATCCATGGTGCAGGCGGAAGACGAACGTGCCCACCCACCTCTCGTGGCCAAGCTTGACGCATACGTCCTGCGACCCGCAAGTCCTCACGTACGCTAACATTGTCTCGTTTACCAATAATATGTTTCCAAATACCAGATCCCACATTCTTGAAGATGTGCATGGGATCAAGAAGATGGTTGATCTTAAGATGGGTCCAATATGGTAGCCGAAAAAAAATGGAGTACCTACACAAGGGATTGTTCTATGTGACCTTTAATCCAATTAGAGACTACACAAAACAAGATTGAAAAAACATTACTATACCTGTTCATGCCATCTGGAGGAAGAATATTTGTATACGCTTCCAATCTTTTGCACGAAGTGTTTGTGGAGGAATGTTACTCTTACCAGCAACATATTTAGGATGATCTAAGGGGAGAAATCGATGATGATTATCGAATATGGTCTTACACAAACCGTCAGCATACTCATGTACCAACGAAGGGCCACAAACAGGACATGCATGTTTACCCAATGTTTTCAAACCTGTTAAAATATAAATAAAAGTTAGAATAATAAAGTCAATATGTATAATTAATACATATAGCCAATAGTATTAGAGTAGGGAGGTAATTAGAATTCTTACCAGAACAATCACTGTATCCTGGAAAGTCATGCATTGTCCACATCAACACTGCTTTTAGGTCGAAGTGTTGAGAGGAGGGAGGCCTACTAATGTCCACCACCGCAACACCTCTCCATAGTTCCTCCAACTCATCAATCAACGGTTCAAGATAAACATCCATATGCTTGACTTTATGTTTCCCTGGAATTAGAAGGGATAACATAAGATGTCCCTTCTTGATCGCCATTGATGGGGTGGAAGGTTATAATTCACCAACACAACTGGCCACACGCTGTATGCGGTGCTTTTGAAACCAAATGGATTCACTCCATCCATACCTAGGCCAAGTCTCAAGTTTCTGGGCTCTGTTTTAAAGCTGGGCCACTCATCTTCAATATGCTTCCAAGCAAGAGTGTCTGCGGGAATTCTCCACATGCCATCATTCGATCGATGTGAGGAATGCCATGACATGAGCTCTGCTATGGATTTGCACTTGAACATGTGTTTGATGCGAGGAATTATAGGAAAGTGTCGCAAGACTTTACGAGGTACATCAAAACTCTTCATATCTGTTCTATACCTTGCTTCACCACAAGTGGGACAATGTCGAGCCTCCTTATGCATCCCACGAAAGAGAATGCAATCATTGACGCATGCATGTATGCGATCATAATCCAATCCTCCAAGAGATGTCACATAGCGCCTCGCTATGTCTCTTGAGGTGGGTAGTCTATTTCCCTTTGGAAGCATGTTTAATAATAGCCTGCATCCAATATCATCAATTATAATTAGTCTTAAATCCTAAACCTTAAACCACTAATTCAAATTTGTAAGTTAGAATGCTTACTTCAATAATGCGTCGACTTGCATTGCTCCATCCATAAACTGTTTGTATATTGAGTAGTTCAAGTGAAGCACGTAAAATAGAGAATGTGCACCCTTCAAAAATCGGTGTCGATGAAGCCTTGTAAATATGCTCTTGTTCCATATCATCGTCGTCCATACCTTTGGGATCATCCTTAAAAAGATTCCGCACCATATCATCAAGCACTTCCTCTTCCACAACTTTGTGGGGTGCAGGGCTATTGTCATCCCTTTCCCACTCATCTCTGACAATAGATCCCAAAGCTCCAGCATCATCTCGTCGACGCTTTGCGTGCTCTCGTCGCACGTAGGGCACCATGTTAGGGTGTGGTACTGCATCCTGCTTCAATTAGAGTTTATATATTACAACTCTATTAATTTAATTTGGCTACCATGAGTCATTTGAATACCATCAATTTACATCTACTCACCTCTAAACCTATTTGATTCCATTCTCCATACATGGAGATGTGATTCAAGGTAATCTCATACAATGCATCCTTGACATCGATTACCCATACATTTGATCCGTTGTCCCAACCACACATCGCGATTACGATGACGCATTGTCTCATCTTCCCCAGAACTGCTTGAGGAGGTTGATGACATCCTATGTACAAACCAGAAAACACAAAATCATAATATGTTTTTAATGAAAGTATAAAAATCACGTGTATTAACGCGGGTAATTCCTGCAAAACGCGTGTATAAACGCAACTAAATTATCATACACGCGTTTATAAACGTGACGGTCTGTTTAAACTAAAAATAGCCCACCTTCCCCAAATAAAGATTTTGAACTAACAATACTCTTCTTTTTCGTTTTCGCCTCTTCCAACAGAAACAAAACCTAAGTGCAAGGAGGGAGAAGAGAAGGAGCACACATGAGAGGAAGCCGACCAAGAAAGAAGACTCGCTTTTTCAGAGGTGAATCAGTTTGTCCTTTGCCTTGTCTCCTTCCTCAGATTTGTTTATGCTATTTTCTCTTTGCTTTTTGGGTTTGTCTCCGTCCTTTTGCTTCTGTGCACACGATTTTGGGTGAACGATTCTGACAGGAGCGACAATGGGCCTTTTATAAGGACACATTGTCGGAGGTCGGTCCCTTTCAAAAAACATTTTACGCAGGTCGTGTGTAGAAACGCGTGTAAAAGCACGTGTATCCTGTCTGCACAGTCTGTTCACGCGAATATACACGCGTTTTTTGACGGGTGTATACACGCGTTTTTTGACGGGTGTATACACGCGTTTCTGGACGGGTGTATACACGAGACTACGTTTCCTATTTCTATGGTTTGCAAGCTGATAGGTGACTTGAATGATGATATTTGTGTGAGTCAAGAGACAGCCCATGATGTACATGAGGATTATTTTTGTAGATTCTTTATGGATATTCCAGGTTCTTCATCCGATCCATTTGCATACAACAATTGGCTGATGGAGATGCTAAATCATTTTGGGTGCCATCCTGGTCCAATTGAGCTTACAGAGTACATGTATGCCCATCCCCCTCCTTCCATGCCTGGTGTCTATACCCCTACTGCGAGTATCCAGGGCACTCCAGTGCCGTTTATGCCTACGAGTCCGACGAGATGGCATGCAGCTTCTCCTCTTCCACGTCCATCGAGGAGACATACCTCGTCCCAGACACACTCACGCACACCCTCATAGCCACCATCACGTGCTCCCTCAGAGCCACCGTCACGTCAGGGCTCACAGCCACCGTCACGTAGACAATCCCCCAGTCGTGACTCCACCCGTAGCAGTAGGAAGAGTGGGAGTGGAGGATGCGGCTGGTGCTTTGGTGGGGGAGGTGGGGGAGATAGTAGGGCATGCGGTGAGAGAGGAGATAGAGGGAGAAGAGTTAGAGGAGACAGTTTGGAAGAGGAGGAGATGAGAGAGGTGGAGAGAGTGATCTGCTATGATGTGACGGATAGGGGCGGGATAGTGATGGATGCGAGGGGAAGGGAGGTAATGGAGTACATGCGTGGGGTAGTATCAAACTTGTATAGAAATTGTTTTCTTAAATTTAAAGATCAAAATAGCCGATTAGTTGGAGAGGTGATAGAGGCTGTACATAGTTGGTACCCCAATCCCCCACATGCTACATTCTCGGATGTATGGGAAAGGACACGAATAAGGGAGATCTTATGTAATAAAAGATCTCACCTTAAAAAACTCGCGTACGATGACCGGCTAAATGTAGCTGTGGGTGGCTATCCTACCGAGAAACCTGCCACCACTGCGCACAAACACGAGTGGAAGGAGGCAAAGAAACGAGCAGAGGGTGGCGTGAAGAGCAGGCAGCATGTGGAGGCACGACGGATCCAGATGGAGACCATTGGATCTTCGCATTTCGGATCTGGCAGCGTCGAGTCATGGGAGGCAGAGTTCGTAAGTATCTTGCCACTTTATTTGATTGTTTACTTAATTCATTGATTCTATGATTGTTTTAATCTTACAAATTGTGTTGATTATGATATAGAGACGGGTTACGAGGAGGAAGCCCACAACCCACGATACTGCGTATGCTCGTCGGCATAGCAGACGTGACACGTGGACCATCTTCAGAGCCGAGGGACGTATTACGGACGCGCAGTTTGAGATAGCCATGAGACCATACGGTCGACAGGTACTTGAAAATTCTAAACGAATGATTTTGGTTTATTGAATTACATATATATATACTTATATGCTATATATTACTTGAACAGGCACAAGCTGCTGATGATCCACCCGCCGCCACTGCAAAGGGTGGACATGAGCACTACTCATCGGACATTCCGACCGATGTGAGCTCATCTGAGCATGGAGGGAGCACCGAGTCATCATCTAGGTCTAAGTAGTACTCAGACTTATAGTATCACATTCCATATTGAGGATGTGGTTGTATATATTTTTTTGTAAACTGAAGCCATGGGCTACTTCGAGATATGGACTCCCTTGTATATATGTGTGAAATTTTGATAGTAATATTGAATCATGAATCGATAGTATTACATTCATGTCTGTCTTGAATCGTGTATTGACAATGTATGCATTCATGTCGTTCTTATCTTAATCTTCCTCGTGGATATGTTCTTCGTGGATGGTCTAATGCACCAAAAAAAAATCCAGAGAGTGTTATTAGGTACTGGAATGCTGGAACAGCATTCAGGCACCAAATAGCACTCTCTGGATTTTTTTTTTGCTCTCTGTTCGCGTGTATAAACGCGTTAGAACTGCTAAAAGTCGCGTGTATATACGCGGATAATCCATAAGGCATGCATGTATAAACGCGTCAAACCTGAGAAATACGCGTGTATAAGCGCATCTAAATTAACAAAACGCGCGTGTATAGACGCTTGTATCAATGCGTCTAAATGCATCTGAACTGACAGAACGCATGTATACGCCCGTGTATGAGCGCGTCTGCGCAGTCCTATACACGCGCTTTTACACGCATGTCTCTGGCCGCGATGATACACGCGCTGATACACGGGCCCGCTACTTTTTTTCACAAGTCATTTTTAGCGGCTAGGAGCACGGGTATGAGCCCGATCCCTTGTAGTGTTTGTAAATAACTCGTGTTAATGGCTTCTCTTAAGGCTTTAATATAAATATTTATGTTCCCAAAAACAAAAGAAGGGGCAAGTTGCAACTCTCTATTTTTACACTGTAAATAATGGTTCTATGATGTGGGTGTATCTTCAGGAAGGGAGGAGGGGCCAACTCTCTAGGAAAGGCATTAGAGTCTAGGAAACTAGAGTGGTTATATGAGTATTTCAGGAAGAATTTTTACTTGGAAATAATCAGATCTAAATTTATCTTTGCCTTTATTTGAAGGGATTTATTTTTGCATAAAATAGCTATAAACTCAATTAGTAGCACCACTTTTTTACAAAAAAATCAAGTGCCCTCAAGGATTTCCTTTATTTTGCCTTCATTTTAAGAAATGGTTTTTTGGAGCACTAGTGGCACGAGGGATGCTTCACATAGTTCTTGAGTGTGCACCTGTGTTTGTTTTTGTGAGTGTGGGGGTGTTGTGGGTTTTTTTTCAAGGGGTAGGGAGGTTGGTTGCCTATGCAGCAGGTAACTAGGCCCATTAACTCATGGTCCCTCTACTAGGGTGGTTATTACATGATAGGTCCATTCACACATGTATTCCCATAAAGTGGAGTCACAACCTTTACATTTTAAGAAATGGTTTTTTGGAGCACTAGTGGCACGGGGGATGCTTCACATAGTTCTTGAGTGTGCACCTATGTCTGTTTTTGTGAGTGTGGGGGTGTTGTGGGTTTTTTTTTCAAGGGGCAGGAGGGGGGGTTGGTTGCCTATGCAGGAGGTAACTAGGCCCATTAACTCATGGTCCCTCTACTAGGGTGGTTATTACATGATAGGTCCATTCACACATGTATTCCCATAAAGTGGAGTCACAACCTTTACACATGGTCCTTTATTACCCTCCAAAAATTATAAGATTGTTCCTTGGAAGATTAATTTTATTCTTGTAAACATAGTGCCATAGATTTTCAAGTTTAATTTATGTAATTGTATTATCACAATATGTTCTATTTCAATGCAAAGTTTGTCTTCGCACAAGCCCAACCATCTCCCCTTATTAAAGCCTCCACACATTAGGGAAAATTCGGGCTACAAATGGGCCCTCTAAGGGATTTCTCTCTCTTTTTGGAATCTAGGAAAAACGTGAAAATAATATTATTATATTGGGTTTCTCTATCTTCTTTTAGAATATAAATTCACCTTTTTCCATATTTTCTAAATAGATTCAATGCTTTTTTTATTCTAATGTGCTTAAATTCCACATAACTTCAACCACTGTGAGTCAAAATTCATAAATGTGAAAACCTAGTACTCTATAAAGTAAGAAAACAAGTACTAGAATACTTTTGACATTAGTAACTATGTAACTTCAAGAACAACATGGGATTCAAAGATGTCGATTGGAAAAAGTAGCATTTAAAAAAAACTCGAATTTATCTTAAAGTAAACTAAGTATTTTGAAAATGTTTTTTCCAGTGCGTAAAAACATTTAAGTTCTATTTTAGTGCATTCTCATTTATGGTAGTTGTTGTTGACGCGAGTTTTCCTCATTCAATAGGGGCCTGCAATGAGTGAAAAAAAAATGATTTATTAGTTGATGGCTTGAGAGGAAACATAAATGAAGTAAAAACTTTACTTAAGTAAAATAGAAACATTGATGGCTTAAGTAGAAACATTAATGAAGTAAAACGGAAACATTAATTAGTTGATGGCTTGAGCAAAAATTAGTTGATGGCTTGAGTGGGAACATTAATGAAGTAAAACATTAATTAGTTGTTGTCTTGAGTGGAAACATTAATGAAGTAAAATGTTGATTAGTTGATGGCTTGAGAGAAAATTAGTTGACGGCTTAAGCGAAAACATTAATGAAGTAAAATGTTGCCTTATTAGTATTTTGATTAAAATTTTGAATTGAATTGTATATACCTCAAACAATACGAGTGAGAGAGAGATTCTCAGCATGAATGTAGCCTTTCCTCTTTTTTCCCAACCTCCATTCAAATCTTCAATCTCTCAAAGCAAGCCTCTAAGCTTTCACCTGAATCTCCTCTTTCTTCACATACTATTTATGCATGGACAACAATGAAGAGAGATTTGATTTTTTGCTGCCAAGTGGAACCAAAAAGTCATATTTTCCTTCATTGATTTTCTATACCCAATTCCTCTACTACCAGGAAGTGTTGAAGTGTTGTTACATTGCTCAATGGAGGTATGGATATTTTTAGAGGGCATTAATTTTAATGCAAGTGCCTGAAATTAATGATAATGTTTTACTACACTTATATTTTGCAAAGAAATAAAAACATGTTGATATATGGCTTAAAGGATTAATTTACCCACCTAATCCCTCAACCCAACAACCACCTAAATTTTCACGGCAACTAATAGGATCTTCTAATGTAGAAGGCCCATTGGAATGAGAAGGTTTTAGAAAATGTTGTGAGGAGAATCCCAAGCCCAATCATGGTGTGTTGCACAATGGGTTATCAGTTGTTCTTGCAGAGCAGAGCAGAGAGCATGAAGGGTTTGTTTTTGTTGGATAGTGGTAATGTATGTAGTAGGGTTGGTGGAATGAGCCCTTATGAGGTTTTGGTGATATAGAAAGAGCAGGTGATGGGCCATGATGAAGAGGAGGATATGGGTGACTTTTCTCACAAGTGTGAACCACAGTTTAGACAATTAATGCCGTTTGACCTTGGGGGTGGGATGCAACAAAGGTTTTTTATGCCTGGTTTTGGTAGTTGTGTTTATTGTGGCTATGTGGTCCTCGAAAGGTGGAGATACAGGTTGGCAAGTAAGAGAGTTGCATCAGATACAGAATAAAAGCATAAATGTTTTCATATAGGGGGGGTTTGGCTATATGTGAGGAGAAATCTGAGTCCCTCACAAACACAACGTATGTATGTAAGATATGCGTATATGATGGTGAGGAGTGTATCCTAGAAAACAAAAGCAACGTGGTAGCCAAATGCGATTGAGCAGATGCACCAAATAAAAATAGAAACGGCATAGGCGATCGTGAGAGTCGGGCGGTGATATCTTTCAAAAGAATTCAAGGCGATAATAACGGGGGATTGAAGAGGCAAAAGGGTGATTAATTGAAGTGTGGTTGATATAGCAGTGAAGTTGGAGAGACCACTAGTAAAGAACTGCAGTTGTGTGTGCTTCTACAGGTCTCAGTGTAGCAGGCTGGGGTCGTCTGCATGTATTTCTTGGTCTACATACAAAAGTTAGATGCACTGAAACGAAGAAGTGTTTGGGTCAGAGCGGGGAAAGAGATGAAGACCAGAGAATTTTCCTTGAGGTGTGTCTTCGGGTTCTCTGTGTAGCAACGCCACAATTAGAGACTTGATATCTAAAACACATTGAGATCTAAAACAGACAGAGTGTTTGGTATATTGTTTGGTGTTTTGATATTTCAGTTGTGGTAAAGATGTTTGTGTGATTTTATGGGGATTGAGTTCTTGGGTATGTGTGTCTGATGAGTGTGGACCTAATGCGAAGTCAGAATCAAATGAAATAGTGTACATAATTTTTTCTAAGTCAGCAGCCGTCGGATCTATCTGCCAAAGGTGTAGGGATCTTGCTTTGACCTATTTAGGCTTGAGAGAAGTGTTTGCGAGCCTGAGCTAACAGTTAGAGTAGTCAGTTTGTGAAAGTAGTCAGATGTTGTTGGGACACAATTGTTTAGTATATCTGAAACAGATGGAGTGTTTGGTATATTGTTTGTTGTTTTGATATTTCAGTTATGGTGGTGAAGATGTTTGTGTGAGTTTATGGGGATGTAGTTCTTGGGTATGTGAGTTTGATGATTGTGGACCTGCTTTGGAGTTCGAATCAAATGAAATAGTGTACATATTTTGTTCTGAGTCAGGTAGCCATTGGATCTGTCAGCCAAAGGTGTAAGGATCTTGCTTTGACCTATTTAGGCTTGAGAGAAGTGTTTGTGAGTTTATGGGGATGTAGTTCTTGGGTATGTGAGTTTGATGATTGTGGACCTGCTTTGGAGTTAGAATCAAATGAAATAGTGTACATATTTTGTTCTGAGTCAACTAGCCATTGGATCTGTCAGCCAAAGGTGTAAGGATCTTGCTTTGACCTGTTTAGGCTTGAGTTGCGAGCCTTGGCTGATAGTTAGAGTACCGAGCTAATAGAGTCAGGTGAGATAGGGATTAAAGTATTCATCAACTAAGTGTAGTTGGTGTCAGAAGAGAGTCCCTTGTTATGGGTCTACGTTTGATTAGAGTGTTCAAAGCATATAGAGATGTCAGTAGAGCTGACCCATACGAATGAGAGAGAATATGCCTCAGATGGATCAGATTGGTCATCGTGTGAGAGGACAGTCATTGGCAGAGCTGGTAGTCAGATGTAGTCAATAGGGAGCTTGGACTGTGATATCCAAATCAATTTAGAGGTGCCTAAGGGCATGAGGATAATAGAGGACACCTAAGGAAGGTTTTTGACTCTATAAAGGTTTCGGAAGAAAACGGGTCTGAGGCAGAAACCAGTCTAATGCAGGCAGTAGTAGAGGGGTCACAAGAGAGTCAACAGGGGATTAAGGAAGGTCCTTGGGGATTGGTATATATGGCAAGCTGATAGCTAGAGGACACTCTGTGAGGCCTAGAGGACACATTTCTTCCCAAGGACAAGAGGTTAGATTTTGGAGGCAGAATCCAGTCATTCTATGTCAGAGCTGAGGGTGAGTTTGGTCATCTAAGTGTCAGAGCTGTGTTCAGGAGAGGCCTTTTGGTGTATGTTCAGAGATTCTAGAAGTGAGAGCTAACTTGAGAGGATATCTAAAGCAAGTAGTTGAGTCTGACATGGAGGTTGGGAGGATATAGAAGTGTCCTATCTATTTGCTTCCTTGTGTGCATGTTGGTGGTGTAGTAGAGGCCATCACCCAGAGACCAAACAACGCAAAAAAGGCTCAAATCAAAAATAAGAAAAAAAAATTGGATTGAATTCACTACAACGCGATGAGAAGACTTTCAACACATTGAACCCTCTATATCGCGTTGTATTGGATTCACAATGAAGGAAAGTCCAACACATAAAATTGGCCCAAAGGACTAATAAGGATAAATTTTGAAAAAATCTCACTGCAATGTGATAAGAGGACTTCCAACACATTGAATCCCCTATATTGTGTTGTCATTAGGCAAAATATGGACTCTCATTTTTGCCCCTTAAGGATTTCCACACCTCCTCTCTCTAGAAAAATGGGCTCATGGGTGGAATTTTTGTAAGTCAACTCAGAAGTGAGCAGAGTTTGGAAATTTGGAATCTACTCTTCGATAGCTTTCCAATGATATATAGCATGATGGAAAATTTTGCGAACCCGCAAAATTGCCCATCATGCTATATATCATTAGTGAAGAGTAGATTCCAAAGTTCCAAACTCCGCTCACTTCTGAATTGATTTGCAAAAATTGTAACATGTCACATCATCACCAATTTGGAGACTTCCTTAATATGCAAAATTTCCCATCATGCTATATATCATTGGAAAGCTATCTAAGAGTAGATTCCAAATTTCCAAACTCTACTCACTTCTAAGTTGATTTGCAAAATTTCACCATAAGCCCATTTTTCTAAAGAGAGGAGGTGTGGAAATCCTTAAGGGGAAAAAATGAGAGTCTAGATTTTGCCTAATGACTGCGTTCACAAACAAAGGAACTCCAACACGCAAAATAGGCTCAAGTGACAAACAAAGAAAACATTTTGGATAAAATTCACTACAACGTGATAAGAGGAAATCCAACACATTGAATCCCCTATATTGCATTCTATTGAATCCACAATGAAGGAATCTCCAACATGAAAAATCGGCTCAAATACAATGCGATACGCAAACAAACGACATATTCACCAGTAAATCACGTTGTACTGCATTCACAACAATCAAAGAAATGCAAAATAGTCTTAAACGATCAATAAGGAAATAATTTTGGATTGAATGCACTACAACGCGATGGGAAGATTTCCAACACATTGAAACCCCCATATCGTGTTGTATTAACTTCATAATGAAAGAAACTTTACACATGTGAAACACCTATTTTACAAGTATTGGTACCAATAAATACAACGCGAGTTCAGAGCCCGTAAGTGTGATGTCCTCATGTTGTAGTGATCATACTATCAGGAGAGCAGTGTTGGAGTGTTGTGTTTTTTGTTAGGAATCTCTCTGGAGTCCACATAGAAAAGGAAGAAGAAGACATGGTGTAAGTTAATAAACATTGGATTGAGAGAAACGGACACTTACTCGTCAGTCACACAATAGGATGTCATCCATGAAGGGATGAGATGGCATAGACAATGGAGAGTAGATCACACCGATGAAAATCAATTGAAAAGAAGTTACTATTTTATGAAGAGCTTGCTACTTAATTTGACAATTAAGGGTTGAACAGAAGGGGTCCCACCTTAAGTAGATGTGACACCACAAGTAATGACATTAAGTGCACGTGGCATGCAATGATGATGATCAAATGCATGTGTGTCTATCACTCATGTGAAAGAACATGGGTGATTGCCAATGTAATCATACCACATGTAAAGATCGTGGCATAATGCACGCACTCCCACATGCATTATTTATAATGTGAGTTTCAAACACTCTTGGCTTTTTTTTCCATGCAACTATTTTCTCGCTCTTGCTTGCTCCTCTCTGACGATTCTCCTAAAAGTCACTACCTACAAAGGGATTTGGGACATCCACAACAAGATTGTGACCGTCTAATAACTTTGTGGTGATTCTGCTTTATTTTCACACGTTAATTCTCCATACTGTAATATGATAACATTTCTTTTACACCCTTGATAAAGTCGTGCTACAAAGCGATTTTAGACATCCAACAAGATTGTGACCATCTAATCACCTTGTAGTGATTCTACTTTATTTTCACACACAAGTTCTCCATAATGTAATATAACACCCTTTCTTTTACACCCTTGAGAAAGTCACTACCTACAAAGCGATTTGGGACATCCAACAAGATTGTGACCGTCTAGCCACCTTGTAGAGTGATTTTAATTTATTTTCACATATAGATTCTCTATGGTGTAATATAATACCATTTCTTTACACCCTTGAAAAGTCACTACAAAGCGATTTGGAAAATCCAACAAGATTATTGCCATCTAATCGCCTTATAGTGATTTTGCTTTATTTTCACACATAAGTTCTCTATAATGTAATATGACACCATTTCTTTGATACCCTTGAGAAATTTACTACAAAGCGATTTGAGACATCCAACAAGATTGTAACCATCTAATCACCTTCTTGCAGTGATTCTGCTTTATTTTCACACATAAGTTCTCCCTAATGTAATATGACACCATTTCTTTGATACCCATGAGAAAGTCACTACAAAGAAATTTGGGACATGCAACAAGATTCATGTGATGATCTCATTGCCCTGTATTGATTCTACTTGATTTTCGAACATAAGTTCTCCATAATGTAATATGGCACCATTTCTTTGATTCCCTTGAGAAAGTCACTACAAAACAATTTCAGACATGCAACAAAATTGTGACCATCTAATCACCTTGCAGTGATTCTGATTTATTTTCACACAAAAGTTCTCCATAATGTAATATGACACCATTTCTTTGATACCCTAAGAAATTCACTGCAAAGTGATTTGGGACATGCAACAAGATTGTAATCATCTAATCACCTTGTAGTGATTCTGCCTTATTTTCACACATAAGTTCTCCATAATGTAAGATGACACCATTTCCTTGATACCCTTCACAAAAAGTCACTACAAAGCAATTTTGGACATGGAACAAGATTGTGACCATCTAATCTCCTTGCGGTGATTCTACTCTATTTTCACACATAAGTTCTCTAGAATGTAATATGACATACAATTTTATGCAACGTAATGATGGTATTGTGATGTTGTAGTTAAAGTACATACATATATTGCTTAAGTTATAGGGTTTGGTCTTCAAACGAATATAAGCCTATTGCTAAACTAGTAGAAATAGGTGCTAAGCTTAGTCTCCAAGATGTAGGTGAACCATTTGATATATCACTTTATTAGCATACAACCAATGCCTCACCATGCATTTAGTTTGGGGTGTCCTAGTTGAGCTGGTTTATGCACAGTCTCGAAAGTAAGCATTGGTAGGTTCCCAAGCGAGTATTTTGATATTTATTATACGGCACTCAGTCCCTTGGGCTATTATATACCAAGGAAGTGATATTTAGTTGCATGCTTTCACAAGGACTCCGATTTGCCTAGATGGCACTAGTCAATGGATCTTGGTGTTGACAACAGACACCTACCTCCATCTTTAGTGAGAGCTAGATTACACTGGTAGTTGTTTGCGAGGATCCCAATGTTTTATGCTCACAAAAATAGAACATTGAGGTGCATTATCATTATGTCAAGGAGAGGCTCATTGTTGTAAGAGAGATTAGCATAGATTGTATCTTTACACAAGGCAATGTGGTAGATATAATATGTTCACAAAGGCTCTCTCACAACAGAAGTTAGAAGATTTTCAAAAATCTTTGGGCTTATTTCCACATGGGGATTAATTAACCACATGATTCACGTACATGTTCATATCATCACTATAGGGGGGATTTGTAGTCATTTATATGGTAGTGATATTTGGATGTAGGCTAATAATGGGCCGGGGGACTTTTTCCCTCCTCAAGATGTTTTTCCCCCCGTGAGCATGTGTAGACACTCATGAGTATGTAAGTGACCTTATCATGTCACTTCAATTGTACATCACTCATTCTCATTAATCTACTTTGAGTGTTGTGATTTTTGGTATCTCTATTTACTTGTTGCATCTGTGTGTGTCCGTAGTTTTATTTCCACTCTAACAATAGGCATGCCTTTTATATTTATTGCCCAATCATGTGTGTGTTGGTACCTTTTTCTCCATATTCCAATAATAGGCATGCCTTTTATATTTAATGCCCAATCATGATGTCTAAAAGAAAAGACTAAATGTTTAAAAAGGAAATCGTTACCAATTAGCAAGTCAGTGTTTTCCCTTTATGTTGAAGAAATAACATTTTTGTTTAAATTGATCTTACAAGGATATTCATATCTTTTGTAGTTATTTTGAGTATTCTTGAATCTTCACTTACATTTTTTTTAAAGTTTGGTTTCTTGTAAGACACCATCAAGGGAATATATCTTTGTACCTAACTAGTAATATTGATGTGCTAGTGTCAATGTAACCTGATATAATATTACGTAATTCTTGAGAATGTGAAGCCAAAAGAAGAAATGCAAGGTTTTCCCATTGATACCCATACCACATGATCCGTATCTAAAACTAAATCTCACAGCTTGGTATCGAACCCATAATCTAAATAAAAGTCATATATTGGTTTTCTTTGTGTAGGTGTGGCTACTTCGTGTAAGGCAACATAAAGAAAAGATAATTAGAGTTATCTGTCAATACAATTAAATTGAACATGCTAATGGCAAAAATAATTAGAATTATCTATAATCTATAAATCTTAATTAAATTGAACATGCCGATGATGTGGGTGAATTATAATGGGTTTAGTTTTCTTCGGACCAATATTTCGAGGGATCAGTGCGCCCACGAAAAACTATTTTCTAAAGCAATGGATAAACCCCCAACTAAAAAATTACAACTAAGATATTTCAAATTCATCCTTTGAAAAAGAACATCACAAAATTCTGTTAAGTTCTCTTAAAGACAATGCATTTTTTTCTTCACTTTCTTTTGGCTACAAATCCAAATATTCAATAAACTATATGAGTGAAAAAATTATAGTGATGAGTATGTAATTGACCTTATCATGTCACTCCACTTGTACACCACTCATTCTCTTGAGTGTTGTGGTCCTCAAGCGGTTTTTCCTGCAAGCGTGTGTAGACACTCTTAAAGTGACCTTATCATGTCACTTCACTTGTACGTCACTCATTCTCATTAATCTAATTTGAGTGTTGTGCTTCTTGGCATCTTTTTTTGCTTGTTGCATCTCTATGTTGGTACTTTTGTCTCCACTCTAATAATAGCAATGCCTTTTATATTTATTTTCCAATCATGTGTGTGTTGGTACCTTTGTCTCCACTCCCAAAATAGGCATGCCTTCTATATTGATTGCCCAATCATGATGTCTAAAAGAAAAGACTAAATGTGTTAAAAGGATATTGTTAGCAAGTCTATGTCTGCCCTTTATGCTGAAGAAATATATTTTTTTAGATTGATCTGATAAGTATATTCATATCTTTTGTCATTCTTTTGAATATTCTTGCATCTTCATTTGCATTTTTTTTAAAGTTTAGTCTCTTGTAAGACACCATCAAGGGAACATATCTTCTTACTTAGCTAATAATATTGATGCGCTAGTGTCAATGTATGCCTCAACCTGATATAGTATTACATAATTGTTGAGAATGTGAAGCCAAAAGAAGGAATGGGAAATTTGCACTTGATACCCACACCATATGACCCGTATCTAAAATTGAATGTAAGTCACAGCTTGGTATCGAACCCAGAATCTCAAGCCAAAAATAATTCATATATTGGTTTTCTTTATATAGGTGTGGCTACTCCGTGTAAGGCAACATAAAGAAAAAACAATTAGAATTATCTGTAAATAAGATTAAATTGAACATGCTAATGGCAAAAATAATTAAAATTATCTATAATCTATAAATCTTAATTAAATTGAATATGCTAATGAGGTGAATTATAATGGGTGTAGTTTGCTTCAAACCAATATTTGGAGAGATCAATGCTCATGAAAAACTAATTTCTAAAGCAATGGGAAAACCCTCTACTGAAAAATACACCCAGGATATTTCAAATTCATTCCTCAAAAAAGGATAGCACAGAATTCTATCCAGATTTCGTAAAGACAAAACACTTTTTTTCTTCTTCTTTTTTGCTAGAAATCCAAATTTGCAATAAACTATATGAGTGAAAATACTGCATTGATATAAAAGTGCATACATTTACTCTTAAAATTATCTTCCTCTTTTGATTTATAATGTATAAAAAACTATGTATATACTTCTCTACATGAGAAAAACCTATAAATAATAAAAAGATCCATCCATTTTTCTACAAATTAAAGGACAAAATTTTTGCATATCATTCTAGGCCCATTCTAGGTACCATGCTCTGCGAGGAACCTAATGTTTCATGCTTACACAAAAAGCACATTGAGGTGCATTATCATTATGTCAAGGAGAGGCTCATTGCGGGAGAGATTAGCATGGCTTGTGTCTTTACACAAAAGATAAATTTAGGAATTTTGGGAATTATTCGAGTCCCATTTCTTATAGGATTGGTTGAAAACTCGGTATTTTTGTGTAGTTTGAGCTAACATCTATTTGTTGGTGCACTCTTTGTGCCATTAGATTAGTTGTTTGTAGTTGTATTTGTTTGTAGTTGTATAGATACATACGTCAATGCAACAATATTGGAAGGACAAGGGAAACATGACACTAAACTTAATTAAGATTATACAACACCTTTTATATGAAGAAGATAATGTTAAATACTATCTCCACTTTGAGACATTGAAGTAAAAACATGGGCTTTATTTAATTTACCAAAAGAATTCTAAATATCACTTAAAAAGGAACCTTAGAAATGAGAGATCTCTACAGGGTGTGGTGTTAGAAACAACAAAACAAAAAGTAAATCTCAATGACAGTAACAATGTGCTAAGTTTACGATTGATCCACAGATAAAAACCCATCTTAGACACTATATCAAGAATATAAATCTTGATATATATGCTCAAATTTGAGGGACATTGAAGTAAAAACATGGGATAATAATGCCAAAGAACACTAGGAACCTTAGAATTGAGGGATCTCCAAAGAGTGTGGTGTTTAGAAACACCAGAAGCAATCAAATTTCAATGAAATTATTGTTACATTCAAGTTTACAATTCATCCGAAGACAAAAACCCTTCGTAGACACTTTGTCAAGATAATAATTGAGTGCAAATTGTATCTCAAACATAGCGTTTTCTCATGTATTTCTCCAATACATACAAAGTTTCTCAATCATAAGCTGCTTCATTTACTAAAGTGTCGCAAGTATACTCCCATTTGTTCTTTGCATAAATCCAACCAAGTAACCATGCGCTGATTGTTGTCTCCAAAAAACTTTGAAGCTCCTCTATATTTTGATTCCACATCTTTGGAAAAATCAAGTAGGTTCCGGGCATATTCCACATTACATTGTAGAGGGTATCATAAAAAATTAGCGTTTTATTTCCATCTAGGTCATGAAAAATTCTCCATGCTACATCCAAGTTTTTGTGGTATACAAATCGATATCCAATTAGAAGATCTGTCTTTTGACATGCTGCCTGCCCTACTATGACCTTAAACTTTTGATGGTGCCGAGGAAAGCACAACTCAAGAATGCGTCAAGTCCTTTGTAGTCTATTAGTACTCCAGATCCATACCTCAAACCATTGCATACAAAAATCAAGGAAAGTGAATGCATCTTTGCGAATCAAATGCTAAACACTTGTATTCTCTTCCACAAGATGCATATGTTTGGCACAGTCTGGACATACTTCACCATGTTGCATCTCAATGATCTCAATTGTCTTGAGTAAAACACCATTGAGTTCAAGTATCAATACTCTTCTTTGTTTCCTTATTGTATTTGGGGGTGGTGGAACTCTTTTGCTTCTAGGTACATGAGCCACCATTGATTGGTGCCACCTCAATAGTAAGTTTTCTGTACACTCTAAATCAAAGCTATATGCTTCAACATATCCTGTTGAAAACAAAATGTATGGTTAATGGACATTCAAAATTTTAAATAAATATATTATGTGCCAACAACAAGATAAATTCATCCATGATATGGATGGTCTTAAACCTTCATAGACAAACACTCCAATACCTCAGAAGTTCAACCAAAAAAATAAAAGAGCGAGTATATTGTCAATGCTAAATTTCATCAAATTTATTGAATATGATGTATAAAGTATTTTCACTGTTGAGATAATTGAGTCTATCCAAATTAAATTATAATATTCATAGCCTTACACCTTGACAAGGCAATATCTTCAATAAAAAACAAACACATCTTCATTGCAATCGAATTGCAAATATTGACAAAAGAGATGATCAAATGACAGTAAGTTTGGAGGCATTTGATTGCTTGATACAATAGTGTAAAGATTTGGCTCGTACAATCCAAAAATTAAACCCATATAAGCACATTGTTTTGGCCAAAGCCTAAGTCTATCTTATGGGCTTTTAGTACAAAATGACTCTAAACATTCTGCACCCAACAACAAGTCTTGATATTTGTGCAGATCCCATACTTCAAACTGCACGTTTAGACCTCAGAAATGGTTTCCTTCAACCTGCAGCAATAACTAGTATGGGTTAGGTTGGAATCTGATTATACTCTCACTCAATGTTTAATGAATCCAGACATTATCCTACCCATAAGCTCAAGTAAGCCTTTTGTAGCCTTGATATGTATGCTTTTGCTGCAACTCTACTTATGAGATGACCACGTGGTAGAGGAAGTTATGCCTACAAGGGTGACAAGAGGAAAAGGGAAAAAATGACATTTATGAATGAGCTGAATGTTGCCTTGACAACAGTCAATGCTAACCTCAAGAAAAGAACAGACCAAATGGATGCCATGAGAAAGGCACACGCAGAGGAAGTGCGAACAAAGGAAAAAATGTTAGAAGACTTCCAAGGCTAGGAAAAAAGGGTAAAAGAGGACCTGCAAAAAAGAATCCAAGAAGAAATGAGCCAAAAGAGTATGGGTGTCTGGAAGGAGACTACTCTCAAATGTATGCAAAATTTAATCCAGATAGCTCAGCAGAGCAGCAGGCAGGTGCCTAGAGACCTTCCAACTACGCGGACCCGAGTGAGGAGGCAACAACTCATTCGAAGAGCAACTTTGCTAATGCCCCTCACCAAGAGACTCACCTAGCAGAAAGGAAAAGGGGAGTGCTACACAGATAGAACCTATAGGCATGCCACCCTATGGGTGGAAATGGAGTAACGATGGGAAAAGAAGGCCAAAGGAATTTGAGCAGACTATCTTTGAAGACGATATGATTACCCCCCAGAGAGCAAACAAAGCCCCATGCCTTCATAGCAGGCATGGATGTCGATACACTGAAAAGGGAAAGGGAAAGGTATCCAGAGGCATGGCCCATTAATGTGCAATTTCAACGGGCCGAAAAGTAGGGCATGCCTGGGTGAGCAACAAGAAGAGGGCGTACGAGGAATATATGCCCAGGATCACCCCATCAAATTCATCTCAAGGGGCATTGCAAACAAAAGAAGAACCAGATGAAGGAACATACCATAAGGTGTGTGGACTAGAGAATCTGGACTCAGAGGTAATCTAGATACACCATTTTTTCAAAATAGTAACTGTGGGCTTTGCTGGCGCAGCGTCCACCACCTTGATCGCCAGGTGTTGGTGCTAATCAACCCATTTGGCCGCCACACGCTGACCGTAGTGCAACAAACCGAGCCTTTTTGTTTTGTATAACAGCTTCTTGAAGAACAGGTAGTACCCATGTAGTTGTAAAGGAAAAGGGAAAATTAGTCGGATTAGAGAATATAGGGGATAGAGAAGACTCAGTCTACCCAGCTAAGATTGTAGGGAAGGAGTGCATTTTTGCCTGGATAGTTTGAGAATCATGTTGGGTCTACTTGGGCCCAAAGGAGAGGAACATTACTGTGAATAGGAAGATAAGAGAGTTGAGTGAGCAATTCATGTGTAGAGCTCGCTAAGGCATTGTATTGTATTGTTATTACACAAGAATGGCAAATGGGTTGGTCTTTGTTTTGCTTCAGTTTCATTCCACATATCTTTGTCTATTCAGTATTCATTCAATCTTGTGTTAAGTGTAGTCCTGTCTGGATATGGATTCCTATTCAGATTCAGGAGAGACCTAGGAACTAACCTACTTGTAGTCATGATCAATTTTCTTGCATTTAGATAGATAGGTAGCTCAACTTCTTAACGTTGGCTTATTGCATTGGGCACAGTTACATTAGTCATCGTTCTTTTTTGTCCAAAATATAGGGATGGCAAGATTGTTAAGTGAAGAGCCCAATTGACTAAGGAGGTTCATGAGAGTGTAGAGAAGGGAAGGACCTTGGTTTCATCGGTTTTCGCAAGGCCATTACCAAAACCATACATGTTGGGTATTAAATAGACTCCAACAACATTCTAATTGCCGGGTCTTAATTGGACTCCGACAATGTTCCAATTGTTTTTTGTCCAAAAAATACAAGGATGGCAAGATTGTTAAGTGGAGAGCCCAATTGACTAAGGAGGTTTTTGAGAGTGTAGAGAAGGGAAGGACCTTGGTTGTATAGGTTATTCGCAAGGCCATTATATTATGCAATGAATCTCACATCTTCTATGTTAGTATTGAGGGGTCCAAAGCAATGGGTGTGAGCTACTTGGTGTCAATAGCAAACTTTTTCGCATTGCACATGTGAATGTTTTCAAAAATGAGAGGGAAAGCACCTGGCACATATATTATGCAGCAAGTACTTGTACTTCATTTACTTATAGGTTCTAGGATTGGATTCGATAGCTCACGATTTCACGCACTAGGTAGCACTAACTAAGGTGGAGTTGTTTCAAGCACTTAGTGGCAACAGAAATCGATGCCACATGCCATCATAATCCACAAATGTTGATGTGGCTTTTTTGATGTCTTATGCAATGGTCCTTTTTGTAATTAGCCTTGACTTGGGCGCACTTCGATATAGCATCTTTTAAGTTCCATTGTTTTGTGTGGTGGAGGGGTCATTGGTTCACCTAGGTCGAGTAGAACCACCCATCGGAGTACCCCCCATAGGTGTAGAGTTAATTGTGAAAGGAATCGAGGGTTGAGAAAATATGTTCCACACACTCTCTTTACCATACTGATGTGATAAACTTGCGGCCGATTATGAGAGTCGCTCCATATCTGGATCATCAATGATGGACACCAAATGATGGGCCACAGGACTTCTTGATTCTGGATCTTCCCCCCACATATCTACATCATAAAAATATTATGTGTATAGAATAAGGATGATTTAAAAAACATATCTATTATGTGTATACTCTATGCATGCATAGAGTATACACATAAGCTTAAAGCATGCATTATCTTAAAGCTTTATGCATAAGCTTAGGCATGCTTAAAGCTTTATGCATAAGCTTAGGCATGTATAAAGCTTTATGCACAAGCTTAAAGTATGCATAAAGCTTTAAGCTTAAAACTTTATGCATGCATTAGCTCTATGCTTTATGCAGAAGCTTAGGCATGCATAAAGCTTTTGCATGAAGCTTAGACTATGCACCAAGCTTAAGCATAAAATTAATGCACATAAAACTTAAAACACCAGCACCCAAGGGA
This sequence comes from Cibotium barometz, assembly GCF_041138505.1. NCBI lineage: Eukaryota > Viridiplantae > Streptophyta > Polypodiopsida > Cyatheales > Cibotiaceae > Cibotium > Cibotium barometz. Next base: position 28,552,549 of record NC_141047.1, on the reverse strand, counting down.
GTAATAAATATAAATGAAAATAACAAGAGCATTGGAGTTTACCTTAAGAGATGGAATGATGCTCGGGGTATTCAAGTCATCCTATGTAGATAGAACGTAGACCTTTTTCAAGCCTTTTTCACCTAAATAGCGTAAGAGCACTAAACGTAAAAAAACATAAAGCTTAAATAACATAAGGCATGCTTAAAGCTTTATGCATAAGGCTGTATGCATAAGCTCTATGTATGCTCTATGTATGCTTTAAGCTTAATGCATTAAGCATGCATGAATCTTTATGCATAAGCTTAGGCATGCATAAAGCTTTATGTATTAGCTTAAAGCATACATTAAGCTCTATGCATAAGGCTTAGGCATGCATAAAGCTCTATGCATAAGGCTTTATGCATGGTTTAAGGTTAATGCATTAAGCATGCATAAAGCTCTATGCATAAGGCTTTATGCATGCATTAATCACTACACATAAAGCTTTATTCATAAGCTCTATGCATGCTTTTAGCTTAATGCATAAAGCTTTAAGCTCTATGCATAAGGCATACATTAAGCTCTATGTATAAAGCTTTATGTATAAGATCTATGCATAAAGAAGCTTTATGTATAAGCTCTATGCATGCTTTAAACTTAATGCATTAAGCATGCATTAATCTCTGTGCATAAAGCTTTATACATAGAGCTTAAAGCATGCATAGATCTCTATGCATAAGACTTTATGCAAAGCTTAAAGCATGTGTAAGCTCTATACATAAGCCTTAAGCATACATTAAGCTCTATACATAAGATTTAAAGCATGTGTAAGCTTTATGGCATCATCTTTATGCATGAAGCTTTGGCATAAGCTTTATGCACTAAGATAAACCTAAACCTAGCACCCAAGGGTGCAAAATAAACATAGAGCTTGCATTCAATTACAAGAAAAAGAGGGCTTACCTCTTTATTATCTAGTCGAAGGAGAGGATTAGTGCAAGATATTGAGAAATGTGGTGCCATTGAGCACAAGGAAGAGGTAGGGAGTGAGAATGAGTAGCCAAGCAAGAGTAAAGTCTAGCATGAAGCCACATGAGTAAAGCCACAAGAGTAAAGTCTAGCATGAAGCCACAAGCCCAAGAGTGTACGTCCTCATATAAAAGGGGTTCATTAACATATCACTTACACTTATCTCAAGTCTCTTTATGTATCCAAGCTAATTTATCTTAGTGTCTAATTATACTTGAGTGCATCTTAAGTAGCACACACTCATGTGATGAGTTTTTTTCATTTTTATCCACCTTAGATTAGCGTTATCATTAGTTTTTGAATTAGGTAGATATCTTATCATTAGGAGAGCTTGATTGATTTTCAACATCACAGCTAGAGTAAGTCTCTCCGTTAGTTAGTTTTCATTTCAATACCCAACCATAATAGTATGTGCCACACACATGAACACCCACCAAACATTTTATCTCCATAAAGCCAAGAGGTGTTCCTTACATATGTATTATAGTGTGTCAAATGTCTCAATCGAACACTCAAGATCACCATAATTGACCCATGATGGCCAAAAATATAAAAAAAGATTGCCAATGAAGTCACCAATGTCGTTCCCAATGAAGTCTTCCGTCTTTTCTTCCACAAGTCTTGGGTTCAATCCACCCTAGTACAAAATCAAGTGCCTCATTGCATACCATGTGCACTTCCTACCACATGATCTCAGCCTTAGCACTAACATATGATAACCTTTAGACATCTTTTAACCAAGGTAGAGCACCAACCATAATAGCATGTGCCACACATGGACACCCAACCAAACATCTCAGCTCCATAAAGCCAACAACATTTTTTTAAGACAAAATGTCTAAGCAAGGCACCCGTATATACGTCATATGGTGTTTGGACACTCCATATCACTATAATTGACCCATGATGGTGAATAGTGTAGAAAAAGATTGCCAATGTAGTTGCCAATGATGCCGTCTTTGTTTTTCTTTTCTTCTACAAGTCTTGGGTTTGACATGAGACACCAATAGTAAGGTAAAGTAGTTCGCCCAAGCTACAAGAATGGCAAATATATACCACCTCTCTCATATGAACAAGTTGTATTGCCATTTGAACCTCATGCAATGTTTTCAATGGATGCAATGCTATCCATTGAAAACATTTAGATGATGCATTCAATGTATGCCATGCATGTTATCTTCTTTGTTTATGAGCAAATTGTATTGCCATTTGTGACTTAGATTCCTTATTTAGTTCTTATAGTCTCATCCGTCGAAGTATTTTGCGATAAAACCACTGGAATGCCTCCAACAAACTATTTTCTCTTATATCCATCCACCAGTTCTCCTTGTGTGTCAAAAGAATGAAGTCCTAGCTTAGTAGTCAGACTTCTCCATACCTTGAGTGGACCAAATAGCTGGGTTTCTATATTTACTTACAAAATATGGCCAATGATTATATAATCAAAATCCGTATATCAAACAAATTTCGAATTTCCATTGAAAATCATGTAAAAAATCGAATTGCTCATTTTCTTCATAAAAAGGTTACATATTTAACCTTAAAGAGCGCACAATTTTCTCCTCAAAGTATTACCTACAATTAAGTCCTAAAATTTTCCAATTCCACCAACTTCTCCTACTCACATTCAATATGTGTTGGCAGCCCATCATAGCTCTTTTGTCAGTATACTACCTTGTACTCAATCATAAGAACAACATCACAGTTTCCAATTAAATTCAACTCTAAGGTTTTAAACTCCCTTTCTAGCTTTTAAACATCACCAAGGTTCTGAAGAAATTTTATTAACTCTTTACTCACAAACGAAAGATCGCTATTTCAACTTACCTATCCCAATGATAGCTTTTGATTGTAAGTAAACGGTCTAGTCAAAAGCTACCAAAGGTCATCTACTAAAGTTTTGGTGCATCCTACATCAAAGTAGTTTATGCAATAGATTAGGTCTATCTCTCCTTCTCTTATGTGTCTTTGCTACATAGGATCAACGTTAATCTTTTTCCCTTGGCTTTAATCATGAACATGCTTCTGCAACACATGTTACAAAAGATTACGCGAGACATGTTCACTTATGTGCAACAATGTGAGGTTTGTCAAAAAGTGAAAGCTCCTCATGGGAGGAAGATAAGGTTGTTACAATCTTTACTTATTCCCAAGGGACCCTTTCAAGATATCTCCATAGATTTTGACAAACCTACCTCCCAGCTTGGGTTAAGTGCAATACACAACATTTGACGATTGTTGATCGTTCTACCTACACCGTAGATGAGATAAGACTAAATCGGGATTCATAGTGCCTATATTTAGCTCTACTCCATGCACAATTCGTGCTTTTTGTTAACATCATGTTTAATTGACATTGGTGCTTCTACTTTACGGATGATGTTCATTTCTCAAGTTGAAATTGCCTTTGATTTGTGATGCTCTAGGTCTTGAATAATCCGATTGAATTCCACAAGCAAGAGCTACCATATGCAAAGATCGAAACCTTTTAACAGCATTCTCTAAACTTAAGATTATAGAACAGGATAAAAGACGGGTGTGACAATGCATCAAATGAGGGACGCCTCACTAAGTTCCTCATCTAGACATGCAATTCACTTGGAAGGCTTCTTGACAAGCCCTTAACTCTTTACTTCTAGCATCCATGGTGCCTTGTGTCTAGTACTCTTCATAGGATTTTACAAATCTGCATGCACTAGCACATACTTTCTGGTCAAGCCATTTTGACCTTTTCCAAAAGATGGCATCAGACATTTTTTCTTTCTTTTTGCCAAGCCAGTCATCGTTTTCCATCGCCCGTAGGCAATGCCACTGAGGCAAGAAAGCACCTTGTGGGGTTTTGAACTTAGGAACTCCTGGTCCTAGGCAAGCACCTTTACCACTTGAGCTATCAACCATTGGCGGCATCAGACACTCTTGTTTGCTCCTTTACCCATTACATCAAAAATAAAAAGCAAAGTCCAGCTCTATGGTGGCATCAGACACTCTTATTTTCCATTAGCTCAAAACTAGCAAGAACAATATCATACCTACCAGCTTTACATCAGTAATTACTTGTAAAACATGGCTTCCAAAAGGATTCAGGGCATTCTAACTTCAAAAGAATAAAAGCACATTCTATTGCAAGCATCTACAAGGCATCTGAAGGATATGCAAGTGTTCTTCTTTGACTAGCCATCCATCCGTAGTACAAACCCTCTTTGTTTTTCCAAAAATGGCCGGTACAGTCGGATAGCAGAGTTCTCATAAGCAATATTAGCAAGAAAACCGACACTATAACAAAAGAAAAGCACATGTTGTAAAACTTAAACTATGACTCACTGGAGTTGTTGGCTACTTCTCATCTTCAATCATCCTTTTCCTCCCCTTCTGAATCTGCAATTTTCAAAGTTTTTCACCGACCTTAGTATCTTACAACTTCAACCAAAAAAGCCTTCACAAAAGGCATGAAAAACACATACCCGATCGCACATCTTCTCCGAGCTTTCCCCTTGCTTGGATTTGCTTCACAAGCATCCTAAAGATGAGTACCCCCCAGTATATGTGAAGCACAAGCAGGCCAATAAGGAGAGAATTGAATACATAATAATAGAAAGGCCCTTCTTCTTTGTGCTTCTCTCTATCTAAAGTCTGCAAAATTTCATAACTGTGGGATATAAACAGCACAACAACAAATCAAAGTCACATGACGAGTAATGGATCTTGAGCCTTTTGAAAAACCCATCAAAGTTGGTAAATATCATCACAAACATTTAAACTCCATGTGACTACCTTGTGCTCCATATTACCCAAAAAGGAAAGTAGGTAAGCCGTAGCAAGACCCAAGAGACCGCAAACATTATAAATGTCAAGCTTGGTATCAGATCGGAGCCGCTATACTTAGTCATTTTGCCAACCTCCAGAAAGATGTCAGTTGCATCATGGAGAGAGAGTACGACTGAGCCAACCCGAGCAAACCTGGCTTTAACATATCAAAGTCAGGATTGTTTCCTTTAAGCATCAAACATACACACCCATCAGGAAAGTTTACGATACATACTTGGCCACGTATGAGAATAATATAAGCATAACCGTGGCCACATGATGAGACATCGTAACACCAAAATCAGAACGTCTTGTTTCCCAGAACATCAGTGCAAAGATACTGTAGGTGTAGAAACCACCTGTGTACATGTACAACGTCCTCAGCTTTGTCCTGTCGAAATGAAACACACATCAGCTCTCAACACCTCCAGCTGTCCACTCTCTTTACTCACACATACACACTTGCACTTTGAACGGTGGCCTCAAAAGAGGAAAAAAGCCTTACTTTATTTTTTGATCTGGCCAGACCTGATCTCCTGGCCCAATCCAAAATTTCTTTGTGTCCGTGAACCAAGGCTCATTGTATGTTACTGCCAATGCAAAGAGTTCTCCTGACAAATAATAGATGCATTTCCATGCGCTCTCTTTGAACTTTATATGCTTCTTCTGACGTTCTTCGAGCTCTGCCCGGCTCAGATGCTTTGTAGAGCCTATTACAAACCTTTTTCCAAGCCTCTGCAACAATATTATTACTCCAAATAAGACAAATAAAACCTCTCTCTCTCTCTCTCTCTCTCTCTCTCTCTCAGAGTTTTGGTCTCATAGGCCATTATGGCCTCTTAGAGACGTTAATATATCATTTCATTTCTCTCTCTCTCTCTCAATGACGCATCCAGACAGCTGGCCGAGGCTGGACACACTGGATCTTGGTATGCACAGATGCTACAGTGGTTCTCACATCATGGGATAGACATTGAGCGGTTGCCACCTTTTCAGTATGATCAGTTTGCTCCACGGGGTTACCTCTCTCTCAATGAGAGGAACAGAGTGATGAGACAGGACATATGGCAGCACTACATACAGGAGACATGGACAGCACCAGAGAGCCCACTACCACAAAGATGCTGTATTACAGAGACCACTTTATGAGCATCTCACGGGATGGGTTTATACATCGACCGCGGTACATGGATGTATACATGCCACACAGCTCTCGCGTTGCTATTGGACAGCTACGAGTCTCATCACATCAGCTAGAGATAGAGGCTGGGAGAGTGGCACCGGTTCCCAGAGCTGAGCGGATATGCAGATTGTGCCGCGAGGACGTGGAGACTGAGGATCACTTTGTATGTAGATGTAGAGCCCACCAGGGGGTCAGAGATAGATATGCAGGATTGTTTGAGGAGCACTCTTCACTACATCAGTTGATGGAGGCCTCGGACCAGCGACAGCTTGGCAGACTACTACTAGAGCTTCATAATTCTCGAGAGAGACTCCTCCAGACACCCACTCCCACTAGGGGTGGGAGACAGTCCCAGCTCACAGATTTCTTCCAGAGAGCTATGCCAGTGCCAGCTGATGTACCACGTGGGGTGACCGCACAAAGAGCAAAGGAATTGAAAGCCAAGAGGAGACCTAGACAGACTGGACATAGAGCACATAGAGCACCCCGACCCCGTCACCGAGAGATAGCAGCTATCCGAATGAGACACCAGATGGAGTCACAGCTGAGGGTAGGTTACTTTCATTCAGACTCAGGGTACATGTTCACGCCATTCACAGCCTCAGCATCGGCGATGTATGATATCTTATATCCCTCTTATGGCACTGGATGGAGTTAGACATAGATCTGCATAGCATGCTTGTACTACCCCTTCAGCATATAGAGATGCATCTTGCCTTAGCACTCCATCCACATCCCCACCCCCCCTTATATTGTTTGTATATGGGCTCCACCGATCCATGATGATTCACAGTTGTATCCAAACACACGCACACTTTTTCTTTTCTTTCTTTTCTTCCGATGACCAGAAGAACACAGTTATATTATTTCTTTTTGTCTCATAGGCCGACTTTGGCCTCTTGTAGACGTTAATATATCTTTCTCTCTCTCTCTCTCTCTCACTACACATACATATGTGTATATATATACTTCTTCTTTTTTAGTGAAACCATTGATTTTAATTAACTTAATGTAGAACCGCTACCACCCAGAGTGGATGGAAGCTAGAACCAGTGGGAAAACACTTCTAAGATATGCAAAGAAATGTCTCTTATATGATAGGCATCATATAGAGAGGTATGCAAAGAATGCCTGAAAAAATGCATATGTATCTAAGGGGGCATGCATGAAGGTCTGATGATTTCTATCATGCCATATAGTCCAAAAGGCAGTAAATCTGACCCAAGCAAAGAAAGGGGCATATGCGTCCAGCGATAAGGAGAACTTCCCAAAGAGCCAAAATTGCTTCAAGAAACGTTTCGATGGGAAACGAATCTGCAAGCATGCCGACAATGCCGCAATGAACTGCCTGGTAACCGAACACTACCATAATAGGTGTGAAACGGTCTCACTGCAGCAGGAGGAGCGCACAGAGTGCGACGATGCAATACATCATTTTGCCGGTGTCATCCCCACCATTGACACCCCGAGAAGACCATTCTTTCATATTCAGCGTAGGCACTATGTCCACCATCTGAGAGGTTTTTCAAGTCTCCAAAGCTGATTGGCATGTTGCTTTATCCACGGTGGGGGAATCAATATTCTATAGGCCTTTGCTGTTGTTATTTCCTCCATAGGAATGGCAGTGTAACCAATCTCTTGCCGATCCAGTTTCCAATCATCCGGACGATTCTGCATCTCTAGAGACTAGCATGGGGGCAAGCAAGAAGGGTTGAAGCAACTCTCGCAGTCTATGCCAAATTGGCCGCAAGTGCATACCCAAACCATAGCACCTATTGGCCAACGTAAAAGACAAAAAAGAACCATCAGGTTGTATAACATCCTGCACATGTTTGACTCCTTTACAAGCAAGAAAGTATGCCTTTCTGGGTTCAGCCACTGCAAGGGGCGTTTGAAACATATGACTCCAATGCACACTTTCCAACGCCATGCTATTGCCCACCTGAGGAGGTCTCCCCGACCAACACATATATTGCAGGATCTCTTGCTAGTCTGTGATCAGACGGTTGGAAAAAGGGCTGCCAAGGATTGTACCTTTGAAAAAGCCCGTGATAAAGTCCCATAGAGTAGTCTCCCAATTGCCAAATGCATCAGTCTGCACCCTGGTGCACATTTCAGCCAACATTTTCATCCATGGTTGCATTTGGGCAGCAAAAGTAGGGAGCATGGTAGCTTTCCTCGCAATCAGGTGATAGTGAATGTTCACGATGTTGAGTCCTCCATGCATTTTAGGAAAGCATACCAACTCAAATTTCAAAAGGCGGAGTGCTTTTTTATCAATGTGGGTTTTCGATAGACATTCCATAGCTTGTGACATAAAAGCGTCCAAATCCTTTTTGTTCCATGCTAAAAGAGGTAAGTAAAGCTGTATGTACGCCATAATGATGAATTGAACAATTCTCAGGCGGACATGCAAAGGCCATATTGAGAGCGTCCAATAATCTAGCTTATATTGTATGCGATGCACCACCCATCGAGTTTCATCTTTGAGCGAAAGAGACCAGCCTATGGGATAGCCCAAGTGTCGTATGATTTGTCCGGGTGGCACAATATTCCTTGGCCACAAAATGTCATGACAATCCTTATCATTCAAAGGCAAGAGCTTTGACTTGTGAAAATTAATTTGCAGCCCAACAGCTAATCCATACAAATCCAAATTATCCATAATGGATCGCAGGTCCGACTCAATATTTCGGGGGAAGAAAAAAGAGTCATCCGCATACGCTTGAGCGACAAAATGCTTTCCATCCGATAGCTGCAGCTCATGCAAACATCCCACAGCAGTGAGTTTATCCATATACAATAGCAATGGATGTGTGACAATGGCATAAAGCAATGCACTGAGGAGGCAGCCTTGCCGCACTGATCTACCAAGTATCCAAGAGCGAGAGAGATCACCACCAAGAATGCATCTAGTAGTGCTATCCTTATACAACCAATATATAACATTACTCATATAAGGACCGAACCCCATTTTTCTCATTACTTGAGCAATGTATTCCCAATGCACCATATCAAAAGCCTTGGCAATATCTACTTGCATGATTAGCACATCCTGTTTGGTGTACTTGGCATATTCAATGCCAATGTGGGCATTTGAAATATTATCATTAATTTGCCTACGCGATACAAAACCATAATGAGCCGGATGGAGACCCCCATAAAGGACACCTTTCAACTGATTGACCAGCATTTTAGTTATGAGCTTATATATAACAAGCATCAATGTTTGCCTCTGCTAAGTCTTTAGGCTGTAAGGGCTCTACGTACTCAAGGTAATCATCTTTGAGGCCTCTTTTAAAGCCTCGCAATGTCTGGAATGCATCGATTCCCTTTAGCTTGAGTACTATCTCCCTATAGTCTGAGATGTACTGAGTCAGGGATTTGTTCTCCATCGAGCACTTGTCCCAATAACTCCCAGCTTCTCTCCGCCTCATTAACAAGCAAAAACTCTTTTCGAAACATCGTTTCAAACTCCGTCCAAGTGGCAGGACGAGTTGTGAAACTCATCCACCACTTGTACGCTTTGCCGGTTAATGAGAGGCTAGCCTCTACGGGCTTGCACCCGGCTAGATTGCTGTCGCAGCGCGTGCAAGTCTGACCACTTCACTAGAAACATGTTGACCGAGTCCTTGTTTCTCACCTTCTCCTCGCTACCAAAACTAGGCCGCTTCAAGTCTTTCAATAACGACGAAGCTGTCTCTAAGGACGGCCCCGCAGACGCATCGGCATGTACTCTTGCAACCACTGGCGAGGCCACGCTCACCCGTGCCACAGGAGCTCATCTATCACAAGGAGTCGGAGTACTAGCCGAGGCGGCTGTTAGTGCGTCTAACCGTGTGGAAATGCTCTGTAGCATCGTGAATAAGTCAACCTGGACTTTATCCATATTGTTCAGTTTTGCATTAAGATATTTAAAAAGTTCACTAGAGAGCTCCGTCTCTGTCAGGACGTCGGCAAGGTCCAATAGGTCATTATCGTCGTTGTCATATTCCAAGAGGTCCTCCTCAGTCCCCTCGGCAACATCGGTGTTCATGTCATCTGGCTCATCAGCCAGAAAGGGGTCATCTGCTAATGCGGCCGCTTCGGGCTCGCTGGGTCCTAAGGCGGGGTCAACAGACGAGGAGGGCACTAGCGGATCACGCGTGATCGACAAGCGCACTCCGGACCGGACAACCGTCGAGCGTATACAGCCTGACAATTCCGTCGGGGTCAAACCCGCGACCGAGAACAAGAGACCTAAAAACCCTAGAGAAGTAGAAGGCGGTAGGGACACACTACGCCTAGCAGACATATTTTAATTCTTGCACAAATAAAAATGCGAGAACTCAGAAATTACAAAAAACGCTAATAAAATGAGCAATGGAGAGAGAATATTCACCCCCCTTACGGTCGCCTGCGACTGTCGTCGACTGCAAATTTGTGTTGCGCTGCAAGCCTCTTCAAGCGTCGCTACTCCGGGATGCTCCTTGCCTCTTCAAGCGTCGCTACTCCGGGATGCTCCGATCCGAGAGAAAGGTGTCTGAAGATGAATCTACATTCCCAATTCCAGTCTGCATTAGAAACTTGAGAGACCTGAAAACGAGCAACCTAGCCGTGTCTTTTGTTGATATGCCAATGCACCTTCTGCTTTCTAGAAGATAGTTCATCGCCTCACCACGTTTTCCATACATTTTCCGGGTATTTGGAATGTTTTGGCTTGCAGCGGAGGTAGTCTATCTTCTAGAAAGCAGAAGGTGCATTGGCATATCAACAAAAGACACGGCTAGGCTGCTCGTGCTCAGGTCTCTCAAGTTTCTAATGCAAACTGGAATGGGAATGTAGATTCATCTTCAGCCACCTTTCTCTCGGATCGAAGCATCCCGGAGTAGCGACGCTTGAAGAGGCTCGCAGCACAACATAAATCGGCAGTCGACGACAGTCGCAGGCGACCGTAAGGGGGGTGACTATTCTCTCTCCACTGCTCATTTTATTAGCATTTTTTGTAATTTTCGAGTTCTCGCATTTTTATTTGTGCAAGAATTAAAATATGTCTGCTAGGCATAGTGTGTCCCCACCGCCTTCTACTTCTCTAGGGTTTTCAGGTCTCTTGTTCTCGGTCGCGGGTTTGACCCCGACTGAATTGTCAGGCCATATACGCCCGACCGTTGTCCGGTCCGTAGTGGGCTCGTCGATCACGCGTGATCCGCCAACGCCCTCCTCATCTGTTGACCCCGCCTTAGGACCCAGCGAGCCCGAAACGGCCGCAGTAGAAGCAGATGACCCCTTTCTGGCCGATGAGCCAGATGACATGAACACCGACGTTGCCGAGGGGACCGAGGAGGACCTCTTGGAATATGACGACGACGATAATGACCTATTGGACCCTGCCGACGTCCTGACAGAGACGGAGCTCTCTAGTGGACTTTTTAAATATCTTAATGCAAAACTGAACAATATGGGTAAAGTCCAAGCTGACTTAGTCAAGATGCTACAGAGCATCTCCACACGGTTAGACGCACTGACAGCCGCCTCGGCTAGTACTCCGACTCCTCGTGATAGACGAGCTCCTGTGGCACGCGTGAGCGTAGCCTCGCCAGTGGTTGCAGGAGTACAGGCCGATGCGCCTGCGGGGCCGTCCGTAGAGACAGCTTTGTCGTTATTGAAAGACTTGAAGCCGCCTAGTTTTGGTGGCGAGGAGAAGGAGAGAAACAAGGACTCGGTCGACATGTTTCTAGCGAAGTGGTCAGACTTGCACGCGCTGCAACAGCAGCCTAGCCGGGTGCAGCCCGTAGAGGCTAGCCTCTCATTAACCGGCAAAGCGTACAAGTGGTGGATGAGTTTCACAACTCGTCCTGCCACTTGGACGGAGTTTGAAACGATGTTTCGAAAAGAGTTTTTGCCTGTTAATGAGGCGGAGAGAAGCTGGGAGTTATGGGACAAGTGCTCGATGGAGAACAAATCCCTGACTCAGTACATCTCAGACTATAGGGAGATAGTACTCAAGCTAAAGAGGATCGATGCATTCCAGACATTGCAAGGCTTTAAAAGAGGCCTCAAAGATGATTACCTTGAGTACGTAGAGCCCTTACAGCCTAAAGACTTAGCAGAGGCAATTAGGTATGTGCAGATATTTGATGACATCAAGCGCCGTAGTGCGCGTGGTGGTTCGAGCTGGGCCGAGGGTAGTGAGAAGAGGAGGTCAGGCCTTAAAAGAAAAGGGTTCCTCAGTGATAAGCAGGGGGATAGAATGGACCAGGGAGGACAGGGTGGTCATTGGTCTAAAAAACCGCGACCATCCAGGAAGAAAAGAGACGACGAAGTCCAAAAGAAAGAGCAGTATATTAAAGCGCGAAAGGAAAATCGCTGCTTTAATTGCAACGATGTAGGGCACACGAAGGCTGAGTGTCCAAAGCTTAAGGTCAACACGAGCGGCAACGAGCCCAAAAGAGATGGTAAATCCTCTAGGCAGTTGCATACAGTGCAGAGACTCCCTCTCAGTTCCGCAGAGTTCAGAGAGGTGATAGTGTGTCATTGTGACGAGCATCACGCTTGCTCGGTGACACCAGCGATGTGGCAGCCTACTGTAGGTCCGCATGACATGGTGCGCATGTATGGCACCATAGGTGGCCGTAGAGTCATAGTTTTTATCGATGATGGAGCTAGCCACAACTTCTTGAACTACTCGTTAGTCAAGAAGTTGGGGTTGACTGAGACCCAGAGCGATCATGAGTATACTGTTGGCCTAGCCAACGGGTATGACAAAACAGTATGGAATACCGTAGTATTGGAGGTCCCATCATCTATGCAAGACTACGAGGCTCCGCTTGACTTTCAGGTCATGCACTTAGCCAGAGCAGACGTATATCTAGGCAGGGAGTGGCTGTATGGCTTAGGCCCTAGTCTAGCTCGAAGTTACCTACATAATACGCTACGTTTTGAGCATGGAGGTAAGAGTCATTACCCTGCAGGGCGACCGTACTGTCCCCGCCACACCACTTATTTCCTCCATGGAGCTTTGCACAGCGGTCCGCAGAGGCCAGATAGCAGAGGTATATGCTTGTTACCCTCTTTTAAATTCTGTTTTCGTAGATGAAACTATAGATGATGTTTGCGTAGACAAACAAGGAAAACAAAACAGCCTTGGACGAGACCCACTGTTTGAAAACCCTGTTTGGCATGCATGCGATTCAAACAAAAAAAAATCCAAGGTGAAAGAGACATTAAAGAAAAAGTACATAGATATTTTAATGAATTTATTAGAGGAATTTCATGATGTTTTTCCTGATGATTTGCCAGATGGCTTACCACCATCTAGAGAAGTAGACCATGGCATCGAAGTTATGTCAAGATCAAAACCTATAAGCAAACCTGCTTATAGATTAAGCCACTTCGAGGCACATGAGATGGAAAAACAATTGACGGAATATTTGCACAAAGACTTCATTCGGCCTAGTTCAAGTGCTTGGGCATCACCTATTCTTCTAGTAAAGAAGAAAGACGGATCTATGCGGATGTGCATAGACTATAGGGCTCTTAATCAGATAACGATTAAGAACAAGTATTCGATGCCATGCATAAATGAGTTGTTTGATCAACTCTATGGATCGAGTTACAAAAGTAGACCTAAGATCAGGGTATCATCAGGTTAGGACTTAAAGCAGAAGATGTTGCGAAGACAGCATTTTAGGACCCATTTCGGGCATTTTGAGTTTTTGGTTATGCCATTTGGGCAAACCAATGCTCCAGCGACGTTTATGACGCTGATGGACAGCATTTTACATCCATATCTGGGAAAATTCGTAGTAGTTTTCCTAGATGATATTCTTGTGTACAGTAAGACACAGAAAGAACACATAGAGCATTTGCGTCTAGTGTTCGAGTTGTTGCGAGAGCACAAACTATTTGCAAAGAAGAGTAAATGTGAATTTTTTGAAACAGAAATTGACTACCTTGGTCATATTATATCCACCGATGATACGCGGATGGAGCCAGAAAAAGTAGAGGCTATTCTTAAATGGCCAGCGCCGAAGAATCTCGAGGAACTGCAGATTTTTCTTGGCATGTCGGGGTTCTACCGACAATATGTGAAGGACTACGCGAAGATCGCAGTCCCGTTGACTGACCAGTTACGGTCAAAAACTAAAAACATTAGTTGGGGAGAAGCCAACAGAAGAGCTTTGATAAGCTCAAGGTGACCATAGCAACTGCACCTGTTTTGACGATTGTCGATCCAAATGAGCCGTTTGTCTTGGAAACAGACGCTAGTAATGAGGCCATTGGGGCCGTACTTATGCAAAGGGGACGCCCAATTGCATTTGAGAGTAAAAAGTTGGATCGTGCGCAGCAAAACTACTTGGCTTACGAGCGAGAGTTACTAGCGATAGTTCATGCATTGAAAAAGTAGAGACACTATTTATATGGTGCTCCTTTTGAGGTCCGGACGGACCATGAAAGTCTGAAATAGCTTTCAAGTCAAAGTGAACTGAAGGGTAGAAAAACTCGGTGGACGGAGATTCTACAGGAGTTTGACCTTCAGATACGTTACCAGAAACATAAGTATAACGTGGTGGCAGATGCACTTAGTCGCATGGCACAGATTAATGAACTTAGTTTCACAGTCTTCAAGAATGATTCCTTGGAGTCACTCTGTGGTTTATGTAAGCACGATCCATCTTTTACAGAGGTCTGGCGCGCTGTACGCGTACGCACTTCTTCACAGACGCAACCACCTCCCTCGTTGGCACGGATTGCTAGTCCGGAGAGACTGGCCGAAGGTGCAACGGGAAGGGAAGCGAGAGTTAGTCCGGAGAGACTAGCCCTGTGTTCTGGGTATAGTTTGGAGCCGGAGAGCTCTGACGTAGGCCCTTCATCACCTTTGATTGCCACGGCTTCAAAGGGGGATGATAAACTTTGTCGGGGGAAGAAATATGCTAATTACTCCATTGACAACGGGTACTTACTCTACAAAGGTAGAGTATGTGTACCAACTATTGGTGACTTTCGGACCCAAATTCTTAAAGAAAGTCATGATAGTCCAAGTGCGGATCATCCCAGGATTCAGAAGACCTATGCACTAGTAAAAAGACAATTTTATTGTTGGCCTAGTTTGTTTAAGGACGTCCAGACTTATGTACTGAAATGCAATAAGTGCCAGGTCAATAAACACGAACGTCTTAAGGTTGGAGGACTACTCCATCCGCTGGATATTCCTCAGGGGAAATGGGAAAGCATTTCCATGGATTTCATTACCGGTTTACCCAAGACGAGTCGAGGGAATGACTCGGTGTGGGTGGTAGTGGACAGATTAACTAAAATGGCAAAGTTTATCGCCACGAAGAAAACTGTTAAAACGCCAGAGTTGGCAAAACTCTTTATTGAACATCTCTACTACAAGCTATATGGCCTGCTCGCAGATATAGTGTCGGATAGAGATAGAAAATTCAACAGTCATTTTTGGAGGAAAGTCTTCAAAAAGTTGGATACTACTCTGAGTATAAGTACGGCAGATCATCCGGAGTCTGATGGTCAAACTGAAAGAGTTAACCAAATTCTAGAGGATACGTTGCGTTCTTATGTTAGTAAGAAGCAATCTAATTGGGAAGAGTACTTGCCCTTATTGGAGTTTGCCTATAACAGCTCCAAACACTCAGCGAGACTGGATTTACACCATTCATGTTAATGTATGGATTCCAGCCGAGATCTCCGATGACTGTAGGCCTAGAAAAGGAGAAGATTCAATCTGTCAAGGATTTCCTTGAAGATATGAATGATATGCTCAGAGCCGCACGTGAGAGCATTCGTAGCGCTCACGATCGCGCTAAAACTTATGCGGATAAAGGATGTAGAAAGGTGACCTTTGCAAAAGGTGACTTTGTATTCCTCAGGGTTTCTGCGCAGTCAAAAACCATGAAAATGGGAAAGTGTGATAAACTTTCTCCGAGATATTATGGTCCTTTTAAAATCCTTAAGAAGATTGGGACCGAGCCATCACCTTTGATGGTCATAAGCATTCAGCAATTCAAAAAGTTATCTAGTGTATGATAAGGAATTCTTGGCAATTGTTCATGCTTATAGAGCCTGGAAACATTATCTTTTGGGAGCAGATTCTGTTGTGAAGAAAGATCATCATTCCTTAGAGTATATTTTCACCCAACCAGTTATGAATGCACGACAAGGCAGATGGGTGGAGTATTTGGCAAACTTCCATATGGCTATTGAATATGTTCCTGGCCTTTCTAATGTGGTTGCCGATGCTCTTAGCCGAATGCCTCAAGCCTTAACAATGGCGATTTCTACAGTTCAAATCGACATTCCAACAGCTTTTGTGGATCGTTATGCAGACGATCGAGATTTTGCAAATGCTTTTCGAGTGATTACGACTCCACACTTTAGTCCTTCTGATTTGAAGATTTATGCAGCTTATTCTCTTATCCATGGCTTATTATATTATCAGGATCGCATTTGTGTCCCTCATAACACAAGCATGCGTAAACTCTTGGTAAAGGAACATCATGAGGTTCCTTAAGCAGCTCATCCTGGTATCAACAAGACATATCGGTTGTTGCTGACAGCTTCTTTCTTGTCAACAAATGAAAGCCAATAGACAAGCTCCAACTGGTCTTCTACAACCACTTCCAGTACCAAATGAACGTTGGAAAAGTATCAGTATGGATTTCATTACATCTTTACCTCATTCTTCGAAAGGTAATACACAGATAATGGTGGTGGTCGACAAATTATCCAAGATGGCACATTTTATACCATGCAAGAAGACAGCTCAAGCTCCGGATATTGCTTCATTATTTCTTCAATATGTTTTAGTTGCCAAAGTCCATTATTTCAGATCGAGATGCTAAATTTACAGGACATTTTTGGACTTCACTTTTTAAGTCACTTGGCATAAATTTATTGTTCAGTTCAGCCTATCATCCACAGACAAATGGCCAAACTGAAAGAGTTGATCAAATTCTTGAAGAGATGCTTCGACATTATATTCAGTCTCACTTAGCATCTTGAGAAGATTATCTACCATTGATGGAATTTGCTTACAATAATTCTCATCACACAGCAATAGGAATGAGTCCTTTTCAAGCCGCTTATGGTCATACATCAGTTGTGCCATCAAACTTTGTTCTTCAACACAAGGTGGCATTAGCAGATCAGTTAGTTCAAGAAATGCAAGATGTTCTTCTTCAAGTTCGAGATCAGATGATTCGAGTTCAAGAACAATATCAACAAGCAACTATCCGACGTCGCCGACATGATGAATTCAAAGAAGGTGACATGGTTCTTTTGTTCGTGGCTCCTCATTGATATAAAACAGTGAAATCACTTTTTCCAAAGTTACGACCACATTACTATGGTCCTTTTGGGTTATCAAGAAGAATTCTCCTTTGAGTTATAAGTTGAAGTTACCATTTTCATGGGAAAAGATTCATCCGACTTTTCACATATCATGGATCAAAAAGTTTGTACAAGGAGATTCTCCCATTCCAAATATTTCAGATTATGTTCCAGAGATTGAAGATAAGCATATGATCTTAATCCCAGAAAAGATTCTTGATGTACGACAGAAAGAAACTCGGCAGAAGATTATTACAGAATTCTTAGTACAATGGAAAGACTTGGATGATTCAAATTCAACTTGGCAAAGTGATGAAGATCTACAATAGTACCCAAAATTACTTCAAGAGTTCTTTCGCCAACAACAGTCACTTATATAACCATGGATCTTATTTTAAGTGGGAGGGAATGTCACGATTGTGACTTAATTACCCTTAATTACTCTTAATCATTGAAAGGACACCAGTGAAGGGTCACACCTTATCACATGGCTCATCATCAAAGGACACGTCTCTTCAAAGGGACACATCTATTGATTAAAGGACACACCTCTACGTCCAAAAGACATAACTATTCATTCAAGAGTCACACCCTTTCGTCAGGGATGTGCCTCTTCATTTGTACCTCTTCAGGCCCTATTTAACAAGGCCTTGTGTCTCAATGAAAACAACACACAACTTTCCGCTCTCTTATTATCTTTAGTTCTCGTATTCGATTATGTCTTAATAGACTAGGAAGTCCTCACGCAAGTGTTCACACACACATATACACGAATAAGGCTACAAACACATACATACGAATGCATAACCCTTTGGGGACAATACACATGGATACACACACAAGGCTCCGAAACACCCAACAATGGTGGCTCAGGGCAGAGTTGTGCATGAAAAAAAACAGTCTATCCAGGATGTATGCAGTCAAAACAGGCAAGGCATGGCTGTACAGGGCCGTACAGCAGTAGTGCAGACGCTGTACTTGGCTGTACAGCAGATGATGCGTGTAGGAGCCTGAAAAGCAGTAGGTGCACAGGTGGCGGACAGAAAACTGACACATATCTGCAAGTGCAGGGCAGCAGCCACCCAGGGTTTGGGCGCAACAGCTCCATATTTTTAAAAGCAAAAAAGGCAGTTATTTTTAATAAAACGTTTTTTTTAGTAAAACGTGGAGAGGGGGAGAGGGACTAATATTGTCTAGGCACCTCTTTTAAACAAAGCACCCTATTGTTTTTTTAGAGAAAAGCACGTGTTTTTTCACTTATAAAAACATGGTTAAGGGTGTATAACTCATCCTGTTCTACTCCGGGCATGATGAAACTTTGGAGACAGTTTGCTGCATGGATTCACAACATGGTTTCCATCTCTCGTGCATGGAGCATCGGTAGGTTTACATTTCTCGCGTAGTTTCTTGTCTTTTCTTGTGTAAAAGCATGGTTTTCTCTCTTTAGTTTCTAAAATTCAGGATCAGCACACAGTTTCTTGCAGCACTTTACATCATCTATCAAGCCCAAACTTCGCTTCGAACACCACTCTTGCTACCTTGGGTGTGGTCTATGGAGACCTTACATTGGTATCAAAGCCTATATCTGATGCGGAGAGAACAATTGGACGTGGGGGAAGCCAATCATAGAAAAATATGGTTGTCCAGAAAAGGGTCTGTCCCAAAATGTTTAAAAACCCTCACAACAGCTGAGAAAAATGCTACCTTCCCATTCTTCTGTAAGCCATCAAGAATGCAAGGCCTTTTTCTATTCACCAGTCAGATAAGAGCAGCCTTTTGTGTAGGCAAACTGGTAAGTAGTCAGACGTTAGAGCAGGGGACTCGAGTTTGATTCCCAGTTTATGTACTCAGCCGGAGGAACACCTTTCTGTGCCGCCCAGGCCTGAACCCTCCTCGTTTCCTGCAGGTCAAGCGCGAGAGGAGCCTATGGTCAACTGAATAGCATCTCTACCCAGGAAATAGAAAAGAGCAGCCTTGTGACTCCTCAGCCAGTCGGATGATGGCTCCTACCAACACCAGTTGCGCCAATGCAACTACCGATCGTGAGAGTTCCTACTCCTTTGCGACGATTTGTTACTTATCGAGGGACATGGAAGAGCAAGAGGTTTTCACATAATAGACACATCT
Organism: Cibotium barometz; assembly: GCF_041138505.1. Classification (NCBI taxonomy): domain Eukaryota; kingdom Viridiplantae; phylum Streptophyta; class Polypodiopsida; order Cyatheales; family Cibotiaceae; genus Cibotium; species Cibotium barometz. Next base: position 28,533,120 of record NC_141047.1, on the reverse strand, counting down.
GTTTAAGAAATCAGGGCAGTGACATTGAGCGGCAATGCTCCTCGGTTGAGAGATCGCAAAGCGGATGCCAAGGGTTTCTTTTTTCATACCTCGAGGACGACTCGGTCGAGAAAGAAGCGCACGGCGGGGAAGAACAGTGCAAAGACAAGGATCATGATGAAGTCTTCGAAGCGAGGCTCTTTCTCCTCCTCCCAACCTGCAATCTGGAGCCAAGCTGCCACTGTAGAAGCAGCCATGTCTTTGCACACGCCCTCGCCCCGCACGGGTAATCTGGATTGAAGGGGCCAAGAAGAAAAGCTTTCTACTGAAAGTCAGCTCAGATTCATACGCTAGGCCCGTGTATCACACAGGGAGGCTCTGCTGCTGCCGCCCTGGTATCTCCTTTGGCGTCGGTGATGATGGCAACAAAGTCTTTGAAGACTGGCGTCGGTGATGATGGCAACAAAGTCTTCAAAGTCTTGGGAGAATCACGTCACGTCTACCAAAAATTAGAATTATTATATCGTTAGTAGAGTGCTCACCACGGGTAAAAGATGTGCACACTTTTATTTATGCAGGTTATAGGTTAGGTAATTTCTCTATCTCTCTCGCTCTTTCTTTTGCCCAAAAGAAAATAACCCAGCTCTTGACCGATGCACGCCCAACACGCCTTTGAAGAGTATCTATCTGCCACACTATTACATGGCACCCCTCTTCATCCCATCATTCCACACATCAAACATCGTCTTGTACATATCCTGCAATTAGTGTAGATTAAGAAACCTCGCGCATTGCAAAAAGTTTGTCAACTTACTTTGCTTTTGTAACTCCATGGTCGTTGCGAGTTCTTACAATGCTACCACACGGCCTCAAGATGCAAGAAAAGGCAGACCGTGTTTTGGGAGAGGCCCTAACATTGCATCCATAGTATTTCACACGATCATATGTGTGTGTGTGTGTGTGTGTGTAGACATGCATACACACATACACCCATTAACACAATCACGCACACATATGTATGCACATATAAAGACATGGATACATGCATATATATGTCCAAATGTAGACATATGGATAGATGGATATATACCAACACACACACACATACACTTTCTATCTTACATACATGCATATCTATTATGTATCTATATACATATATATTTATGAGTGAACATACATAGATAGAAGTATTTTAGTGTATGTGGGCATAAGTATGATACTTGCTGGTGGGTGTATGTGTGCATGCTAGTTTGTTTTCAAAAGTACACACACACACACTTATATACATACATGCCTCCATATATGAAATGCACATGCACACATGCATTTTACCCACACTCACAATATATGTATACACACACACACACACACATGCATGTTTATCATATCTACATATGCATGTACTCATGTTTATCATATCTACGTATGCATGTACTTATGCACATACATGTTAAGTGCATAAGTCTGTTCAGACATGTATTTTTATGTGTGTGTGTGTGTGTGTGTGTGTGTGTGTGTGTGTAAACACATGGTTAAATGTAGGTGTGAGTGTGCACTCACATGCACCAGTGCACACACAACAACAATATACATAGATGTACCCCTATATGACACACACACCCACATCTACACATGTCTACATATATATAGGAATATATGATGTAAGCATTCATTCTAACACACACACATGTATTCACATGCAATCATATGTGCATACATCTATAGGAACGTTGATGCATGCATACATACTAACACACGTGTATGCGAGTACAATCATATTTACATACATGTGTTCATACGTGTGTTTGTGTGTGTACACTTTCATGGAGTGAGTGTGTGTTTTCAAAAGTGCACACACACAATGATGTATGCACATGTATCCCTTCATAAAACAAACATAAATACCTTTTCCACATATTGAATTTATTATAATATAAATGCATTATGCTCTTTCTTAATAAATATATATTTATTATCCAAGTATATGTTTATTATATCAATATATATTTATTATAAAAATATATGTTTATTACATAAATATATATTTGCTTATATAATAAATATTATAAAAATATAATAAATGCAAGGCATCGTCTTGGGGTGCTGTGAGAGCGGACCCTGGCGTGGACGGACTGTGTCGAAGTCATGTCCGATAAGCTCGCCACGTTGACCATTTATTGCGCCCTGACCACAACGTCTCTCTCTCTATGACAATCAGAGTCCTGTCACCTTACACTGATGAAAGAGCATTTATTGCGCCCTGACCACAACGTTCTCTCTCTCTGTGACAATCAGAGTCCTATCACCTTACACTGATGAAAGAGCTGGTGATTGGCACACCAGAGTGGGTGAAGAAGGGGTCAGTAGATGAGAACTGTGATTCGGGATGCTACTAAGGGCAGTGGCGTTGAAGAGCTATGCCAGAAGGCTGTTGGGTATTGTGGTGGAGGCTAAGGCGAGGGAGCCAATCGAGGAGGCCTAACCTCCCTTCGTTGCATATTGTGGAGGTTAGCTCAACGGAACAACATTAAAGACACTGGTGAAACAACCTCTATTTGAATTTGAAAAATGCTGACACTGAATTAAAGAGATGGCAATGAATTTGAAAAGAGAGAAGACGTGCAAAGGCTAGCTTGTGGGAGATGCCTAAAAAACTGGACACACGGAGGTAAACGTTTGCCCTGTTTTATATATATATATATATATATATATATATATATATATATATATATATATATATATATATATATATATATAAGAGTGAATATAGAATTGTTCTTTGATGTATTGAAGTAAGGTGGGAAACTCTCTATTTTTACACTATAAATAATGGTTCTCTTGATGTGGGTGTGTCTTGAGGAAGGGAGGAGGGGCAGGCAAGGCATCAAAGTCAGGGGGAAACTAGAGTGGTTAAGTGAGATTTCTATTGAATATATTATGTGAGATTTTCAAGAATAAGAGTGTTTTTCTAAGGTTTCCTTTTAGTAGGTAATGATTAATGCTTGAAAAAGTAAATGAAATGATTACCCCCATATCCTCTCTATTTAAGGCAATAAAATGATGACCCCCCATATCGTTTCTATTTCTATTTGCATACATTCACCCATATGCCTTTTATTTGCAATCCTATCTATTTAAGGCAAGAAAATGGTGACCCCCATATCGTTTCTATTTGCAAAGACCTAATCCAATAAGCAAAGCCATTCTATGTGAGATACATATTTTTATGCATTCACCCATATCCTTTCTATTTAAGGTCCACAATTCTCTATAAAAAGTCTCAAAGGGCTCACTGAATGAGTAGAGGGAGGGAGAGAGAGAAGGAGGAGAGGGAAGGGGTGGGTGAATCGCATCTTCTAAGGTTGTATTAATTAAATGCCACGTAAGTGGCATTTAATTAATACATATCAAATAAATTGTCTGAATATACATATCAGATAATTTATTAGTATTTTTGGAAGATTTTTTTCTTGGAAAAAATCATACCTAAATTTGGCTTTGCCTTTATTTGAAGGGATTGATTTTTGCTTAAAATAGCTATAAACTCAATGAGTAGCACCACTTTTTTACAAAAAATTGGGTGCTCTCAAGGATATCCTTTATTTTACCCTCATTTTAAGAAATGGTTTTTTGGAGCACTAGTGGCATGGGGGATGCTTCACATAGTTCGTGAGTGTGCACCTAGGTGCAGGGGTGTTATGGGTTTTTGTTTTCTAAGGGGCAAGAGGGGGGGTTCGTTGCCTAATATATAGGAGGTAGCTAGGCCTATTAACTCATGGTCCCTCTACTAGGGTGGTTATAACATGATAGGTCCATTCACACTTGTGGTATTCCAATAAAGTGGAGTCACAACTTTTACACATGGTCCCTTACAAGGATTGTTGTAACATGACAAGTCCATTTTGCACTTGGGATATTTTAATAAATTGGAACCACAACCTTTACACGTGACTTTGGGGTCTATCATAACTAAAATGTTTGGATATAAGTATATCCTTTTCTTTATTTATTCTACCATGCAGTTAAGAATAAAAATAGAGTGAGAAGCCACACAATGCCATGAGGCTTCCCTTTGTTTCCTGAAAGGAGGTTTTATAAGTGGAATTCTAGTTCTTAAATTGTGACTTAATTATTTATTAAATCATTGATTAGTGAAATTCGTGTTGAAAAATACATAACAAAGACAAAGACATGCTAAAGAGAATCTTTAGTAACTAAAATATGTGAAACTTGTATGTAGATAAGAAGAGGACAGACAGAGAATTCAAAGAAGTAGATATGGTCTTCATTCGAGTACGACCCAAAAGGAGTTCTTTATCTCTTGGGAAGTACAAGAAGTTATCCCCCAGATATTGTGGGCCATATCTGATTACAAAGAAAGTAGGTGACTTAGCCTATGAGTGTCTTCTGCCTCCTCATCTCAAAGTTCATAATGTATTTCATGTAAGCCTTCTGAAGAAATATGTGCCAAGCCCAAATCATGTGCTTGATGAAGAAATCCTAACCTCTTCAACCCAAGGGTAGATGGAACTCCAACCTGAAGAAATTCTCGATGTTCGAGAAAAGATTCTCAAGAACAGAATTCTTAGAGAATTATTGGTAAAATGGAAGTTCTATCCTTTTGAAGATGCCACCTGGGAGAATGAAGCCAATCTGTTGCGGGATTACCCCTAGTTTGCGAGATGAGGACATCTCGCATTTTTCAAGTGGGAGAGAATGTAAGATTCCTCCCCAGCCTCTCAAGATGTCCAGCATCTTTCCCTTTACTTATAATGTGTAGTAACAATGGCATATAGAAAATAACAAGAAATGCGCAATGCGTTTAATGGTGTTGTAATCTCAGATTTAGTAATCTACAATTGTTATTTCATTTCAGCAAATTGAATTCATAGCTTTGTAATGTGTAGATCCATTAATGTGTAACAAAAGTATTTTTTGTATACACACATTAATATCTGTGTGTACATGTATAAATATATATATATATTTATATATATATATATAATATAACCACACTTTCATGTGGGTGAATTATAAGACCATTCCCTGGAAGATTACTTTTATCTTTGTAAACATAGTATCGTAGATTTTCAAACTTGATTTGTGTGTGGGTAAAGAGCTGGCACACTTCCTCTCCAAAAATTATAAGACCATTCCTTGTTTTATTCTTATGAACATAGTACCATATATTTTCAAGTTTGATTTGTGTAATTGGATTCTCGTAGTATGTTGTATTTCAATCCAAAGTTTGTCTCTGTACAACCCTCACCATCTCCCCTCCAAAGCGTCCAAAACTACTGTCTTCCTCTCATCTCTTTGGATGTGGGCGATGTTATAAATCCTTGGAGAATAAGATGCTCAACGGAAGTTACGAATAGATAGCACTTTTTTATTTTTTTTAATTAAAGAGTAGTGAGTTGCGTATGTAAAAATTTCGAGGTCCTCCCCTCCAATAATGAAGGTTGTAACTTGAAATGGATAAATACTTTTATTTATCAAAATTTTTAATTATCTTTCACAAATCTCTCTCTCTCTCTCTCTCTCTCTCTCTCTCTCTCTCTCTCTCTCACACACACACACACACACACACACACACACTTACAAGGAATCACCTCACATCTCACTTCTATTCTTCATGAGTCTGCCCAAGCTAGGTTCCCTAATATCGCTTGCTCCACTACTAAACCTCATGTTGGTTCACACCCTCAAAATGGGTGGTATGTGAGTGCAAAGCCACATGGCTTCACTTTATCTGATGTCTCACCCATTGAAAGAAACAAGCATTCTTAGCTAAGCATGAATTAGAACTATACCGATTCTAAGCCTCATATCAAATGAGAAACCTAGGTATATTCATATGATATTCTAAATGAGCATCCACCAAGCTTCTATCACATGCCCCACTCCTTCACCACACTAATATTACCATAGCCCTCTTAAACCTCATATTGGTTCACAACCTCAAAATGGGTGGTGTGATAGTGAGTGCAAAGCCACATGGCTTCACTTCCGATGATGAAAAAAGGTATGTGGAAGGATCTCCGTATGCAAAATGTAAAGATCCATTCAATGTCTCACTCATTGGAAGAAATGAGGATTCTTGGCTAATCACAAACTAGAATTAGACCGATTCTTTTTTAGTACAAATAGCTAGAATGTTTGGTGTATCCTTGATAAAAAGAAGCTACTAATACCCATCATGATCGCCTCACATGGGAGACCTAGGTATATTCATATGATGTCCAAAATTTATTTTCACCAAACTTCTAATCCCATGCCCCACTTATGCAACCCCCTTCACCATGCTAATATTACCCAAGCCTTAAAGCTACACAATGGTAGAGTTAAGGTTCATGAGGATCTCCACACAAAGCACTTTGTACATGGATGCAACATCTTGGCTCTTATCATGCCTCAAATCTTTAATCATGTGAAGGCTCCCCTTCCCTTTCTCTCTCTTCTAGACCACTCACACCATTGTCTCTATCCATAAAGTTGGAGGCTTCATGGGCCCTAATAACTATCATATTGCCATAATTAATCATACTTTGGCAAAAATATATGGTATAGAATCGGAGGCTGAGATTAGCTCCTTGGCAGAGAACAGAGAAAGGGCCATAGGCCAAGATGAATTCAAGAGGAATTATTGAAGATTGGATAACATATTTACTCTCAAGGCTATCATAGAGGAGGCAAGGGTACATAAATGGCAAGTCTATTTTTGTTTTGTGGGTTTCTAAAAGGAGTTTGATTCAATACAAAGATCGTGACTTTTGGGCACCACGAGACCTTTCAGGTGAGATTAAAAATACTATTAGAGTCAAGCATGGTTACCCACTCTCTTCTAAACTATATTCATTGTACATTGATGAGATCTTGAAGATTAGGAGACATAGGTCAGTTTTTAAAATTTTGTTAGTGATGAGAGGAATATTAATGAAACCAAGATCATGCTCTTTAAAACTTCCCATCAAATTACAACCATATAGACCTTCTCATACAGAAGCAATGTGGTTGAGCTTGCTATGCCATATGTTTATCTCTAAGGAACTACCTTAACAGATCTTATCTTTCTCATGCAATGGGAATCTTAGGCTTAGTTTGCCCTATTGTGATGTGTAGCGCTCCTTTTGGGGATCAGATTCGGGAGAAAAAGAGTGGAGGATGAAGAGACTATAGGTAATGATGCTCTGTTGTGTGATCACCCTCGGTATAACAGATTTGGGAGCAAAAGAGTGGAGGAGGATGAAGAGACTATAGGTAATGATGCTCTCTTGCATGATCACCCTCGGTATAACATGAGATTGTACTAGTGGCTGAGTTTGTAGTTTCTCCTTTGGTACTTGATGCCCTCTTTCGAACCATCTCACTTACATATCTTTGTCTACACACTACGCTCCCAAGGTGGGATCTACACACTAAACAAAGATTGTGTCCCAAGGTTGGCACCTTAAACAGGAGGACCAAAGTAGCTCTTAGTACTCTTACACAAGTAGCTGGTTTTGACTCACATAGCCTTCAAATGGATAACCTCCCCCACTTTCAGCACGACTTGGTGGATGCCCACCTTTTTAGACCTCTTATTTGGCAAGAGATATTAATCACATTATTTTCCTAGATTTGATTTGGATGCACATGGGTAACAGAGGTGTCTCCACACCAAAGAATTATAAAAAGCTTCGATCAGAGAGAGCATTTTCAAAGGGTCATTGAGGATGAATTTGTTCATTGAGAAACTAACCTATTTCATAGACATGTGTCCCATGCCACGAGGATTGTTTCTAATTAGGTGAGGGTGTCTTTTCATCTTTAAATAGAAACAAGGAGAGAAAAACCACGAGACAAGTGGTTTAGACATGTGTTCCATGCCACAAGGATTGCTTCTAATTAGGTGAGGGTGTCTTTTCATCTCTTGAATAGAAACATGGAGAGCAAAGGGCACGCCATGAGAGAAGTGGTTTAGGGAGATATAGACATAGAAGCCATACCTATTTAGATACCCAATCTAAAGAGACTTCGCTATTTCTTTAGAGAGGGGTTTCGCCATTTTTCATGTGTAACGATTATTGAGATAAGTGATGCCGAAGATAATACTTGCTAGAACTATAACATCACATGTAGGGATGTAAGATACCAACCAAATGTTGATTAGAGAGACTTCTTTGGTTGGAATGTGTCATGTGTATTGATTATTGAGATAAGCAATGCCTATATTAATACCTACTAGAACTACACCATCACATTTAGGGAGGCAAGATACTAATCAAATGTCTATTAAGACTTCTTTTAGCACACTCATTAGGTTGCCACAAAACTGATGCTTGATCCAGATGACATTAGAGGGGATCGATAGATCACGAGAGAGGTACCTCATCTTATTAAGAGAACAGTCTACAGTGAAGTCCATAGAGAGAGAGAGAGAGAGAGAGAGAGAGAGAGAGAGAGAGAGAGAGAGAGAGAGAGAGAGAGAGAGAGAGAGCATAGTTTCTCCAAAGATCTATACACCCTTGCTCTGAGAGTCCTAGACCCTCTTCTCATTAGCTTTAGATTAGAACCATACTCCAATGTTATAGAGAAACATTAACACAAGAGGTGGGCATTGATACTTTACACTCCTTTCATGAGAGGAGGGTGACACAATAATTTTGCCCATTTCGTCGTATATATGTAATGCTTGTGTAGTACACATGCCCTATTTCTTTTGGTAGTAGCTTCAACATCTAGTTTACTCATGGACGCTTTTGGTCTCATAGACCCTTTGGTCTCATAGACCCTTTGGGTCTTTTTTAGATGTTAATACAATCTCTCTCTCTCTCTCTCTCTCTCTCTCTCTCTCTCTCTCTCTCTCTCTCTCTCTCTCTCTCTCTCTCACACACACACACACACACACACACACACACACACACACACACACACACACACACACACACATACATACACACATCACTCTTGTCCCTATAGGACATAGACTATTTATTTACATCTTTGGCTGCATATATTGGACTCTATGGTGGGAAGCCAATTTTGGCCTCCTACATATGCTAATATATTTCATTTCATTTTATTCATTTATTCCTCTCTCTCCTCATAGCATTAGTAGGTCAAAATTTACCAAAATACAGATTTTTTATTTTTATTGACCCTTGAGAAACCATTTTTAATTTTATTTTATAGTTTATACTATAATTAATATTATATAAAATATATTTCATGATAGAAAATTATATGTTATATATTTAAAATATATCGTGCTCATTTTTTTAAAGCTATATAAAATTTACATATTAATATATCCCATAAACTACCTTAAATAAAGCTTGTATATCCTATAAATACACTACCCACCCTACCCTTCATTACAAATATATTCCTCTCTATAGTAAAGTTATTGCACATTCAAAATGAAAAAATGCATGTAAATTCAAATCATAATCCATTTTACACTTATTAAACACTTAAATTTAAATCACAATCCCCTAGAACCTTATTAAGCATTTTAATTTCTTTTTATATCTCTTGGCATTGTACTCCCTAAACACCTCCAAATTTTCTCTAACTATATTAAAATACATCAGGCATGCAAGTGTTGATTACAACTTCATTACAATTTCACACTAAAAAATAAACCAAATACCCATCTAATAATGTGTTGTTAGCATGTTGCTACTCATGGACCCATAACAGTGGAACAAAGGCATACCATCCATCGTCATGTGGTATTAGTGCTCTATTTCCTTAGAAGTACTATATATATATATATATATATATATAACTTCTAAAAGGTAGGTGAATGAGGCGATAGGGTCACTTTTAATAACTTTTGACAAAGGCCTTGTGTGTTTATAACCTTTAAACACTTGCTACAAAAACATTAGTGTTTGAGATCTCCATACCCTCAGGATCCTTAGATGATATATTATTTATCTTAAATTACACATCACATAAGATACATGTTATTTAAAATAGTTCATGGGATATTATATTTCCTCTACTCTCACAACATAGTGACAATAGCATGAAAATAAAGCAAATAAAAAGAAAACGTGTCTATCAAAACTTGCATAAAGAAATCATATAGGTAAGAAATAAATCTCAAAAATTAAAGTCATAAATCTGATGACAAATTTAAGTTGACAAAAATATTGTTTTGTCAGAATCATGAGGCGCGCGGGCCGTGGTGTAGGCAGCCGGATCCTCTTACCGACGAGATGAAGAGTTAGATCCGGACGTTCGTAAAGCCCTGCACCGATCCCAACTTGGTCCCTTCAAAGGTGAAGAGGAACAGTTAGGAGAAGTAGTGGAAAAATGGATCGAGGCAATGGAAGAGTATTTTGATGTAACCAGTTATAATGAGAAGAGCAAGATGGCTCCTCATTATAAATGGCTCTCAACAAATTGAAAATTATGGAAATGGCGAGGGTCGTATGGAGGAACCATTGCGAGACAAACCGTCTCGACCGAAATACCCAGACCTGGTCAGATCTTAAAGCTTACCTCAGGAAGAGGTTATGTCCTTTGGGCTTCCTGGAAACCAAAATGAATGAGTTCTTGGAGCTGAAGCAGGATAGCCGGATGATTGAAGAATACCATCAGGCATTTGCCCTTCTCTTCAAATATTCTCCACTTTTGGATGAAGAGCAGCTGATGGCCAGATTCATTCGAGGGATGAACGAGCCATTGGACATTTTAGTAAAAAATGCCAAACCAGTCTCAATGGCAGAAGCTGTCAGAATGGCAAAGGACTTTGCCAAAGCATTTGTTGTTAAGGTCCCGCCGAAACCTGCACCCTCAAACTTTAAAAGGTTCCAAACCCGGGGAAGTGCCTCAAACTTTCCACCCCCAAAGAGGCAGCAAGGCCCTAATCAGAATCAAGATGCTAGGAAATTCAGAAGTGAAGGAAGACCATTCCCTCAGAACACTTTCTCAGGAGCCCCACCTTTTTCAAGGATTCAAGGATTCAGAGGGATGAGCTTAGAAGTGAGAACAGGTGTTTTGGGTGTCAGGGTTCCGGTCACCATCTTAAAGACTGCCCGACTCCTGCCATGTCAAGAGGACAGGGAAGTCAAGGACCCAGAGTGCAGAGACCAGCCCCTTCGTATCAGTCAAATCTCACCAAAATCAGGGCAATCCCAGGAGGACTCCAACTCAACCATATGCCTCTGTTCAGAGTAATCTCAGAACTCCCTCCCAGAACTGGGGTAACCAAAGAGAAAGAGTTTCGCTCCAATCTAAGCAGCCAGAGCAGTTACGATAATAGAAGTAGTGGAAGCGGAAAGAGGTCAGATTTATGCCGCGATTGAAAACCAAGGGCAAAATCGTCAATTCTCTGTTATCCATGGTCCAGCTGAGTATAAGGGTAAGCCATTTAAGCTTTTGATTGATTCAGGCAGTACTCATTCATTTATTTCCCCAGGATGCTTGCATAAGCTAGTCTTAGAACAAAAATTAGGAAAACCTATGCAAGTTGAATTGGCTAGTGGGAAGATTCTTTTCACTCACCCCATGAGACAGATCGTATTCAGTTTAATCTAGATGGGAATGTAACTGACTGCCGGTTCAGAGTCTTATCTTTGGGAGTTTTCGACGGAATCCTTGGAATGGATTGGTTCCACAAAAATCAAGCTGACATTCACTATCATTTAGCTTGTCCAGAAGCTCATCAATTCTGGGGATAGGATACTTATTCTTAACTATCAACTAATTGAGACCTCTGTAATCCCCACACAGTCTTAACGTTTCCCAAGGTGAAACACTGGGTCTTACAAACCCTTGTTCTAACAGCTGCCTAAGCTCTTTTCTTGGGTTATTAATATTCTATTTTGATTTAAAGTAGCATCTCAAGATATTCATCCACGACATATGGTGATAGAAGAAAGCATAGTAGTGTATGTGGCTGACACAATTCTTAGAGGATCTAGTTCATTGTGAGTGTATCAATTATTCAAACAAATAGATCATTGCTTTGTGTCTTCTGAAACTTATAACAATTGACCTTGACATTTCATGATTGATACTCGCTATGGGCGCTATGAATTTACTGTCATACCGTTTGGATTGACAAATGCCCCAGCTACATTCAATCGCCTAATGCAGGACATTCTCAGAGAATACTTGGATGATTTTGTTCTTGTTTTCTTTGATGATATTCTGATTTACTCAAAGAATGCAGCTGACCATGAAGCTCACGTCCGTAAAGTTCTTGAGATTCTAAGGAAGCACCAACTCTTTGCAAAAAAGAGCAAATACACTTTCTCTGTTGACCATGTTGAATACTTGGGCTTTTTGGTATCCAAAGACGGAATTTCTCCAGATTTCGCAGAAGTCAGGGGATTCTTGGGATTAACTGGTTGGTATAGAATTTTTATACCTAAGTATGATCTCATAGCTTTCCCCTTGACTAATCTTCTTAAGAAGAATACTCCTTTTCAATGGTCTGCTAGGTGTCAGAGCGCTTTTGATAAGCTGAAGACCGCCTTGGTAACCAATCTCGTTCTGAAGTTGCCAAATTTCTCTCTACCCTTTAAGGTAGTAGCTGATGCCAGTGGTTTTGTCCTGGGAGGTGCACTCATGCAAGAAGATCATGCAGTGGCCTATGAATCCCGAAAACTCAGAACGCATGAGAGAAATTATGATGTCCACGACCTAGAGCTACTTTCAGTAGTCTATGCCTTGAAGTTGTGGAGACATTACCTACTGGGTCAAAGATTCACTTTGATGTGATAGATCATCAGAGCTTAAAGTGGATCTTCACTCAGAAGGATCTCAACATGCGCTAAAGAAGGTGGATGCAGACCTTGTAGGAATTTGATTTTGAAATCAAGTACCGCCTAGGCAAAGAAAATGTGGTAGGAGATGCCCTTAGCAGAAAAGCCTCCTTGCTTGCAATCCCAGTGGTGTCAAATTCATTGATTAATGAAGTAAGAGATAAGATCATGCAGGATAGATTCTTTGGCCCTATTGCTACCCTACTTATGCAGGAAAGCAAAACTCCTCAGGAGTTGAACTGAGTTCGAGGGTACAGCCTGGATGAAGGAATTATGTATTATAATAGCAGGCTATGCATTCCCAATGATGAGGGAACTATGGGTCAAATTTTGAATGAAGCCCATGATAGCCTTATAGAGCAGGACATCCGGGTTTCATCAAGACCTACATGTCTATAAAGAAAAGCTTCTTTTGGCCTAGACTAAAAAGAATGTACTTAATCATGTACATCAATGCCTGTTATGTCAGAAAGTCAAAGCCGAGAGAGTAAAAATCCCTAGGAAGTTACATCCATAGAGACATCCCCCAGATGAAGTGGGAATGTATGAGTATGGATTTTATTACTGGACTACCTTCAGTGCAATCAGGTTACAATCCCATCTTCGTGGTAGTTGACAGACTAACCAAAGTTTCCCATCTGATTCCAGTAAAAGAAACCTACACTGCAATGGATGTGGGTGGATGTGGCTAGAGTGCTCAAGGAAATCTTTAGATTGCATGGCCTACCCAGAAGAATAGTAAGTCATCGCGAGATCCCAATTATAAAAATATCATTTTCTTAATCTCTAGCTTATCAACCCTAGAGTTTAGCTTTGAATTAAGAGACTATCATTGAGAAACATTCTTTTCCAAGGGATTTAGCTATAAAGATGGCTATTCTTTTAGAGAGAGAGATTTACTTAAAGAAAGCATTGCAATTTAAGCATAAAGGTTAACTTAATGCTAATTAAACATTAAGAAACTTAGGGAAAGCTTGATTTGAATTAAAACAATCATTTTGAAAGCTTCTCAAGCTTGAGAGAGGTTGAGAAGAAGAAAGTTAATGAGAAATTTGAAAAAAAAAACTATAAATTTTGATTTTACCTCCAAGTTTGGCTTCATTCTCTAATTGCAACAATGAAAAGATTCTGGACTGCATTCTTTGAAGCAATAGGAACTTTCTTGGATCTCAGCACAGCTTACCACCCCGAGACCGATGGTCAAACAGAAAGGGTGAACCAAGTAATCGAAGATATACTTCGGTCATGCTGTGGGCAGGGAACCCAAGAAGTGGCTAAGCTATCTGCACCTAGTCGAATTCGCCTACAATGCTTCTTATGACCAAAGTATCGGGATGAGCCCTTTCAAAGCTCTGTATGGACAAGACTGCCTAACACCATTAACTTGGTCCTCTGACCCATTGATTAGGGTCGAGATGTCCAGATAGATGCTTGACGACATGGCATAGCAAATGCAGTCAATCTGCAAAAGGATATAAAAGCTGCCCAGGATAGACAGAAGCAGTATGCAAGATAAGAAGAGGCCAGATAGAAAATTCAAAGAAGCAGATATGGTCTTCATTCGAGTACGTCCCAAAAGAAGTTCTCTATCTCTTGAGAAATACAAGAAGTTATCCTCTAGATATAATGTGGGCCATATCTGATTACAAAGAAAGTAGGTGACTTAGTCTATAAACTTCTTTTGCCTCCTCATCTCAATGTACATAATGTATTTCATGTCAGCCTACTTAAGAAGTATGTACCGAGCCCGAACTATGTGCTTACTTATGAACTCTTAACTTCTTCAACCCAAGGACAGATGGAACTCCAACTTGAAGAAATCCTTGATGTTCGAGAGAAGGTTCCCAGGAACAGAATTCTAAGAGAATTAGTCAAACGGAAGTTCTATCCTTTTGAAGACGCCACCTGGGAGAAAGAAGCCGAACTGATGCGGGATTGCCCCAGTTTGCGAGATGAGGACATCTCGCGTTTTTCAAGCAGGAGAGGATGTAAGATTCCTCCCCAGCCCCTCAAGATGTCCAGTTTCTTCTCCTGTAATCAATCCCCTTTTTAGAATAATAAAAGATCTTGTTTCTACCTGTTTTGGCCTAGAAAGAGAAAATGTTCTAGAGAGAGATAATTCAATTTTTAGATATCTTTGGATGCAAAAATATCCCTTCTTATTAAAATAAATTTTCCTGAAACGAAAGTTTAAAAAGAAATAATGTGCATTAGAAATAAATTATAATGTGCACAAAAGATCTTAGCCTAAGGGTCAAGATTTTCTGAAAATTTTGGATTATGGTCCAATTAAGGTTCCTATGGATCAATAACATTAATCAAAATGTAGGGAGGAGATAAATTGAAGAATAAAAGAAAACCCCCCCAAAAATGAATAAATACTCACATAAGATGAAGAGTGGACTAAGGACCAAAGAAAAGAATTAAAAAATTGAATTTTGACACCTCAGTGTGGGGATCTCCCCTCATGAAGTAGGTGCCTTTTTCTCATCATTACCCCTAATTCTTAATCAATAAAATGAGATATTTTCATCTCTCCTGTCTCCTGTTTCAAAACTAGATCCAAAAAGTAAGCTGAACTGACCCAAAAATGGTCAAAAATTGACCAAACTGATTTGAAAAATTATAGAATTAGTTTGCTTGGTTAGAGGCTCACTTTTTCCTATAAATAGAAGCCTCCCCCTTTGTAAAAGCTTAATGGTGTTTATGCACTGCTACTCTACTCTTGTCCTGAGTCATCTACATAGAATTTTTTTAATAATTCAATTGTTTTGGCCTAATCCTCTCCAAAGTGAATTTGTGGCCACTATTGCTTCAAACAATAGTAGAACCATCAATCCCTCAAGCCAAAGGAGAGCTTACAAGCTCCATGTAAGCTATGATTTACGGATTTTAATGAAAAATCTACGGTTTTCTTGATTTTTATGTTTTGCAAATGATTGAATTAAATTCAAATGCTATGCCTTTGATGAAAAATTAGCTCCATGTTTACGGATTTTAATGAAAAATCTATGGTTTTCTTGATTTTTATGTTTTGCAAATGATTGAATTAAATTCAAATGCTATGCCTTTGATGAAAAATTAGCTCCATGTAAGCTAATTTTCTTACTTTGTTTACGGATTTTAATGAAAAATCTATGGTTTTCTTGATTTTTATGTTTTGCAAATTATTGAATTGAATTAAATTCAAATGCTATGCCTTTGATGAAAAGGCCACCCCCTTCTCTTCTTTACATTCCAACCTTTCTTAATCCTAGAAAGATTAACTAAGTGATTAATTAAACTCTTCTTATTGTTTACTTTCTTGAATTTAGAAAATTGTATAGATTAGAGTTCAATAATTCTAAATTGGGTTAATTAAGTTAAGTGAAGGAAGATAAAAATGAGAAATGGTCAGTCATACAAAGGAGGTTATGGCAAATTTTTTCAAAATTTTGTGAAAAAAGTTTATTTTTAAGTTATTCCAAAAGATTAATTCCCACCATTTTTGCAACTAAAAGAAATATTCTAATTACTCCATGTACATATTAACCTATGAATATGCATGGATATCACTGATATTAATTTTATTAAATTTGATTTCTATGCATAGAAAGATGCATAAAGGAATTTTTTTATTATAAAAAATTTATTCTTATTAAATTTGATTTCTATGCATAGAAAGATGCACAAAGGAAATTTTTTTATTATAAAAGTGTTATTCTTATTAAATTTGATTTCTATGCATAGAAAGATGCATAATGAAAATTTTTTTATTATAAAAGTGTTATTCTTATTAAATTTTATTTCTATGCATAGAAAGACGCATAAAGGAAATTTTTTTACTATAAAAGTGTTATTCTTATAAAAATTGATTTTTATGTATAAATAGATGCATATAGAAATTCTTTAAAAGTGTTATTCCTATTAAATTTGATTTTATGCATAAATAGATGCATAAAAGGATTTTTTTATAAAAGTTTTATTCCCATTGAAGTTGATTTTTATGCATAAATAGATGCATAAAGAATTTTTATATCAAAATTAGAATTCTCTTAAATTCTATGAGTATTTGATAAATGAATAATTAAATACTCTAAGAGAGAAATTTCTATCATTTTATATTCACACAGATTGTTAAAAGAAAATTCAAGAAATCTATCGAGATCGAAATATTCAGATAAATGATTAATTTATTCCTCATTGGAATTCGTAACTAATTTAGAAATCAGTTAAGTGAATATTCAAAGAAAGAAATTCAGTAAACTGAATTACCAAACCTTTTCGAGAAAGATAGTTCAGGAAAAATCTTATCCGACTCGAACCTTGAATCACACTATGATCAAGACCAAACTCTTTCGTCAGTTTTCAAGAAAAGAAGGTGTGACCAGTTTAGAAAAATACACTCAAAACTCCCACCAAAGCTGAAACTAAGTTTGAGACCCTTCGAATTGATCTGTGGATCAAGGTTACAGAATTCCAGGAATTCTGGTATGAAATTCAGAATTTCAATCAAGAAGTTTTGGGGATACTAATTTTAGAAATACTCCTTGTATTCAAAAGAAAATCAAACTGAAAACTTGCATAGAAACCCTGTTTTCTTAAAGGACTGTCTTACGCCAAAATGCTGGAGGGAGCATTTGGTATATGTTTTTCTAAGGGAAGTTCAGTTGTTGCAACAGTTGGCGAGGAGAGTTCAAAGGATAGCTCACGTGGCAAAGCTTGACCAGCCTCGGTAAGGTTGAAAAATGGTGCGCTTCCGGTACGATGGGCGAGGGCCGATGAAGCGGTCCCTGAGTGAAGTGCCAAGACACCTAAGGAGGATCTTGGAGGGTTCTGACCAAGTGATGCACGGGCTCGCGGTGCCTATGACACCCATGCGTATGTCGTGGAAGATATGTATGATGGACGAAATGATTATTATAATCTGTCACTAGATCTCGTTGTTGCATGTCCAGTTGGTCTCAACGGAGAGTCCAGAGTGATACTCTTTTTTGAGAAATAAGGGACTGGACGGAATTTTTGAGTTATGACATCTGTAACCAATAACTGTTTGTCAATGAATTTTTTAATATGTTAAAGTTTTAAAGAGGAGTGTGTGCATATCTGTATTCGAAAGCAAAAGTTAAGAAAGGCATTCAATTATGGGTGGGTGAGTAATTGTCTGGTTCTACCGATCCAGTGGTTGGGTGGTGGCTAACCCATGGGCCGGATGGGGTTAGGCTCAAATCAGTGGAGTTTTAATAATTTAATTGAAATAATAGGAATACGCTTAGAATTTGAGTAGTTAAATAAAAACCTAAAGAGTTTCTCAAATGAGTAGATCAATGGCTATGTCTAAAAAAAGCGTTGATTTCCTCAAATTATTAGGTCAATGGCTGTGCTTGATTTCGGTTAAGAAAAAGCGTTTATTTCTTCAAATTTAAGTCAGTGATAGTTTTCTTTCTATCTGGTTTAATCAGGTGAAGGATAGTTTAATCTCTTGAACCAAAATTTGTTAAGAAAATAAAAAACGTGGAATTGTCCGAATAAGGGAAATTTTTCCGATTTCGTTAAGAAAATCAAAAACGTGGAATTGTCCCCGTTTTCCGAACAAGGGATATTTTCTCGGTTTCGTTTTTGGAATGACCACCAGATTAGTCTCGTGTCTGAACATTCAAGGGCGAGGTCCCGAGTGGGAAACCTTGCCCCGCGCAAGAGGAAGCTACAGAATCCGGTGCGCGGAGGGGGCAGAGGGGTCTCACAAGTGAGCCATGCCTAGATCAAGCATAATGCCATAGAGGCAGACAAGACTACACTTTTTGGCCCTATAAAACTAACAAAGCTTCACTCAATAGATGTCAAGCTATCAAATTAGTCCCCCCTAGCAAAGGTCGTATGCACCTATTTCTAAGCCAAATAAATTCACAAAGGTGGACACATGGGTGCTCCTTAAACTTAATAGAGCTTATAAAGATCAAGATGCTGAGGCGGCAGTGAAGAACTTTATAAAGTTAGTTTATAGAGAACTTGAGAAACTACCAAGTGGATGACAAAGGATGCAAGTGCTAGCTAGGCTATTGCAAGCCATAACTTAACTACAATTGGGCAATCGAACATCCAAGTTGGATTTATCAAGTTGATTGAACATTTTGTGGCTCATCTTTCCTAGATCCACACAGTTTAGGCACATAGGGATGTAGAGATTGCACGATAAATCCTAATTTTATAAGAACAAATCAGCTAAAGGGAGTCCTAGATTCATGAGACTCTCAAATCTAAAGAAGAACTACTAGAAAACATCAAGGAAATTGGGAGAACACATCGAGAAGCCCAATCGCGACAAAGCTTGATAGGGTCACCACTCAACTCTTGGACAACTAGGAAATCTTGAACAAAAAAGATAAGGCATCGGCCAAAGGACAAAGAGTCAGCCCTACAAGCCTTGCAAGAGCATTAGGTAGAGGTTAGCTAGCTTGAGGCCGATTTCAAGAACAAAAATATCTTGCATGTTATAGAAATAAGCAAAAGGGATGTGATTATAAGAAGTCTACAACAAGACCTGGCTAAGGAAAGTGCCCAAGAGCTCGCAGGCCTAGACTCAGTGGGCCGATGTTGAAAAGGTTCAATTGGTCTTAGAGGTGGTGGCGCATTTGCTAAATCTAGTGTTGTAGCACCACCATAGCCCCGCCTAGTTGATTTGGGCCTAGACTAGAAAGTTGTGCGCTACTTGTGCACTTTTTTATGCATTAAAAAAGTTTTAGGTTCAGAGTTTGGGAGCTCTAGTTATAGGCAAAACACTGATTGATAGATTTTTATAAATTTCTACAACGTATGATTTTAATAATTCTTTAATTATTTATCATTCTTGGGGGTTGAGGTATGGCCCTAACTTCTCTATTATTTTTCAATTATGAGTTACTTTATTGATTAATTATTAATTAAGATTATGGCAAAGTTTATGCTATAGATTATAGAAGAGATTGTGATAGGGCTTGTAAGGATTATGATGGAGATAAAGATAGGGATTGTGATATGAATTAGGATGAGGTATTTTTAAAGGAGTTACAATCCCTAAATAAGGGGTATCATCCATGTCATTATTGACCCTCGGATGCATGGAGGATTTAGCACTACCTACTCATTACCATCTCATCTAACCACATTCGTGGGATCGGATGTGTATTAGAGGTGGGGTGATGTTAACCCCTTTTTGTATACCATAGTTTAGCACTACCTACCCTCTCCACATGATGGTATACACACACATGTATATACACACACATGATGGTATACACACACATGTATATATATATCATTTTGGTGCACATATCCTATATTTGACATAGGATATTTGGGTAACACTAAACTTCATGTGTATATCTTTGTGGACTCACCTATGCTTGCTATGTGGTGGCACTTATGTATATGACATGGCCCTAAATTTTCCTATATATATAAAAGCATGGGTAAGGGAGATCTCATTATCCTCTAGCCTAAGCTATGGATTTCATCCTTTTGTGAGATGATCTCATCCTTGTTCTCTTAGGAGTGGAGCTTAGGTGTGGCTTACTCACTCTTGCACTCCCCCTGTGTGTGAGAGGCTTGTAGTTGAGAGAGCCCTAGCCATTAGTCCATTAGGACTAGGAGATAGTTTCATCCATCATATTTCATCAAAAGAAAATTCAAAAGCAGCATGGAATGAATTAGAAAATTTGTTTAGTGCTATGGGATGAACTAGAAAATTTGTTTAGTTGCCAAACAAAAGAACTCCAAAATCAGTTCTTTGGATTGGAAATTGAAGAAAGTGAGCTGAAGGTGCCATAACAATCCTTCTCAAGAGCTTGACCTTTGAAGCATTTATACCTTTGGTGGCTACCTTGAAAAATCTACTCAATCCTACATTCATCGGCATTGAAGAAACCTTAAGTGAAGATGAGAAAAGTCTCAAAGTCAAAGAGAGTGGACATTCATCACAAGAGGATAAAATATTCTTCACTAAAGGACCCAAGAGCCAAAGTAAATTGCAACTTTTGTGGCAAACTAGACCATATAATGGAGAAAGATTGTTGGCACAAAAAGGAGACTCAAGACAACACATAAACAAACATAATGATTAAAGAAAGAGAAGAATCAATGGAAGGGGCTTCCCAATATGGAGAAGGCCAATCATCAAAATATATCTTCTACATGATGGAAGAGGGCACCTCTCCCACCTTGTGTTTAGACCCACTCATTGTATTATTTACCTAGCCTTATGTAAAAATTTAAGCCCTAAAATAACATTAAGCCGAAGAGACACCTGTGATAGTCCATTCTAGCCTTATGTAAAACTTCAATCCCTAAAACAACATTATAGACATGGTGATAGCCCATTCTAACAGATGACTAAGAGTATAGATGCTGTGTATGTTTGATGGTAGGAGTTTATAGTCACTTGTTGAGGGGGAGTGTTGAAAATAGCAAGTGATGTTGGTGGGTAAGTGATGTTGGATGAATGTTAGGAGCAAAGGGGAAAGAGGGCATAAGAGTATGATTTCTTGGAGTGAGGAGCTAATCCAAATTTGGGCTTGCAAAGATAAAATTATAGAGACTTGAAATGTCTCATGGAGCACATGTGCTCTCTTTCTCAGACTATTTTTGGGACTACCAATAGTGTAAGGAATGTGGATAAACCCTTTTAAGAATGTTTCCCTCAAATCAACACCCAAGACCTTTGAATAGGTGTGTAAATAATTTTGATCTTATTTCGAAACTTATTATTTCACAAAGTTTTTCAATCATAATGGAGTAAATTAGGAACTTTTTTGGTCTATAATTTTATGAGACCACTACCGTACTAACTATGAACTAAAATCAGATAGTGGAGACCCTACTAAAGGGTAGAGAGGATCACTCAGGGCCTCATTTATAATTTTCTTGATGTGAGTAGATATCCCAACGGCTCCCTGAGGCTCAGCTGGTAAAGTCTTTTATCGAGAAATATAGACAATTCCACTAATATTCTACTTCTCAAGCTATTTTCTTTATTACTAAATCAGAGTCTAAGCTTAACTCCATCCGACCCATGTGTATTTTATTTACTATGGTATTATATATATTGTCTTCCATAGAGTAGCTTGCATGTATTGATGAGGCCTATCTGGACAATTCATACCAAAGACAGAATCTACCCAACCTTCTCGCAAGGATGCTGAGAAGGGGAGTGATAACCTTAAGCAGAAAGGCAAATGCAACTATTATTAGAAAGCCATGCCATTATATCAATGAATGTAGAAAGGTTGAAGAAGAAGAAAGATCTAGGCATGATTGTGGCTAATGCATCAGCACCAAGTGCTGAAAAGAAGGAGTCAGCAAAATCAATGCGCATGATGATTATGGGCATTCATTCTGATAGTGGTGCTAGTAAACACATTACTTCTCAGCATGGTTGTTTGTTACACACCTAACAAAGCATTAAAAGCGCATCCCAAGCCTAATTGATAGTTTTACATGTGCAAATATGAGGGACAATGCTCCTTTTCACATAAAGTGCCCCAATGCATGTGCTTATGCATCCTAGCCATCCCACCCGATTTGTTCTGCTGTGAGAGGTGCAGAGATGGATGCCACAGTTACATCTAAACTAGTATCACCATTTGAAGAACATGTACTATCTTGCAATGGCAACAATAGGGTTTGCCTCAATTCCAATAACAACATTCCAAAGCCCTTTGGCAACATGACACATTATATAAGACCACAATGGGTAGTTGGTCCCGTCAAGCTTATCCTATTCACTACATTCCATTTTTAGCCTGCAAATAATGAATCTCGACATAAAATGCAAATATTTCTACAAGTACTCTCATCAATGCCCACTGAATGCAGCTGAGATGGCTACCAACACATTACTGATGAACAAAGAGACCTATAAAGTGTAAAAAGTGGCATCGTGTAGAGTGTAGAAATCTTATAGGCAAGGATAAAAAATTCAATGATAATCATGATAATGCTGACAAAGTTGTTAATGATGAGCTTGAAAAGATGATATCGATGCTGATAGAGAAGTGGCAATGATGGCCATGCAACACTTATGGAATATGCACACAATGGCTACACAACAAATGTTTGTTGTTGTAAAAACCTAAAATCTAACAAGGTACTCCCTTAGGATGTCTGTAGAAACGTTACAGCATGCAAATGGGCTAGGAAACGTGTAGAAAATAGCTCCAAAGTTGTAAAAATGTTGTTAACTTTGTTAACATCACAATATGATATACCTTCTCCACTACGAGGATAAATATAAAATAAAACTAGAATGCTTGGGTAGCCTTATCCTCTTGATTGCTTGCACTTGTGCGATGCCAACGTACTTTGAAAGAACGTATGTCCTTCCATTCATGTATAAACATCTTTAAGCACTTGAATGAAGATGGACATTGCAACCCATACCATTTCTGCAGCACGTCCTCTTCGTATACATGTCTTTCTCAAATTTTATGAACGCTCAAATGAGCATGAACATCAAGCCTATGAGGAATCGATGGACATTAACAGAGATCTCAGAGTACATCGCAAGGTAGATAATTCCAAATTCATTACCACATTTGAATTTGAGTTACACGTCATTCATTAAGTCATAGGATTTTCGTGGTCATTTATGTGAGTGAAGTATAAAAAAAAAACCATACATAAAGTATGGCGGGGAGTTGGCACAGTCCTCGCTTCATTGTTGAAGGCAGCCATTAGTCGGCCATTAGTCCTACGTATTGATTCATGATACAAAACTCATTTTCAAATGTGGTAATGAATTTGTAATTTTCTAATTTGCGAGGTACTTTTGAATCCCCATCGAACATAAGAACAAGCTTTGACAATATCTTTGTTAACACCAACTTCAATATTTTTGTAGGACATGAAAGGGTTCTCTCTTGCATGGTCTCATACCATTTCATCTACTTTCTTTTTTCTTACCTCGACTGCTCCCCTCATCAACAGGATGCTCATGAACTCCCACAAGCACTGCACATCTTGAAGTATGTTCATGATCATGCGGAATGTAGTAGTAAATGAAATCGTTACATTGTGCAACACAAATTGGTATCTCACCACAATGAATGCATACCAGGAAACCACACTCTTTATCAATTGGACCCAAAGGACATGTTTTTCTCAACTTTCCTTTCCATTGCGTTTCATTGCATAGTTTTGTCCGATCAATATATGGGCAATCTAAATTGTAAGACCTCAAGTAGCCTGCACACCTACTTATTCGAACCATTCCATTGAAAGAGTCTTGTAGAGTATAGCGTCTAGACATGACTATCAGACTTTTGATCCATCCCAAACATTGCAGAACCCAGAGGAGATGGCGGAAGCTCGAACACAATGTAGCCATTATAGTGTCGTGTGGCAACTTTGAAACTTCTTCATTTCCTCTGCATCCCATTCTCCCTATCCTCCTTGTCCTGCCTGCCACCTCCGGATGCTCCTAGCTCTGCCAACCATCGCGATGCAGCTTGCATGCACGAGGCATGCTTTCACGTTATGTAGCATGGCTACATGCACACAATAATGAATATTTCCCCCCACTCCCCCACTCACCTCTCACCTTTGGTTTAATTAAATTACCTTGATGATTTGGCTTAATTTAAATCTCCTCAATGCCTTGTGCAAACAATTTACTTTGGCAGCATAAGAATGCCTTTTCAATTTTTGTAAGCTTGTATAGTCATGTGGCATCACTTTAATTGGCGGCTTAAAAAATTGAGCAAAGGGGGCTCATATCACAGCCTCTTGGGAGCCCCATTATTAAAGCCCTTCAAAGAAGCTCAAGTCCCCTACAGAGGCTTGTAGGTGAGCAGTGTGGGGTGCCCCACGAAATTAGGTCTCACCAGTCAAACAACAGGTGAGCAGCTGGATAGCAGGGCGCTATGTCCAAGTTTCTCTGCCAAGAAGCTGATCACCATGAGGAGGGTTGTAGGCGAGCACTGTGGGGGGTGCCCACAAAAGCAGGTCTCACCAGTTAAACTTCAGGTTAGAAGGTGGATAACAGGTATGGGTGACCAGATAGCATGGGACAACACGTGGGGGCAGCCGGGCGCCTGCGTGGGGGGATATGAGACCTCGCTTAATATTTTCCATGTGCTCCTCTTGGAGTGCAGTGAGCTGGTTGTTTCTCTAGGCGATGGGGCTACAAAGATGCCTGCAAATCTTGTCTTTAGAGGGGCTGTGTGCTGAGAGGGAAGTGCACACATGATATATGTCTTTTGAGGGGCTCGTTGGACTAGAGCAAACCCTGCTGCGGGTATCTGGACCAACCAGAATTTGGGCTGCAGGAGTTGCGGCATTTTGAGGGCTATTCTTGTGTGCTTATGTGTGTTAGTGCCGAAGGATGGCTGCTTTGGGTCAATACCTGGCATAGGCAGCTTGTTGATTGCTGAGGTTTGGATTGAAGCTGGACGCCCTTTCTGCACTCAGTTGCAGGCATGGTTCATGTTGAAAACTGGTCATTTGTCTTGCTTCTTTTTGGGCCAGTGAATCCTGTTTACCTGAATGCTTTACCACTCTCTCTCGCACCTCCTCTTTTGTCCCTACACAAAGTCTAGCTATTTACTAATGTGGCTTAGAATCAACAATTCTCTGATATATCAATTGTTGATTATGATATTTGGATAGCTTTGTGAGTGGATAGACGTGATGCTTAGACATGATGTTTTAGACATGATGTTTAGGCATGGCAATCATACTTAACATTGTGAGCTACTCTAAAGTGAGGTGATTTAACACTAATGATAAAGATTAACATAATGAGGGGGCGAGATGATGATAATGGCACACACATTAATCTCCATTGATTAGAGGCCTTTAAATAGGCATGAGTACATGTGTTTACCTCAAGGCATTACCACCGGTGGATTAATCATCCCTAATCTTCATCCCATGAACTAGGCACCTCTCCTACAATTTGGGCTCTCTTTATGGTGATTGGAATCTTCCTAACCCCACTTGAGCTAGGTGCCTTGTTCTAGGCAGATTCTAGGGCTTTGACTTCTTACATTGCTCAGTTTTATTACAATATCTAGATTTACTTAAGGGCTATAGACTTTAGATCATTAGGCTTTATGGCTCCCCGATGAATGGATAATTCTCCTCTCTTAGGTTACCTCAAAGATACGCCACTATCATCATTGAGAAGGGAGAGAATCATATCTCCACCATCAAGAAGGGGGAAGAAGATCTAAGAGGATCATACAATCTAATTGATATATGGCTCACCTTGGGAAAGACTAAAATAATGATATTAAAATGAAATGTGCATAGGCTAAGGTGGCCATACACAAAGGAATGGTGGTGGAAGTTGGTGACTAGGAACTTGGTTATGCTAGATCTTGACGGTGAGATTGACAATGGATTCCACTTTACTAACTGCCCAATTTGTGTGAATCTTGAGCATTGGGCCCTCTTTTTTTCTCGGGCTAAACATTTGATCAAAAGTTGACCAAACATTTTGGTAAATCTTGAGCATTGGGGCCGCTTCCTTTCCTGGGCTAAACATTTGAAGGGGGGACTTGGGGGTCCATCGTCCATGGCTTTCCTAACTTTCCCCTTTCATCTTTTTTATTTTCCAAAAGTTTTGGCTCCATTTGTCTACAATAGGAGCCCAATTGCCAAAATATAGCAAAAGCTAGCATTTAGGTGTTCTTTTTCCCTAAATTGAACCAAAACTAAATGGGGGAAAAAGAGAGGGGGGGGGATGCTCAAAAGCTATTTTGTGATTTGGTATTTTCATGCAACTACTTTGTCTCTCTATATTCATGCCATTTATGTAGTGCCCTAGTTTCCTGCAATAGTGACATTTGCCCTTCTTTTTAGGCGTAAATACTTCTTCTCTGCATCCTTACCTGAGGATTTTGAATTTGGCTTATAGCCCCACCATGCAAAGAAGATTTACCTTTGTCTTTCTGACTGGTTACAAAATCTTGGTCACCAACTTGCATAACAGATCTGTTTTACCTAGACTGCTCTCTTGTTGCAAGAGTATTGAAACCAGCTCATCAAATGTAAGGGGGTGTAAGCAGGTGAACGTAATATGCTATTTATGCTTGTTAGCACATTTCAAAAGCTTCTTTAACTAGCATAGAAAATGGTAGTTATGTGGGATAATATTATAATAGCCTAAAATGTGTGATAAATCTTAATAGTATATTTACCATGTGTGAAATGTCACGTTAAGTTTTCTACCACTATTCTTAATGACGAGGAGTAAGGGAATCAAAATGTGAATCATAAGTCTTACTTGTGTAAAAGTAACGTTTTAAAATTTTTGTGGGCACCACTCACGGGGCTTACTTTTTATCTGTGAAAGGATGAAGCAGTAAAGGAAAAGAGTAGGCTCTCTAGCTGAGCAGAGAGAACACTAAAGCAAACAAAGAAATTTGAAATAGCAGGCTCTCCAGTAGAGCAAAGAACACCAAAGCGAGCGAAGAAATTTGAAATAGCAACTCTCCAGCAGAGCAAAGAACACCAAAGCGAGCAAGAGTAGCCCCTCCAATCGAGGTGGAGTCAAACAAAGAAGAGGAGAAGATGCTGAAGAAAGACAAGTTGTCCTCAGGAGAAGTAGGTTTCTAACTCATAGAATGTATTCTCTTTTTTTTTTTCTTTTATACATTGTGTGAATTTAGATTAACATCATGAGTTAATACAAAGACCATCTACCCCTAATTCTTTCTCTTTGTAGGGTCCCTATCCCCACCGTGCAACGAATTCAGGGGTGCTAGCAGCGGAAGTAGCACTTCTTGCGCAGGCCAGGGTCCCACACTCGGGGCCTCGCCCACGGATATCCGGACAAGAGACTAATCCATCGGTTCTTCCAAAACTGAACCCGAAAAAACTTTCCTTGCCCAAAAAGCACGGGCGATTCGTCCTGGATAACTTTTCTCTAACGTAGTCAAAAGCCGTAACTAACTGAACTGATCTGACCGAATCCGTAAGTCCCATAGTTAGATCAGGGAAAAGATTGTACTTGGATCATAGAGACCAACGCTTTTTTTCTCATTGAGAGGCACAGCCGTTGATTCTTTTCCATAGAACAATTTTTGTCCGGGATTTACTTTATCTATTGAACCAGAACAGAATTGAGTCTCAATTTAGGGATCCATCAGTCCAGCCTAACCCTATCCAGTCCCGTGGGTTAGCCAACCGCCCAACCACTATAGTAATGGGATCCAAATAAGAATTTGGTTAGGTTTTGTCCCGGGTACCAGGAAAAAGAGTTTCCAGGTCCCCTAGCCGGATATTCATGCAAACTTAAAACTAGTCGCACCACTTACACACCAAATATGAAATTGCCTTTTTCTTAGCCATCAGCTATCAGCTATCTTTAAAACAATCATTTAATGAAACCATTGTATCACTGATCACAATCCTCAAAATCTCTGGTTGAATCCTTATTTCTAATCATTCCTTCATCGGTGTATCTATGGCATCATTGGCAAAGAATTTAAAAAAATTAAAAAATGGTCAGCCATACAAAGGAGGTTATGGTAAAATTTTCTTAAATTTTGTGAAATAAGTTTTATCTTTTATTATTCAAAAAGAGTAATCCCCACCCTTGTGTATTCTAAAAGTGTTATTTTTATTCTATGCATAGAAAAATGCATATTAGAAATATTTTTATTATAAAAGTGTTATTTTCATTAGAATTAATTTCTATGCATAGAAAGATGCATATTGGGAATATTTTGATTATAAAAGTGTTACTTTCATCAAAATTGATTTTTACGCATAAATAGATGCATAAAAGAATTTTTTTATTATAAAAGTGTTACTTTCATTAAAATTAAATTTATGCATAAAAGAATTTTTTTAATTATAAAAGTGTTACCTTCATCAAATTTTGATTTTATGCATAGAAAGATGCATAAAGAAATTTATTTTTATTTCAAAAGAGTTATTCTCCTCAATTTTGATTTTATGCATAGAAAGATGCATAAAGAAATCTATTTTTATTTCAAAAGAGTTATTCTCATCAATTTTGATTTTATGCATAGAAAGATGCATAAAGAAATCTATTTTTATTTCAAAAGAGTTATTCTCATCAATTTTGATTTTATGCATAGAAAGATGCATAAAGAAATCTATTTTTATTTCAAAAGAGTTATTCTCATCAAAATTGAATTTATGCATAGAAAGATCCATAAAAGATTTATTTTTATTTCGAAAGTGTTATTCTCCTTAAAATTAAATTTATGCATAAATAGATGCATAAACGAATTTTTATAAAAGTGTTATTTTCCACTGAAGTTGTTCTTATCCATAAATAGATGCGTAAAGAATCTTTATATCAAAAATAAGAATTCTCTTACATTCTATAAATAGATGTGATAAGATGTGATATGAATCAGATAGATGAGAATGGATGTGATGAGAATGAGAGGTAAATAGATGTGATGATATGTGATATGAATCAGATAGATGAGAATGAATAGAGAATGGATGTGATGAGAATAGAAGTGATGAGAATGAGAGGTAAATAGATGTGATGATATGTGATATGAATCAGATAGATGAGAATGAATAGAGAATGGATGTGATGAGAATAGAAGTGATGAGAATGAGAGGTAAATAGATGTGATGATATGTGATGCGAGTCAGATAGATGGGAATGAATGGATGGATGTGTGATGATATGTGTTGCGAATCAAATAGATGGGATGGATGGATGGATCTGATGAGAATGAGAGGTAAATAGATATGATGAGATGGGATACGAATCAGATAAATGAAAATGAATGGATGGATGGATGTGATAAATAGAAGTGATGAGAATGAGAGGTTAATAGGTAGATGAGATGTGATGTCATGTGAATCAGGATGTAAATGAATGTTATAAGATGTGAATGAATATGATAGCATGTGAATCGGGGTGTGAATGAATGATAAGGGATGTGAATGGATGTGATGTGATGTGAATCAGGATGTGAATGAACGATAAGGGACGTGAATGAATGTGTTAGCATGTGAATTGGGATATGAATGAATGAGATGTGATGTGAAATGGATGTGATAAGATGCGATATAAACTGGATAGATGTTAATGTATGTGAAGTGATGAGATGTATCGATAGATACAAGTGGATGAGATCTGATGAGGATAAATGAGGAAATAAGTGTTGAGATAGAAAAAGATGTGATTAGATGAGAATGGAAATACTTATTATGAAATGAATGTGGATTGATGTGGATTGATGTGTGGATAATGTGGATTGATATGGATGGATGTATGGATGATGTGGATTGATGTGTGGGTAATGTGGATTGACATGAATGGATGTATGGATAATGTGGGTTGATGTGTGGATAATGTGGATTGATGTGGATGGATGTATGGATGATCTGGGTTGATGTGTGGATAATGTGGATTGACGTGAATGGATGTATGGATAATGTGGGTTGATGTGTAGATAATGTGGATTGACGTGAATGGTGGATGTATAGATGATGTGGATTGACGTGTAGATTAATGTGGGTGGATGTATGGAAGATGTGGATGGATGTGTGAATAATGTGGATTGATGTGATGTATGGATGATGTGGATTGATATGGATGATGTGGATGGATGTATAGATGATGTGGGTTGATGTGTGGATAATGTGGATTGACGTGAAGGGATGTATGGAAGATGTGGATGGATGTGTGGATGGATGTGTGGATAATGTGGATGGATGTGGATGGATATATGGATGATGTGGATTAATGTGGATGATGTGGATGGATGTATGGATGATGTAGATTGATGTGTGGATGATGCGATTGGATGTGATTTGATGTGGGAATGATGTGATGTGATAGGGATCGATGAAGAAAAAATTTGTGGGAAGATGAGAAAAGAGGGGGACTAATGTGAAAGGATGTGGAGTGATGAGAAAAGATAGAATTATTGTTGGAACTATATTTTTATGTGAATGTGAAATCTGTTTTTAAATGACTGTTTTATGTCAAGAATGCTGGGGGAAGCATTTTGACTGTCTTGTGAATGAGGTCGTGGAGACCTATCTATTAAAGTTGCAACTACTAACGGAGAGTCAACGGAGGACATCTCGCATAGCAAGGTCGGTCGAGGTCCTGACCAGCCTCGGTTTGATTTAAATGGTGAGCTTCCGGTACAGTGGATGAGGGACCAAGGAAGCGGCCTATGAGTGAAGCGCTAGGTGACCTGCGAGAAGGATCCTAGAGGGTGCTGACCATACGGTGCTCGGGCTCTAGGTCGCCGAAGATACCCACACGTACGTCGGGGAAGATATTGGAACAAGGAGCAAGAGTTGTTTTCTGAATTCGGGCATGGATCTGGTTGGTTGACCTTGCTGGTCCTCAATGGATGAGTCCATGGCTCTTTTATATGGATCCGTTGGTTGATCTTGCTGATCTTTAACGGAGATTCCATTTTGATATGTGAATATATTGCCGGTTACTATAAGCTAGGAACTATCGAGAAAAGGCCCCTGAGTGAACAGGTGGTGAGCATTCCCCAAATGGTTAAAAGCATTCTAAACTAATCAAATTCCATGAAAAGTTTAATTCTAACAATTTGATTATATATCTAGGATAAAGAAAGGCTGAATTCAAGAATGAAGAGAGGGGGAAAGCCTTTCCAACAAGGCATAGCATCATTTTTCATTTTAAAGAAAATAAAAATTAGAAAACCATTAAATGGAATAAAGAAAAAGTAGGATTTCTAGCTTACATGAATTTTTGTGAGCTTTTCTTTGGCTTGATGGTTTGAGGGATCTACTCTTGTTTGCAACAAGAGTGGCCACCAATTCTTTTGAAGAGGAAATGGTCAAAAACTAATGAATTATCAATAAATTCACTGTTTTTGGCTCTGGGGAGGAGGAGTAGAGTAACAGTGCATAAAACACTATTAACCATTTACAAAGGGAAAGGCTTCATTTATAGGAAAAAGTGAGCCTCTAACCAAGCAAACTGATTGTAGAATTTTCCAGATCAGTTTGGTCAATTTTTGACCATTTAGTTTAGCTTACTTTTTGGATCTAGTTGAAGCAGGAGAGAGGAGAGATGAAAATATCTCATTATTTATGAGTTTAAAACTCAACCACACATGTGAAATAGGTGCCTCCTTCATGAGGGGAATTCCCCCACACTGAGGTGTCAAAATTGCATCATTTCTTCTAAACATCTCTTCTTTTTTAACAAATAACCTTGTCCTTAGTCAACTCTTCATCTTATGTGAGTATTTACTCATTTTTGGGGGGATTTCCTTTTATTCTTCAATTTATCTCCTCCCTACATTTGGATTAATCTAATTGGTCCATAGGAACCTTAATTCAAAAATTTCAAAAAATATGGAGCCTTAGGCTAAGGTCCTTTTTACCTGATTTCAATTTATTCCAATTGCACATTGGAAATTTCTTTTTGAATATCTGTTTCAAGGGAAACCATTTTAGACACTAGGAGGATTTTTATATCCAAAAATATCTCAATTTTGAATTACCTCCCTCTAGACATTTTCTCTCTCTAGGCAAACATGCTAAAACATGATATTTCTTTTATTTCAGAGAGGGAAATAATTTATAATATCAGAAGGGAAGGTTCTTACTCCTGCACACCTCAAAAGCCGGAGGGAGGAATCTTACATCCTTCCCCACTTAAAAAACGCGAGATGTCCTCATCTTGTAAAATTAGAGAAGAACTCTTTTCCTTAAGATCCAGCTGATTCTGGAATTCCTTATAGTCTGGTGAACCCAACAGAATCATGGGATAAAAATCCCTTATATAAAACTCATCATCATTAGATAATAACTCACTCAGATCGTAACATTCAAATCGTTATCACAATAATGGTCCATTAGACCGAAATTTCTATCTGAACAGTCCTTCACATGGAAATTTTCAATTATACAGATTTTTAATTTGACATCCCTTAACTTGATCCATTGGGTCAAGTGTTAACAGCAATTTGCCCCAGCACAATCCACTAATCTCATAGTGATTTGCTCAAGTCATTAACGTCATTCCAGCTACGAACATTATCACACAGGGACTCGTCCCATTCATCCTCATTGTGGTTTTGCTTAGCTTATTACATTTCAACCAAAATTCAGGACTCAATCAGAATCCAAATCAACTTATAAGTTCTCAACCAGAATTTAAAATCATATCAACCACATTCGAATTCATCATATTAATGCTTATAATTTCAAGTCTTAGATTTACTCGTCTAGTAAAGAGCTGCAGTTATATCCTCGTTATATACAGGTAGTCATGGTCCTTGGAACTATAAGGTAAATACCATCATGTCTAGGCCTCAAGCAAGTCAAGGATTCCATACAATTGCAGTACTTCCATCTGAAGACCCAATTTTACCAATTTACGAATTTCAATTTGAATATCGAATTGTATGAAATTTATCACACAATTACAACCTTTTACTGCTTCTTCATAAAATTTTGACATTTTTGGCTTCTCGGTTGATCCTCATTAGCCAATTCGCTCTGATACTAGCTGCTGTAGGGTCCCTATCCTCCCCACCACGCAACGAATTCAGGGGTGCTAGCAGCGAAAGTAGCACTTCTTGCACGGGGCAGGGTCCCACACTCGGGGCCTCGCCCACGGATATCTGGACAAGAGACTAATCCATCGGTTCTTCCAAAACCAACTTCCCTTGCCCGAAAAGCACGGGCGATTCCTCCAGGATAACTTTTCTCTAACGTAGTCAAAAGCCATAACTAACTAAACTGATTTGACCGAATCCGTAAGTCCCATAGTCAGATCAAGGAAAAGATTGTACTTGGATCATAGAGACCAACGCTGTTTTCCTCATTGAGAGAGGCACAACCGTTGATTCTTTTCCATAGAACAATTTTTGTTCGGGATTTACTTCATCTATCGAACCAGAACAGAATTGAGTCTCAATTTAGGGATCCATTAGTCCAGCCTAACCCCATCTAGTCCCGTGGGTTACCACTGTAGTGATGGGATCCAAATAAGAGTTTGGTTAGGTTTTGTCCCGAGTACCAGGGAAAAGAGTTCCCAGGTCCCCTAGCCGAATATTCATGCAAACTTAAAACTAGTCACACCACTTACATACCCAATATAAAATTGCCTTTTTCTCAGCCATTAGCTATCTTTAAAACAACCATTTAATGAAATCATTGTGTCACTGATCACAATCCTCAAAATCTCCGGTTGAATCCTTATTTCCAATCATTCCTTCATCGGTATACCTATGGCATCATTGGCAACTAGAACGCTCACCACTTGTTCACTCAACAGGGGCCTTTTTGATAGTTCCTAGCTCATAGTAACCAGCAATATATTCACATATCAAAATGGAATCTCCGTTGAAGATCAGCAAGATCAACCAACGGATCCATATAAAAGAGCCATGGACTCATCCGTTGAGGACCAGCAAGGTCAACCAACCAGATCCATGCCTGAATTCAGAAAACAACTCTTACTCCTTGTTCCAATATCTTCCTGACGTACATGTGGGTATCTTTGGAGTGACCCAAGCCCGAGCACCGTATGGTCAGCACCCTTTAGGATCCTTCGTAGGTCACTTAGTGCTTCACTCATAGGCTGCTTCCTTGGTCCCTCATCCACTGTACCGGAAGCTCACCATTTAAATCAAACCGACGTTGGTCAAGACCTCAGTCGACCTTGCTACGTGAGACGTCCTCCGTTGACTCTCCGTTAGCAGTTGCAACTTTAACAGATAGGTCTCCACCACGACCTCATTCACAAGATGGTCAAAATGCTTCCCCAGCATTCTTGACATAAAACAATCATTTAAAAACAGATTTCACATACAAATACAGTTCCAACAATAATTCCATCTTTTCTCATCACTCCACATCCTTTCACATTAGTCCCCCTCTTTTCTCATCTTCCCACAATTTTTTTTTCTTTATCGATCCCTATCACATCACATCATTCCCACATCTAATCACATCCAATCACATCAAATCGCATCCAATCGCATCCAATCACATCCAATCGCATCAAATCATATCCAATCGCATCATCCACACATCAATCCACATCATCCATACATCCATCCACATCATCCACATCAATCCACATCATCCATATATCCATCCACATCAATCCACATTATCCACACATCCATCCACATCTTTCATACATCCCTTCACGTCAATCCACATTATCCACACATCAACCCACATCATCCATACGTCCATCCACATCATCCACATCAATCCACATCATCCATACATCCACCCACATCAATCCACATTATCCACACATCCATCCACATCTTTCATACATCCATCTACATCAATCCACATGTCAATCCACATCATTCATACATCCATTCACGTCAATCCACATTATCTACACATCAACCCACATTATCCATACATCCATTCACGTCAATCCACATTACCCACACATCAATCCACATCATCTATACATCCATCCACATCAATCCACATTATCCGCACATCAACCCGCATTATCCATACATCCATTCACATCAATCCACATTACCCACACATCAATCCACATCATCCATACATCCATCAACATCAATCCACATTATCCACACATCAACCCACATCAATCCACATTCATTTCATAAGTATTTCCATTCTCATCTAATCACATCTTTTTCTATCTCAACACTTATTTCCTTATTTATCCTCATCAGATCTCATCCACTTGCATCTACCCATACATCTCATCACTTCACATACATTAACATCTATCCAGTTTACATCACATCTTATCACATCCATTTCACATCACATCTCATTCATTCACATCCCGATTCACATGCTAACACATTCATTCACGTCCCTTATCATTCATTCACATCCTGATTCACATCACATCACATCCATTCACATCCCGATTCACATGCTATCACATTCATTCACATCTTATAACAGTCATTTATATCCTAAATCACATGACATCACATCTCATCTATTCATTCACATTTATCTGATTCACATCACATCTCATCACATCTATTTACCTCTCATTCTCATCACTTCTATTCTCATCACATCCATCCATCCATTCATTCCCATCTATCTGATTCGCATCCCATCTCATCATATCTATTTACCTCTCATTCTCATCACATCCATCCATCCATTCATTCCCATCTATCTGATTCGCATCACATATCATCACACATCCATTCATTCCCATCTATCTGATTCGCATCACATATCATCACATCTATTTACCTCTCATTCTCATCACTTCTTTTCTCATCACATCCATTCTCTATTCATTCTCATCTATCTGATTCATATCACATATCATCACATCTATTTACCTCTCATTCTCATCACTTCTATTCTCATCACATCCATTCTCTATTCATTCTCATCTATCTGATTCATATCACATATCATCACATCTATTTACCTCTCATTCTCATCACTTCTATTCTCATCACATCCATTCTCTATTCATTCTCATCTATCTGATTCATATCACATCTTAGCACATCTATTTATAGAATGTAAGAGAATTCTTATTTTTGATATAAAGATTCTTTACGCATCTATTTATGCATAAGAACAACTTCAGTGGAAAATAACACTTTTATAAAAATTCGTTTATGTATCTATTTATGCATAAATTCAATTTTAAGGAGATAACTCTTTTGAAATAAAAATAGATTTCTTTATGCATCTTTCTATGCATAAAATCAAAATTGATAAGAATAACTCTTTTGAAATAAAAATAGTTTTCTTTTTGCATCTTTCTATGCATAAAATCAAAATTGATGAGAATAACTCTTTTGAAATAAAAATAGATTTCTTTATGCATCTTTCTATGCATAAAATCAAAATTTGATGAAGGTAACGCTTTTATAATAAAAAAATTTCTTTTATGCATCTATTTATGCATAAATTCAATTTTAATGAAAGTAATAATTTTATAATAAAAAAAATTCTTTTATGCTATTATTTATGCATAAAAATCAATTTTGATGAAAGTAACACTTTTATAATCAAAATATTTCCAATATGCATCTTTCCATGCATAGAAATCAATTCTAATGAAAATAACACTTTTATAATAAAAATATTTCTAATACACATTTTTCTATGCATAGAATAAAAATAACACTTTTAGAATACACAAGTGGTAGGGATTACTCTTTTTGAATAATACAAGATAAAACTTATTTCACAAAATTTAAGAAAATTTTGCCATAACCTCCTTTGTATGGCTGACCATTTTTCAAATTTTTTTCATTCTCAAGTTACTTAGAAATTATCCCAAATGGTTTAAAGCATTCTAAACTAATCAAATTCCACTTTTTAAAGAGAAACAATATGAAAAGTTTAATTCTAACAATTTGATTATATATCTAGGATAAAGAAAGACTAAATTCAAGAATGAAGAGAGGGGGAAAGCCTTTCCAACAAGGCATAGCATCATTTTTTATTTTAAAGAAAATAAAAATTAGAAAACCATTAAATGGAATAAAGAAAAAGTAGGATTTCTAGCTTACATGAATTTTTGTGAGCTTTCCTTTGGCTTGATGGTTTGAGGAATCTACTCTTGTTTGCAACAAGAGTGGCCACCAATTCTTTTGAAGAGGAAATGGTCAAAAACTAAGAATTATCAATAAAGTCACTGTTTTTGGCTCTGGGGAGGAGTAGAGTAACAGTGCATAAAACACTATTAACCATTTAAAAAGGGGGAGGCTTCATTTATAGGAAAAAGTGAGTCTCTAACCAAGCAAACTGATTCTAGAATTTTTCAGATCAGTTTGGTCAATTTTTGACCATTTTTAGGTTAGTTTAGCTTACTTTTTAGATCTAGTTGAAGGAGGAGAGAGGAGAGATGAAAATATCTCATTATTTGTGAGTTTAAAACTCAACCACACATGTGAAATAGGGACCTCCTTCATGAGGGGAATTCCCCCATACTGAGGTGTCAAAAATGCATCATTTCTTCTAAAATATCTTTTCTTTTTTAACTAATAACCTTGTCCTTAGTCAACTCTTCATCTCAACCTTTGACTTGGTTAAGGAAACACATGAAAGCCAACCATATGAGTCATAGCATATCTCCCATACACCATTATGCATACAATGTGCCATAATCAACTCCAAATTCACCCCAATGCAATCATTCTTGGCCATGTGAATCCATTATTGCCAAAAGAGTTACCAATTTGATGTAGACTTAAGTGTAAACCACTAATGGCAACATAAGCATGTATGTGGCTTCCATGGCCATGGAAAAACTTACCAAACCCTCAAGATTCAAAAAATCAAGAAATGAATCCCCATTGGAATGATTTCTTGCTCAATAAGGGTAAAGGATGAAGCCAATCTTGTCAATATGATGAGACTTCAAGCTTATGGTAATAGAGATTAATCTCTCTTGGTTTCTTGGTGAATATCAATAAAAGAACATGGAAATCAATCCATAGATCAATGGAAACTCACCTATGTATCAAAATCATTGAAGATAAAGAGTCATTGAAGATCTTGGAGAGGCATGTCCATCATTGCTAAGCTCCATAAGCAATTAAGTGGCTAATGTGAACAATAGAATCACCATACTCACTGGATTACCATGCAAACTACAGCCAAATTCATGCAAACTGTAGCCAAAATCATGATTAAATTACACCAAAGATTTTCCTTCAATAGAGCTTTAGAAATAGGGAGACTCCTTCTTGTGACATCCCTAGGCTTTTCTAAGCCTTAAGCCATACATAAGCAAACTCCACATCAAGCTCCACGTATTCACGCAGATGGCGGCAGCCTGCTGCTGACGGGTGGAAGTTCTTCACAAAAATCTTCATTGTCAAGCTTGAGATGTAACCTATGTCATGCCCAAAAAAACCCTAAGCTATTAGTAGCCAAGGATTGAAGCACCTAATCATCACTGTGGATGATGTTAACCCAATTCTAGAATTAGCAAGATCCACCGCCATTATCTTACATCAAGGAGTCACGATAGATACACTAAAGGGTCATACATTCAAGATATGAAGCAATGGTGTCCAAAGCTACAACTTGGACGGGCGCTCGTAATGGTGTGACGGAGTATTTATGACGATTTCCGCTTCAAGAGCGTGTGGTAGCAAGATAGGATGAAGTCCTAAGTGATGTACTTTATGGTGGATATATTATGAGAGTAGTCATTGTAATAGCATTAGGCCTCTTATGAGCCTAAAGTGCCCAGTCGACCATAGTTTAAGTGAGTGTGAACACTTATAGCCATGTATATAGGTGAATATCTCTCATAATACAACATACTCTCCCATTGTACAATTGAGTCTTGATCTTGCTAATCTCTCCCTAATGCATGCTAGTGAGTGTGTGTGAGTGAAGTGAGGTGAGAGGAGGGACGAGGACCCGTAGTGCAATGTGGCGGTGTGACAACGCTCGGGAGGTGCGGTGGAATTGCTTCTCAAGGAGTTGTAGAGCTTGGAGACCTCAAGGGTTACGAGCTTAGCCATTGGAAAGATCCTCACGACAGTTGTGGTTCACCAGGTAATCTCTTTATGGATGTGTTTCAACAAGGAGGGTTAGGGTGAGCCATAACATTTTTGGCACCATTGCCGAGGAACCATCCCTTAGTTTTTTCTATCTTTTTTTCTCTAATCTACACATTACCCATTGCCATTATCTTTATTAATGATTTTCCATGAAAAAGATGTGGATTTGATGGTGATTTGTGTGTGATTTGGTGTAGAATAGCTCTCTTTTTTGTTTTTGAAAAGAATGCATTTTGCTTAATTTTTAGCTTAATTTGTTGTTTTTTGTGTTGTTTTTGTGATTCTTCATGTTCTTAGGACTTGCACATAGTTTGTATTAGGTTTAATTTGCATCCATTGCATTAAACAATGCAATAGATTGTAATTTTTAGTGAATGTTAGTTCTCTTTAGTGTTAAACATAGAACTACAATCATTAATTTTAACTTAATTGTGTGTTTGTTGTTGTTGAAATTGTTTGCATTAGAGTGTTGGCAAGCATTAGGAGTAGCTTAATCTCTCTTTAAAAAATCTTAAAACCATTAAAAAACCCTAGAATTTGACTAATTTCTCTTAATGGACTAGTTTTTATCATTAAGGGTGATTAATCTCATTCAAGAGGTAAAAAATTTAGAAAATGTGATAATTGGGGTCTAAATGTGTTAATTGGGGTCTAAATTGATCATATGAGTAGTCAAAATTGGTATTTTTGAGTGTTTTGAGAGCATCTAGATACATCAAAACACCTAATTATATCAATTTTTTCATTAATTGGAGAAATTTAACTCTCTTTTGTTAATTTTATCTTAAAAGATGAGACCACAATTAAGAGTCTAATTAATCTCTTATTTTAGATTAATTTACACATTTATTTATGCTTCCCTTGCTCTATTCAATGATGTGCTCAATTGTGTGAATTAATTAGGGATTAGTGGTGGTTAATTAGAGTCTTTGATTAGTGTAAGAGAGAAAAATTAGTGAAAATTAATTTTGGATTAATTATTAATCACTTTTTTACATAACTCATTAAGACTAATGAGCATTCAATGAGTAGATGCTCATAAGTTATCAAATTGTCCATTTTTGGGGGTCATTTATTTAGGGTGTCATAAAAAGGTTGACTTTTTTTTATTCCCACTTACCTTTTTGGAAAAATGTCAATATCTCTTTCATTTTAAATTCAAAAAAATCTCCCCAAAAAGAGAAATTTGTATTTCCCACTAGACTCCAAAAAAAAAAACGAACTTAATTTTTCCATGAAGCCTAGTTCACGTGTGAACCATTTATGCAACTTCACGGCTTAAGGGTCACGCCCTCGGAACTTGCGCAAAAAAAAATGAATTTAATTTTCCGTGAAGTCCGGTTTACGATGTGAACCGATAAGGATTCATGGCATAAGACCCTTCGCGTGACAAAAAAAAAGCGAATTTAATTTTTTCGTGAAGTCCGGTTCACGACGTGAGACCGTTCAGCGACCAATAATAATAATAATTTTGCTATGAAGTCTCTGGTTCATGAAGTGAACCGATAAGGATTCATGGCGTGAGACTCTTCGTTCACATGACCAAAAAATAATTAAAAAAATCAAAATTTATAAAATTCGTGGTCTGCATCACGACGTGAAAGGGGGTCCATTAGCAAAAAACAAATGCCCATGTTTGGAGGCCCATATCTCCTAAACGGTATATCCGATGAAGGCTCTCTAAGACCATCAGAAAGCTGACACCGAGCTCTCCAACTTTGGACTCGGCCTTCGAAGTCAAAAGTGATCATTTTGGCCTCCAACTAGTAGCCTCAAAATTCGACCCGAAAATCGAGATAAAAATAGCCCAAAAACCATGGAGTATAACATATACAAACCATTTCCTACATAAATAAGTGAGCATAACATATACAATCCATCTTCAAATCTCCTTTGAAACACAAAATAGCGAATACTGACTTCCTTTTTTAACATTCTTAACTTCAAACACCAACATAATATTGTACTTCAACAGCCATTATCACACATGTGACCCTGCTCCAAATAGACTCAGCTCAATAACAATGTAATTCTTAGAGAAGTTTTTAATACATACGTGAGCATAACATATACAAACCATTTCCTACATAAATAAGTGAGCATAACATATACAATCCATCTCTTACAGAGATAAAGTGTAATAACATATACAATCACAGAGAGAGAGAGAGAGAGAGAGAGAGAGAGAGAGAGAGAGAGAGGAAATAGAAGTTGAGACATAGTAAAAAAGTGTGAGAGAACAAAATAAAAGAGAGAAGTATTGAATTTTAGAAAATAGAAAATTCATACATATCACCAAATTTAAAGGGAGAGCCAAATCTGAAAGTTGTAATACAATTTGTGCCTTGAGTAAAAACATCATTACTCTCACAAAAACCCTAGGCAACTACCCGGGCTTCTAACATACAACTCATCTTTTTCATAATAGCATTGAGTCAATTAACAGATATCTTAAGACTCAATACCTCCAAGTAATATCTTAAGGCTCTACAAATATCTCTTTATATCTTTGCCAACATATAACCAACCCTAGAAACCTACCTATACACATGTAGATTCCTCCTAGAAAACTATCATAGAGATACATATAACTGTCTCTTTATATTTTATGTATTGGCAAAATCATAACTTTTTTTTAACTTTTTTAAGAACGTTTCTCAAGTTAAAAGAACTATTCTCTAGGCTACTATAGTTTGTAAATTCTCTAAGACCCATTATACTCTCTCTACAATCTCAAAGGCAATAGTCTGATAAATGGAATGTTTCTAGCTTATGTAAATTGTTTAGACGTGGTAACACACTCAATGAGATTGAAAGAGAGATAGAGAATGTTTTAATGTGCTCTCTCTCTCTCTCTCTCTCTCTCTCTAGCCAACCATACATATGAGCAAAAAAAAAATCTTTAGCTGTGCATTACATATTGACAATAAACACACAAATAGATAAAGACAAAAAGGCCAACAAAGAAACCAACCTCAAGTTGAACAGAGAATTGGATTCGAAATCACCAACTCTGATACTATCATCCTTGTGCTTCCTTCTACACAATCACACGGAGAAACCAAAAAAATAATAAACTTATGATCTCTCTATTTTTCTAATCCAAATACACAATAAAACGTAAGAGTAACTATTTGTGTATTACATGATTATGTGTTATGTGTGTGTGTATGAGAGAAAGAGAGAGAGAAAGACAAACAAATAGAGAGGGAAGAGAGATAGAAAGAGAGAGAGAAAGAGACATCCATTAATAATCTAAAAGCTTATAACATTATCTTTACCAACTTCCTTAATGGAATGCACTTCAGAATTTCACTAAAAATGAAACGCTTTTCCTCGGAGCTCCTACATCTACTACCCACAATGTAAAAGCCATCTAGTAATCCCAATGCCTCTTTGATTAAGAGGAGCTTGAGATTATCATCTAGACTATAAGGGTCCAATACTATATAAATATATTGAGGATTAATATCATCCCACCCATCAAATCCAAGAACTTCTCATTTTAGGCTAGGCTGGCATCCAAAAAAGCCCAATTGTGGCATCTCCTCAAAGAAGACAGTATCTGACA
Organism: Cibotium barometz; assembly: GCF_041138505.1. NCBI lineage: Eukaryota > Viridiplantae > Streptophyta > Polypodiopsida > Cyatheales > Cibotiaceae > Cibotium > Cibotium barometz. Next base: position 28,490,335 of record NC_141047.1, on the reverse strand, counting down.
ATTTATTACTGTCATAAGTCAACTTTAAGATATTTAATGACACGTCCCTGCATAAAACATAATCAAACTATACATTAATAATAATCATGATCTTTTTAT